>NC_136721.1:10621399-11221399 GCF_936440315.1 Barbus barbus
AACCTACAAAATGTTCTTAATCTTAAAATAGACTTAAATAAAATAAAATAAAATTGTAAACTGGAAAAATGTCACATTAAACGTAACTAAATTTAAATAAAATGTAAACAGAAGTGAATTGTGCAAGGAACATCTTTTTTTACTGTTCTTTTACTTAAAAGAATGAAATTAACATTTCCATTTTTGTATTTTTGTTTGTATTTTAAAGTAAATTAAAATGTTCACTCAAAATGTTATGATGACAATTTGTCATCTGTAATCTGTATTTAAAAATATATGTGTGTGTGTGTGTGTGGATTTACAATAGTTATTCTATTTGTAGAATATTTTGAATATTTTATTTGTAGAATATTAGCTATAAGTAAAAACAAATAGCTTGTTTTTGCATAATTTTGTATTTTAAAAAATGTAATAAAATAATTAGAAATGAATAAAATTTAGCAAAAAATGAATACATGTATGTGACCTTGTCTTGGACCACAAGGGTTAATTTTTTTATATCGAGATTTATACATTATCTGAAAGCTAAGCTTTCCATTGATGTATGGTTTCTTATATATTGTAAATACATGTTGGTTTGTAAATATTGATAGGACAATATTTGGCTGAGATACAACTATTTGAAAATCTGGAATCTGAGGGTGCAAAAAAACTAAATATTGAGAAAATCACCTTTAAAGTTGTCCAAATGAAGTTCTTAGCACTGCATATTACTAATCAAAAATTAAGTTTTGATATATCAACAGTAGGAAATTTACAAAATATCTTCATGGAATTTTTTTTTTTATAATTTTGACCCATACAGTGTATTGTTGGCTATTGCTATATATACCTGTGCTACTTAAGACTGGTTTTGTGGTCCAGGGTCTCACACACACACACACACATATATAGTATATAAACATAATTCCAACTTTTCACTCAAAATGTTATGGTGATGATGATAATATAATTTATAATTATATTTAGTAATATGTAAAAAATAAAACAATTATTTTATAAAAAAAATATATAATTTACAATTGATATTTTTTTAATTGAAAAGTTTTAACATGTATCTCATATGTATATGTATATATATCTTATGTTGTTACAAATAATTACACATTTTATAATTGTATATATATATATATATATATAGTTTTAATAAAATAACAATAAAAACATGGACCTTAAAAAGATAATAGTAAAATAATAAATTTCTATTTTATTTTTATTTTTAAAGTGTCTTGTATTTTTTTTTTTTTTTACAAATAGCATACAATATATTTTCTACTTACAAATAAAAAAAAATAATAATAATTTTGCAGAATATAATTCACTGTTATCACAAAAAAAAAAAGTTTCACTTTTAATTTTCATTCTTTATTTGTTAAAATTCAAAACATTTGGACCATGTATAGCTACCATGTGGACTATAAATGCAGGCTTCAATGTATGAATCTTATCACTTGGTGGACAAGCAAGATGATACTATAACCCCACACAAGATTGAATATCAATATTTTCTTCTATTTCTGGAGGATTTTGGAAAGCGAGTAGAGAGAGGAAACCACAGCAGAGGTCAAGGATGGCGCTGGTCTCGTGAGAGCCCCCGAGCGCCACTGATAGTTGCACCTGATACAGAGCAGCTCCACTACAGTTACCCTTGTGAGAGCATCTGCATAGAGCATGATATCAGCATGCTTAAGGAAAGATCTACAGCTTCATTTTAATAATCAACTCGTTAATTACAGACGAGAGAAGAAAGCCAGGCGTTCTGGTCCATTTTACTAATGTTCAATATGAAAGCGCCGCTCCACGAGATGCTTAGGTGGCCCCCCGGGCCTCAAACACACACACGCACACACACACACACAAAGAAGCACACACTCTCTCTTTATCAGCATATTGGATCAGCACCAGGGGACTGAAATTAACATTCATTAGTGGTTGCTCTGGGAAGGGTATATTTACAGGAGGAGTGCAATATTACTTGTTACGTGTGTGTGTGTGTGTGTGTGTGTGTGTGTGTGTGCTGCACAATGTGTCGTGTGTTTCCCCGCCAGTAGGTTTTCCAACGCGGCTCCGTCCTTCACCGGCTCCGTCCTGCTTTGCGGCGATGTCTTTGAGAGCCGCTTATTTACCGAGTCGTCATAATAATGACATTAGATTCTGCTGTAAGACTAGCCATGTCCAGATAACTCTCTCCATTTGTGTTCATTCAGTCATTGACCTTCATGAACGCAAATGAGTTTATATCTGTGATGGAAATTGTGCTATGATAAAAGCGAAAGGCCTTGATTGAGGTCAGAGGAGGGAATGAAAATGTAAGAGTTACTGAGATGAAGACGAGCCTGTCAGAAAAGATAGTTGGAGCTTTATGTCATGCTCGATTCTGGGCCAGTCAATTCTCTGACATTGAAAAAAAGTCATCATCACTGGCCCAATTGTAATTGGTTCTATCCTCATCTGAACTGCTTGGTATACAGACCTTTGTCTCGCTTGGGAAAACAGTTTATGCTAAAATGCTAAGGTGTACTATTGTGACACCATTAGAATGAATATATTGTAGGTTCTGCTTCTAATAGAGTTAAAGGTCACACTAGTGACCTTTATGGAATGCAGAATGTCTTTATGCATTTATATTGTGAAAAAAAAAAATTCAACAAAAAATACGTAAGCATCACAGACGGAGTTTTTGGATGGGCATCCAATGTGGAGGAAAAGTATTTGCATCATCTTATTCAATATAAAATAAATTTTTAGAATGAAAACTACAATGAAGGTGCATGATTTGCAGTTTTGTGGAAAACTGGAGCGCATGTAATTTTGATAGTAAATAGTGTATGTAAAGTTGAAAACAGTCGTGCTGTTAAATATTTTTGTGAAAATTATTATTTATATTTTTTCAGGATATTCAAAACTTCTAAATTCAAAAGACAACATTTAATTAAATTAGAACTTCTTTGTAATAATGTAAAAGTATTTACTGTCACATTTTTATCGATTTTATGCCTCCTTGCTGTAAAAAAAAATAATTTCCTTAACAAATGTGAATAAATATTCAGTGCATCCAGAAAGTATTCACAAAGTTTCACTTTTTCCACATTTTATGTTACAGCTTCATTCCAAAATGGATTAAATTCATTATTTTCCTCAGAATTCTACAAATAATACCCCATAATGACAATGTGAAAGAAGTTTGTTTGAAATCTTTGCAAATTTATGAAAAAATAAAAAATTAAAAATAAAAATCACATGTACATAAGTATTCACAGCCTTTGCTCAATACTTTGTTGAAGCACCTTTGGCACCAATTACAGCCTGAAATATTTTGGGGTATGATGCAACAAGCTATCAAAATCCTCATCATCATCATTTGGCAATTATCTGCCATTCTTCTCCTCTCCTGTTCACCTTTCAAGCTGTCAGGTTGGATGGGGGTTGACGCACATTTTTAGGTTTCTCCAGAAATATTTGATTGGGTTCAAGCCCAGGTTGTGGCTGGTCCACTCAAGGACATTCACAGAGTTGTCTATAAGCTACTATTGCTGTGTGCTTAGTGTAATTGTCCTGTTGGTAGGTGAACCTGCTGCCCAGTCAGAGGTTCTGAATTCTCTGGATTAGGTTTTCATTAAGGCTATCTCTATATTTTGGTTCATATAGCCCAGTCTGATGTTCTGAATGCTCTGGACTGGGTTTTCATTGAGGCTCTCTCTATATTTTGGTGTACTGAGCTTTTCTTACTCTGATGAGTCCCTAAGTCCCTGCAGCTGAAAAACAGCCCTACAGCATGAGGCTGCTACCAGCCCACTTCACTTTTGGGATGGTACTCTGCAGGTGATGAGCAGAGGTGGTTTCCTTCAAACACGATTCTCAGAATTGAGGTTCATCAGACCAGAGAATCTTGTTTCTCAGAGTCTGAGGGTCCTTTAGGTGCTTTTTTTGCTAATTCCAAGTGTGTTTTCATGTGTCTTCACGGAGGAAAGTATTGAGTCTGCCACATTGACAAAGCCCAGATTGGTGGAGTGTTGCAGTGACGTTTATCCTTCTGTAGGTTTCTCCCATCTGCATATATGATCATGGCACTCGACTAGAGTGACCTTCAGGTTCTTGGTCACCAGATAAGGCCCTTCTTCATCAATTGCTCAGTTTGGCCAGGAGGCTAGCTCTAGGAAGAGTCCTGGTTGTTTCAAACTTCTTCCATTAATGGTAACAGAGACTACAACCTTATGTTAACCTTTAATGCTGCAGAAATATTTCTGTACCCTTCCTCAGATCTGTGCCTCGAATACAATCCTGTCTCAGAGGTCTACAGTCAATTCCTTGGACTTCATGGCTTGGTTTGTGCTCTGACATGCGCTGTTAACTGTGGTACCTTATATAGACAGGTGTGTGCCTTTCCAAGTCATGTCCAAACAACTGAATTTAGCACAGGTGGACTCCAATCAAGTTATAGAAACATCTCAAGAATGATCAGTGGAAACAGGATGCACCTGACAATTTTGAGTGTCATGGCAAAGGCTGTGAATACTTATATACATGTGATTTTTATTTTTTTAATACATTTGGAAAAATTTCAAACAAACTTATTTCACGTTGTCATTATGGGGTATTGTTTGAATTATGAGGAATTATGAGGAAATAATGAGGAAAAAAATGAATTGAATCCATTTTGGAATGAGGCTGTAACATAACATAAAATGTGGAAAACGTGAAGTGCTGTGAATACTTACGCTGTATCTTTCTGACCTCAGACTGTAGTGTACAGGATATATATTTTTTATTCTTCCATGGAGCACACAAAGAGATTTTTTAAAACATTTATACTACAAAACAATATAGTGACCAGGGGCTGTCAAGCTCCAAAACATGACAAACAGCACAATAAAAGGCACCATAAAAATAGTCCATACAAATTTACTGCAAGTTTTTGGAAGCAATTTGGTTCAAACCAGTGATGTTTGGTGTTTGACATGATGACGCACTCGATTTTGTATAAACCTAAGCATACAAGCACAAATGGTCAATTACAATTGATCCTTTGCATACGACAGTGCTATCATATGCCCTCAGAAGACTTGGAATATATATAATATATATTTTATAGATTGTTGAATATAGTGTTTTTTTTTTCTTTTTGGTGCCCCTAAGTGGCTTTGTTGCACAAAAAGATAACTTTTTTTGTTGGGATTACGTTAGGATATGGGCTTTTAGCCAAAATACCACGATTGCCTTAATAATTTTTTTGCAAGGGGTGAGTAATTCCTGGCAGTGATTTTCTAGAAGAATGATTATAGATTTACAGAGTTCATGAGCTTGCAAATTATTTTATTATACAGTCAATTTAACGACAGGAACCATTTCATTCACTTCAGAAAGTGATCGGCATGCCTCTTTGAACTTCAGAGCCACAGAAGAAGCATAACAAACTTCATCAAACAGTCATCCAGAACAGAACAAAGTCATTATCATTACTATCCGTAATTACTTACGACACTCCACGTTTGATCCAGAGCTTCGGAACCACTTTGAAGACGAAGCTCCACAATGGAAGTCATCCAACATATTTAATCAGCAGAGGCTGCCTGTCTGCCCTAGCACATGATCAATACGGCTGACGCGAGACAGTCTTCGCTGCATGTGTAGTGCCTGTAAAAGGGGTAGGGATGTGTGGGCAGTAAACACTGCATTTCTTATTGACAGGGTTGCAGATTGGATATACTCACACCATCTTCGTCCTCCCTCACTCACTCTCTCTCTCTCCATCGCTTATCTGTTCACGCCACTTTGCAGTTTTACATCCCAATCGCAACATTTTCATTTCATTCCTGCCTTCCCCCACTCCTTTCTGCACCCACCGCCTCACCTCCTCTCTTTCCCGCTGTTCACTTTGACTTGTTTTCCCCTGTCGTTTCTGTGGCGAGGCAAAGCTAATGCATTTGTTTATATCCTTCCTCTTCCACAAATAGAAACTATTACAGCGGAGTCGAACGCCAGTGGTGGGCGTGAGGGTGCATGGCTGATTTTAGTTCTAGGAGGGTCTGTCAATATGGCAGTCGTGGCTGGCGATCATGTAAACCCAGCGTCGCTAAACAGAACCAGGCTGTGCCGAGGCCGATTCGGGCTCTGAGATTTCCTGCTCAATGTTGGGTCGTATAGAGGAGTTTTACCTCCAAGAGTGTTCGATGCTTTATTGTGTTCTCTCTATTAACCGGGGCAATTGAGTGGAATTCACAAGCCAGGAGTAGAAGGACAGAGAGTCGTCGGAGTATGTGCAGCTGCAGAGAGTAATGAAATAGTAATTAAATCAAGTTATGGCTGGCCAGGGTTCAGCTGAAAGGGTTATATTGGGTAACCGGGGCCAGCGAGTGTGGGCATTCATGCATGCTGGCCTGTGGGTGAACATGTCTTACCTGGGCATGTGGAAGAAAAATTTGAAGAAGATTTGAAGAATTGCTCCCTCGGGAACCGACGGCTACGATGCAACGTGGGTGGAGCTGATGGCTGTAATTTGTACTAAATGGCGGTGAGCTGATAGAAAAGAAGGATGTGTAGAAGTCATGATCATTAGATGGGAACGCACACACACACACACACACACACACACACACTGAGTGCTGCTGGCACCGGCAGGCACAGGGGATGCACGACAGCGCTGGTGCAGGTGTGCAATCAGTCTGTAATGGGGATATGCAAAATGTTCAACTAGTCTTAACCCTTTTGTTTTTGGAGAATACTCCAGAAAAAAGACAAAGACCCAGTAAACTGCATTAGATGTAATGGCATACCCCCCGTTTTGTTAAAAACCATGAACAATGAAGTCAAGTCAAGTCAAGTAACCATTATTTATATAGCACTTTTTATACAATACAGATTGTGTCAAAGCAGCTTTACAGTTTTATACTGTTTCAATAATGCAAACAAAATTAAATTCCGCTGTAAAGCAGCTCTAAAATGAGGACAATAGTAAACAGTAATTTTTTCAGTTAAAGTCAGTTCATCACTGATTCAGTGCATCATCTAGCTTAGTTCAGTTCTCATCCAATAGTGTCTGAACAATTAAGCTGATAAGTTAAATGAAGGAAGGAAGGAAGGAAGGAAAAGTTGAAGGAAATGTTAACCCAAAAAAGAAAATCTGCTGAAAGCATATTCACCTCAGGACATCCAAGATTTAGATGAGTCTGTTTCTTCATCGGAAATGACTTGTAGCATTACATCACCCGCATACCAATGGATGCTCTGCATCTCCAAACAGCTGATAAAAACATCACAATAATCCACTAGTAATCCACGTGGCTCCATTGCATCATTATTGTAATAAATAAATCAACAAAAGTAAACCAGTAAGCCTGTTACAAAAATGGCATAACTTACTATTTGTTTGTTGTTCATTTGTTTGATATTCAATTAATATGATTAAACATACGATTTAATCAGAAAACATTTAAAACATATCTCACTATTTTTATTTTATTTTAAATTGGTCAAAAATTATTTACATAAGGCATTCTTACATGAGATGAACATTTTGGACTATTTTAAATTAGACCACCATTTTTTTTAAAACTCAGGGCTCCTGGAGTGATGCACAATATCAGTCACTGAATTCAGAATAGCATACTACCATAGTATTTTTAGTATTTCTGCTAAACGTAAAGAAATAGAAATAGAAAACTTTCACAATTTGTCTCTGCAAATGCATGCTTGATGATTAATATACAATGAGTGGATACTTTAGTCCAATGACATCATAGTGTAGGTGGGGCTACCCGACGTACATTATAGTGCGGGCGGGGCTACCTAATGTAAAGCCGAATAAACAGAAATCAAATGAAAGACAAAATGTAAAAAAAAAGCAAGCTAATGAAATATAATGTAATGAATATAATATATAATAAATGTATTAAACATTAAAAATTAAAGGGATTGTTCACCCAAAAATGAAAATTCTGTCATTAATTACTCACCCTCATATTGTCCCAAACCCGTAAGACCTTCGTTCATCTTCAGAACACAAATTGACAGTAGACAGCAAAGATCCTAACAAGATCAAGGTCCAGAAACGTAATAAGGACATTGTTAAAATAATCCGTGACATCAGTGGTTCAACCATAATTTTACGAAGCTACGAGAATACTTTTTGTGCGCAAAGAAAACAAAAATAGCGACTTAATACAACAAGTCTTCTCCTCCACGCCACCCTGGCGCCATTTTGGAAAGTATCACATACGTAAACAACGAAACAGCGAACACGAAGGTGAGTAAATGACAGAATTTACATTTTTGGGTGAACTATCCCTTTAAAATATATAGATAGAATAGTCAACCTCACTAAGTTGTTAGTCCACCATTGTGTCATCTAAACAGATACCGGCTGCACCATGACATTTTCTTTCACTTGTAGCTATAACCTCAACAATTTATGACTAAACTCATTTGCATACATGTAAACAGACATTCCAACACACACCATTACACATACACAACACTTTGACATATCTCATTACCCCAACATGAACGCACATACATGTGTGCCATATATCATGCAACTCACACACTCAGGTAGCCAACAGCACACTGTAACTGCAGCAGCTAAATGTCATGCGGCAGATCACGGGCTAAATTAGCATAAGAGTAGAGCCGCTGGGCCATGACGGCGGTCGCACCCGGCGCTGACCTCTGTGATTGACAGTCGAGGGTGCAATGAGAGGTGAGATAGATAGTTTCACCGGGGCTTGGAGGTGTATTTACTGTCATTCACCATCATTCTTTTGGGCACTTCGCAAGTCGCCACTGCAATGTCTACTATGGCAGATTGGTGTCATCGTCATGCAAAATAGCAAGATGGAGTGTCAGCGTTACAGGTGTGACCGGAAAAGGACAACTTGTCCTGGTGTGTGACGGCACATTGGCGTAGTAACATTGCGGTCGACCTCTAAGCGCTTCTGCCTTTCGGAGAAGTCTAAGATGGAGCGATCGCTCTCTGAATAATCTTTGTAGGAAGCGTAATTAATAGCAGTAATTATAGAGGTGCGATAAGACTCACAAAAGCAGCCTTGAGTATTCTGTGATACGTCGCTAACTGTACATGAGTGATATGAGCTGAGGTCTTTGAGCGAAGTGTGGATTTGATATCAAAATATATTTTAATATATTATTGTAATTATAAAAATCACAGCCGCCTTTTGTCATGAAGGCTGACACGTATCTTTTAAGACAATATCTTGTGTTGTCAAAGCTATCCTCACATCTCTCAATGGCGTCAACTCTGCATAACTTTACAGCTCTTGTTGTTTAAAAAGAATGCTAGGGTGAGAAAAAATCATTGTCTTCATCCTCTAGGGTGGAAAATTTGCAGTATCCTGCCACAGGTCTAATAGTCTTGTCTAAAGGGGGTGTCTCAACAGCTGAGAAATGGCAGGTTGGAGGGAATGGCGACAGAGATTTTGACTCCGTGCCTGAGAGAGAGAGAGAGAGAGAGAGAGAGAGAGAGAGAGAGAGACGAAGAAAGAAAGGCAGCAATGTGGGGGCGTTGACAAAGGTGAATAATTAAGTCAGTCACTTCACTGTATGACTGTAATGGGGGTTAGAAAGAGATTGTGCTATTTCTGTGTGCACAAGAGACGGTGAATGAGCGCATTTGGATGTTTGCATGTGTTTTTGTGTGTCAAACAAAGGAAGAAGATAGATAGACTGACTGGGAAGACAAAGACAGGCAGTAAAACTGAAACTGAGAGGGAGATTTTTATGATCCTAAATGAGTGTTTGGGTGAGACTGAGGATGAAAGAAAAGGAAAATAGACTGACTGGAGGAGAAAGACAGCCATTTAAACGGAGATGAATCTTGCGTTTAGTAGACTCGCGAGCGTATGTGCCTGTTTGTGTTGGTGTTCCTCTTGTTGTTCCGGCCTAGCAAGGTTAATATGGGCTGACTGAATGTCTGAGTGTACTCAACCCAACAGGCTGCCACACAAAGGGCTACCGATGACCTTGTGGTACAGCTGAAATGTGATACGACAAAAGCAGAGAAAACAGGGGGGAACAAAAAAGCATGTCTGCTAAATAAATACATTTAAATGCAAACAAGACTAGGTTAGGATGAATCATCCACACTAAGACATCAAATGTGCAGAAGCCTAAGGCCAGAAACATATAGGAAAGTGTGTGATTGCATTCGGGTTTCGTGAGTAGTTGTGTTGCAAAATTATTTAGTGATTCATTACGCTACACAAGTACACATTGGATTTTGGATAATTTATGGTTAGCTTTCTATTCTGAATGCAAGACCTGGCTCTTTGAGTTATTCTAGCTGTCAATTTAACAGTCTATTAAGCTGCTTGTTAACATATTATTTTAATATATTATTGTAATTATAAACAATAAACACTCTTTTAGAACAAATAGATGTACTGAAAAATGAAAAATAACGTGAATATGAACAGAATTGTTCAATATGAACAAATTGTGAAGAACACTATTGTTCACAAAAGAACAAAAACAATGTCACACATTTTTCAGTGTGAACACACTGCTTACACTATTTCTACTTTAAAATAGTGCAGAATCCCTTTTATTTATTGCAAATACAACTGATTTAAAGGGGTCATGAACATCCTTTACAGATGGATGCTGCTTTGATTTAGGTTAAAGACGCATAAATACTGAGTACATATCAAACAATAACAGACAAAGCAATAGTGATCACGTAGTGATCAACAGTTACTTCACACTTATGTGGTGTGACATTACTGTTAATTTCAATATAGTTGGCATATCATCATCTTTTAGTTTCAGTCTTTCTGAAAATCCTGTGTCGAATTGTGCATAGTTTGTAAATTAATCCACAGTAAAATTAAGTGAATAAATGATCAAGTTCTTACTGATGTGGTCTGGCACTTCATTAAAAATAAAAGTTTATCAAATAAAGTTTATTGTTGGTTTCTTTTTTTTTTTTTTTTTGGCCTGTCAGTAACACAGATAACACATGACAGTACGTATGTGTAGTTATGCTATCATCATTCACAGCCTTTTTTTTTTTTTTTTTTTTTTTTATATTATTTTTTTTTTATTAATTAATTAATTAAATTTTATATACCCTTTTATTTAACCATACTATGACCGACAAGACCAGGGGACAGAGAAAACAAGAGAGAGAAAAAAAAAATAATAATAATAATAATAATAATAATAATAATAAAAAAATAATAATTATAATTATAATGATAATAATAAAAATAATAATAATAATAAAAAAAAAAAAACAAAAAAAGGAATTAGAAAAAAAAAAAAAAAATTGTGGATAAAGTCAACAGAGAAGGGGGAGAGAGAGAGAGGAAAAAAAAGAGAATGGGGGATAGAGAGAGAGAGGAAAAAACAAAACAAAAAAAAAAAAGACAATTTGCTTCGATACCTGCTGACAAAAAGAGAAAACAACAGAAGACACAACAGAAGACACAACATCAGAGAAACTGCAGCAACAACCAACATCTGTATGAATCACAATAAATTCTAAATGTTAAATGTTATTGAGCAACACGCATAACTAATATTACAAAATAAGTTTTGAAGCAACAGCAGATCAGAACAATGTGTGTCTGTGAGCACCCGTTTTTACACCAATGTGAATGCTTGAGTGTACACCTGTGTGTGTGAGCGCGCTTGTGTTCATAAGGTTCCTCCATGTAAATGTTTAATAGTGTGTGTGTGGGGAACAACAGCCCCATCCCGCAAGGCATGAAGCAGGCATGGAAGAGACCCAGGCCCCAAACATCCGGAGGCCCCCCAGGGCACGGGACCCCCAGGGGAACCACCGCAGGGACAACTGCGGCCCCCACCCAGAAAAGGGCAGAGGAGAGCCCGAAGGTGGGACATCCGACAGCCACAGTGTAGACACCCCAGGGTGCCGTGGCGGCAAGCCCGCAGGCTCCGCCGGCAGCCGACCACACCAGGGCAGACCGAGCCCTGGGCCCGGAGATCCAAGGGCCCCCCACCCCCCAACCGGGGCCCAGCAAGGCCAGTAGGGCCAGGCCCCGCCAAGCGACCGCCGAGAGTGGGCCAGCGCTCACCCGAGCATCCTGCCCCGGCGCGAGAAACCACCAATGCACCGGCGGCATCCTCCACCGGCAGGGCATGGTGGTGGGGTGGGGGTCGACTGAGATGATGAGTGAGGTGGAGTCTAAGGCCCGACCTGACACATAGACGTAGACGAACAAGCACACATATACACAAGCATACGTTCCCACCCTCATGCACGCAACGAATATTGTTGGTTTCTGCGTAGACCTGCATTTGCTGCTCTTGTCATTTACTTAATATGTGTATGAATCGGTGGGCGGGGTTACAGGCAGCGATGTAGAAGCAGGCGTTGATCTTCTTCTACGGTAGTGGTGTTTAGCCACACTATTACATCATAAAGTGGCACATTCCACAAGCTGATTGGCTTCAATATAAGCTGTTTTTAGACTAATGAGAAAGTTTTGAGTTCTGAAATTACAGAATGTTTTTATAGCACAATGACCTCTTATATATCAAAAGATCAAGGGAATTTTGATTTCCCAGTTCATTACCCCTTTAAAGTCATTCTATTTCAACTCTGTTGCCACCTTGTGTATGGAGGTTTGTTATTGTAAGAGCGCACTAATCATTGTAATTGCCATCATTACTCACTGTGCTTGCTTTATTGATATCACACAACAAAACCCACACAAACAAGAGCAAATCACATAGAGTAATACAACCATATAAGTACAATATTAAACATGGTTGCCAAGACGGCACATTTTAGACTATATATAACTCAATGACGGTAACACACATACACAGTGTGACATTTCAACGAAATGCAGACCTTCAATCAATCATGAATGCTCCCCTAAACATGCGCTATTATAGTACCAGCAGGTAATCAGATCAAACTCACTCTCACTCAACCCCAGCCACAAAGCATGCTGGGTAACCACAGTATTTTCAACTGAACCTCACACTGGCAATGTATTTCTGTCCTGAGAGCAAACACATGCCGACGTGAAAACATCAAAATATGAACAGGCAGGAAACTAGCTGAAATGACCGTCATTTATCTATTAATTTGGGGCGTCAGTGTATGCTCTAGACCTTCCGAATTAAGGCAGGGAAATAGCTTGAAAATCAAGTATAGATGTCATTTATCTTCTTATTTGGGGCATTAGTGTATGCTGTGGAGCGTTTGATTTAAAGGCTGATAAATCCACTATTGATTTTCAATTGCTTGAATTAAATTCCTTGTAGGGTGAGCTGATTTTTCTTTGCATTCTGGAGGAGGCGGTAGGCACAATCAGGCATTCTCTGTGCTGTTCTCCTCTCAGCGCTTGGTGGTTAATTCCAAAGCAGGTGGTTAATTCTAGTCAGGTTGGTCACATTTTTTAAAGTATCACCCACCAAGCTCAATGTTATGTTTTTAGGGTCATTATCCAATCCAGTGTACGGAAAATAAGTGGAAAGGTGCAGTGCGTGACCTTTGACTCAGACAGGGGTTGTGTGTTGTGAATTTGGCTCAGCTTATTTTGCCTGTGCATGAGTCACCCGAGATTATATGCCTTGGCATTCAGAAGGGTTTAATACCTATTCATTACAATCAGTTTGTTTTCTCTCAGCACTTGGCCTACTGATTTCTTTTGCATATTGATTTGCCATTTGTTCAGTCACTTGATTTAAACATCTATTGCCTTATGTCACTGTTAACTGGGATTGACCTGGTCGGATGGAGCGTCAGTGTCTGCCAATGTTTGTTGGGTGGGACTGATCTGGGATCAGTTTTGAGGAGCGCCATGGAGATGAATGCACCCTGCATCTCTAACCCAGGAGCAGTGTTGAGTCATAGTCTGTGGAGTGCTGCCTGAGTGGTCTTGGGATGCCAGGGATGCTCAGGCCACAGTGGTAATTGAAAGTGGCAGTGTATATGGGTTCCAAAATGGGTCAGACCGCTCCCCGTCGCCTCCCCCCTGAATAATGGATGAGTCCAAGTCTGGCTCCACCATGTCTGTGTCATGGCGGGAAATTGTCAAAGCCCACTTCCTGTTTGCTTTGCTTTCACCTACAAAACTTCATATGCATCATATCTACAGTCAGAACTGAAACAGTAAAAACAGACCAGCTCTTAGTGTTTCTTTCTATAACTGTGGTGGATTCTTATAAAGTCTAGAAGACAAAAAAAGATTTGCTTTACTCATTCTTTGTGTCTGTTCCAAATGCTGCACTTATCCATTTCCATACACATGTAATCCAATTTCAAATGCTGCAAAGTGGGAGCTCATGAGCACCTTTTTGACGAGTAGTACACACTTCGATCTTGTGGTCTTCATAGAACGTGCCTTACAGTGCGGTTACTTTTACCATTACTCTGGGTGAAATCTGGACATTTCAATAGGCATCTGTGTTTGATGTGAGGGCAAAAAAGTTCCCAGCGCATATTTCATTCAGGTTCAAGATGGTCACATGAATTTGCCATGTTGACCAACAGAAACCTGTGTTTCATACATCCCTATGCTATTGACAATATTGAAAACTTTTTACTCACAAAATCTTGTCAAAATTTTGCTCATGTGAATGCACCTTTGGTCGTAGTGTAGTGTATCATTTTAGTTGCTAAATGTCTGAGGAATGACATAGATTAGAAAATAAATAGAATAGCCAGTTCTAGTTCTCAAATCTGAATATATTAAATATTTATTTAAAAGTACTGCGACTTTTCAAATAATTTATCACAAATTTTCAGGGATTCTTTTCGCAGGTTAAATCATTACGCCAATAAGTGTTGACACGTGACACTCTTTAGTGAGTGTGAGTGATTTTTTCATAACACTGATTCATTTAGGAACGAAACAAGTGACTGATTTTCAGAGATTCAAATCTTAGAGTGTAAGATGCTGCATTCCATTCTGAAGGGCTTATCTCTATGCTTCAAAAATGAGAGCTTTGAAGGGATGAAGGGTGTAGGTGACTTCTGCATCATTTTGTCAAGTCAATTACAGAGGTGTCATTGTCCCACAATTAAACCTGCGCAAAGCATTAATAGCCTACCCTTCGAAACGCTTCATTCCGAAGGGCCCTTTGAAGTGGCCAGTTTTGAGCACTTCAGTTTGGAACTAGCTGGAAAATGATTGTTTTCAGTCAAAAGTGCCTTCCAGAAGTGGATTTATCCTGTTTGAAACACATTGAGAATTACTCACAGAACCGATGTGTTTAACAACACAGCTTCATTCATTGTGAGAGTAAGGCTGGCATACACTCCGTGACATTTAAAATCTGAACAGATTTTATCAAACATGTCAAAATATTAAACATGTTTGATAACCTCAGACTGGATGGAATCATAGTCTGAAGCTAAAAAGTCGGAGGCTGTGAGACTGCAATTTTCTATGAAATCTGTCCACTCAAATCTGCAGACTGGCTCAGACGTTTGGCAACTTGAATCAATTGATAATTAATTCAAATGATTCATTCTGGAATGAAACACCACTGCTGTGTGTTGTTCAGAATCACATACAGGTTAATTCTAGTTTGACTTCATTTGGAACTATTTACATTGGACCTAAAAAGTAACTGGCGGTACTGTGCCTAAAATATAAGTTACTCAATATGAACTTCTTGTTTATTGACCTGTTCACACTCTCACACTGTTATAAAATGAAATCCAGAACAACTGCACTCTTACTTGTGTGCTAACCTGAATAATATAAGGTACTGAATTACAAAAAGAAACACGACAGCAAGTAGCTTAATACCAAAAGGCTGATGAGAAAAATTCAGATGCCTCTTTCCCAGTGGAGACAGTGAAAAAACAGCTTTGCTTGTCTAGAAAGGGAACTGACTGGCTGAGAATTTTTATGTCAATGTCTGAACAACCCAGTTTACTACAGTGTGGTGCACAATGTAAGACGTTAGACCTGAAAGTAAGGAAGTGAAATATCTTGAACTGAGAGGCTGTCTGGAATGTAACAAAAAGCACAATGCTAGAACACATGCTGCAGAAAGCCTTTTGTAATAAGGTGGTGGAATTTAACAAGAATAGAAAAATGTGTAAAATGTGTATTTAAACAAAAGCGAGAGGACAAGTTGAACACTGTGTTTCACTGATGATAAATTAATCTGTACTGTCGCTTTTGGGGGATTTGTTATCATAATAGGCTGACTAACTTCCACCTCCAAAATTCTGCCGATCGAGGGCAAGGAGGCCTGTAAAAGGCAAGGCAGACTACATAAAAGCTCTAGGTTTCTATGTGTGCGCCTGTGAGTGTTTGTGCGCGTGTGGTCGTCTGCGTAGGGCCCTTATCAGGAGTGCAGCAGTGTCGGGCTGTATTTCTGCGAGCGGTTCCCTGGAGATTGTGCCGAGGAAGAGTGACAGGGAGTATGGGGCTTTCTTGAACAGGTGAAGGAATTCATTCTGTTTAAATGTTTTGTCTCTTTATTGATCCTTCTCTCTTTAACTCTCTCAGTCTCATTTCCGTAGCTCCTCAAGGGCAGGTCCTTCAAGTCATCATGCATGCCAGACATGGACTACTGACCGGATCTACAGTATCTTAGGGTTTTCATTCATTTTATATACGCTGACACCTGTTACATGCACCAGGGTTTTGCATAATTTTGATTTGAGAATGTCTTTTAAATACCAATTCAGTTCTTGAATTTGAATTGAATTTGGATTGGGATACCAAACAAAATGTTGAATTACAATTTAAATTTTAATGTTAGAAAAAATAAATAAATTCATTGACATTCAGAGAAACTGTCATTTAAAACATTCAAATTATATGTTGACAGAAAAATATGTGTGACAGAAAAATATGTTTTAAGTTTCCACAAAAATATTGGGCAGTTTTCAACACTAATGATAATAATAATTTTTCTTGAGCACCAAATTAGCATATTAGAATAATTTCTGAAGGATTATGTGGCACTGACGATTGGAGTAATGGCTGCTGAAAATTAGGCTTGGCCATCACTGGAAAAAATTACATTTCGAAATATATTTGTCGTGTGTGTCTTGTGTTCCCGCCTCTTGTGTCCATATTTGGTTTGTTCCTTGTTAAATGTGATTATTAGTTCATTCTTGTCCAGCTGTGTTTGTCTCATTATCTATGATTATCCTGTGTATTAATAGTCCTCTGTTCAGTTTGATTTGGTCTGGTCTACTTGTTACTCCCCAGTGTTCCTGTCTGTGTCAGCCTTGCCTTGTCTTGCCCTGCCTTGTTTGGAGTCATTAAAGACTGTTCCCTATCTGTCGGTCACTACGAGTTATGTCGTGACGACATAGGGGATTTACTTGGAAGTCCCAAACATCTCTAACTTAAGAGAAAACGCCAATGAAAATTGGCTAGTGGATTTTGCATACCTGAGCCACTCCCCGTACATACGGGTATAAAAGGGCGACAGGTGCATCCACTCATCAGATTTTTGCTTCGGAGCCAAGTGGATGAAGACGGTTGAGCGATTCTCCACAAAGCCTCATCTTTGTTTTGTTCCTGGTTGGCGTCACGGTGCAGGCAGCGGAGTCCCTTTTCACCAGCGATTCCCCAGGGCACTTCAACTGAAAGAGCAATTCTAAAAGAGCAAATCACGGACGATCGTGCCTTTTCATCCGTGTCTTCTTGGTTGCGGTCGTTTTCTGTCCGCGGATGTCGGACACGATCATTGTCTTCAGTGTCTGGGTCTCCAGCATGCTGAAGCTGCGTTCGTGGATGACTCATGCGCCTGTTGTGAGCGTATGAGCATGACATCGCTGCGATCTCGTCTTTCCTTTCTGAAAGGATTGGCACCCTCTGCCGCCACCCGTCCCGGTCTCTCTGGCGCTCTGAGAGATCTGAGGGTTACAGTAAGAGCCTCTCCGCCGGGTACGTCCCCACGGACATCTTACTCGTCACGCAGCGAATGTCCCGTCCGGCTCCCGGGTGATTTTGCTGGTTCGTCCCACGGGGCACCCAGCGTTTCATTCGGTGCGCCGCCCGAGGATGGGATGTCGATCGCAGCATCGGGGGACGGGTTTACGTCCTCTGAGGATGAAGGTGCAGCGGGGCTGCCCCCCTCGGGTGTGGTCGCCACCGCTGCAGGAGACTTTCTCAGGAGACGGCGGGGATAGCGCCGCTCCTTCCCCTGGAGGAGGCCCGGGTGGAGAATCTTGTGTTTCCTTTTGTTTCTGTTCCGCTGTTAGCCCAAGAGCCAGCGGTACCCACAATTTCACAGAAAGAGCAATTTCCTTTTCCTCCGGGTTTTCAGGTTCGCGGGTTGACAGTGTGCGACGCGCTTCCTCCTCACTCTCGCCCGCGACCCATCTTGCCAGCGGCCAAGAGAGTGCGGGACTCTAGCCAGTCCCCTTTGGGACCCAGGGAGTTCTGTAAGGATGCTTCAGAACGCGTTGCCTTCTGTACCATCCAGCTCTACTCTCCTGTGCTGCACCATCGTAGGTACGTCGATTGTGCCGTTTGGTTGCCCTTGCACGGCGTCTGGAAGCGTGGCTTGCGCTACCCAGCCCACCTCGTTGGCTCGCGCACACAATCCGACTCGGCTACGCGATTCAGTTCGCCAGGCGACCTCCCAAGTTCAGTGGCATTCTCGAGACCTCGGTGGTAGCTCAGAACACTCCTGTCTTGCGTGAGGAGATTGCTATCCTCTTGCTGTGCACTTCGGTTTAATATCATACGGGAGTGTCGCCCCTCCTTCAGCCCCTGGACGGATCTTGCCTTTCTATGGGCTGGGGTGCCCTTAGAACAAGTGTCCCGGAATGTTGTTGTCACAACAGATGCCTCCAGCACGGGCTGGGGCGCTACATGCAATGGGCAGGCAGCCTCGGGGCTCTGGACGGGGCCTCGACTGCTTTGGCACATCAACTGCCTGGAGCTGTTGGCAGTGCATCTGGCCTTGCGGCAATTTCAGCCACTGCTGCTAGGCAAGCATGTGTTGGTCCGTACGGACAACACTGCGGCTGTCTCGTACATCAACCGGCTGGGAGGTATACGATCACGCCGCATATCACAGCTCGCCCGCCATCTCCTCCTCTGGAGTCACACGCAGCTCAGATCGCTGCGCGCTGTCCACATTCTGGGGGAGCTCAATCGTGCGGCCGATACGCTCTCACGACAGCTCATTTCCCCCGAGACAATCCGGCTGATCTTGAGTCGATTCGGGGAAGCTCAGGTAGACCTGTTTGCTTCCCGCGAGTCCTCCCACTGCCAGCTATATTTCTCCCTGATCGAGGGGCCCCTCGGTACGGACGCACTGGCACACAGCTGGCCTCGGGCTTTACGCAAGAATGCATCTCCCCCAGTGAGCCTGCTCGCACAGACACTGTGCAAGGTCAGGGAGGATGAGGAGCAGGTCCTGTTGGTCGCGCCGTATTGGCCCACCCGGACCTGGTTTCCCGAACTCATTCTCCTCGCGACAGCCCCTCCCTGGCGCATTCCTCTGAGGAAGGAACTCCTTTCTCAGGGGCTCAGCACCATATGGCACCCGTGTCCAGATCTGTGGAACCTTCATGTGTGGCTCCTGGACAGGACGCGGCAGACTTAAGTGGTCTACCACAGGCCGTGGTAGAGACCATCACTCAGGCTAGAGCTCCTTCGACAAGGCAAGCCTATGCACTGAAGTGGAGTCTGTTCGCGAACTGGTGTTCTTCTCGCCGGGAAGACCCCCGAAGATGCACGATTGGAGTAGTGCTTTCTTTCCTGCAAGAAAGGTTGGAGCGTAGGCTGTCACCCTCCACCTTGAAAGTGTATGTGGCTGCTATCGCGGCCCATCACGGTGCAGTGGACGGCCGGTACCTGGGAAAGCATGATCTCATCGTGAGTTTCCTGAGGGGTGCCAGGAGGTTGAATCCCCCTAGATCACCCCTGATGCCCCCCTGGGACCTCTCTATCGTCCTGGCTGGACTTCAGAGGGGTCCCTTTGAGCCGCTAGACTCGGTCGAGCTGAAATTCCTGTCGGCTAAGACAGCGCTCCTGACCGCGCTCACTTCCATCAAGAGGGTCGGGGACCTCCAAGCGTTTTCGGTGAGCGAAGAGTGCCTTGTGTTCGGGCCGGACTACTCTCACATTGTCCTGAGACCCCGGCCTGGATACGTGCCCAAGGTTCCCACCACGCCCTTCCGCGATCAGGTGGTGAACCTGCAAGCACAG
The DNA here is from genome assembly GCF_936440315.1 of Barbus barbus. NCBI lineage: Eukaryota > Metazoa > Chordata > Actinopteri > Cypriniformes > Cyprinidae > Barbus > Barbus barbus. Next base: position 10,641,529 of record NC_136721.1, read on the forward strand.
CCTTTGGAGGAGGCAGATCCAGCCTTGGCGTTGCTGTGTCCCGTAAGAGCATTGCGCATATACGTGGACCGCACCTGGAGCTTCAGAAGCTCTGAGCAGCTCTTTGTCTGCCACGGAGGTCAGCAGAAAGGGAAGGCTGTATAGTGGATGCCATCACCTTGGCATACCAATCCCAAGGCGAGCCGTGCCCCCTCGGGGTGAGGGCTCACTCCACACGGAGTGTTGCCTCCTCCTATGCATTGGCGCACGGCGCCTCTTTGGCAGACATCTGTAGAGCTGCGGGCTGGGCGACACCGAACACCTTTGCGAGATTTTACAGTCTCCGCGTTGAGCCAGTCTCTTCCCGTGTGTTGGGTAACAGGTAAGTGGCGGGAAGAGTTGGCCGGTGTCACGCTTGCTGCGCCATTCCCCCTCACCCGGGGATACGAGTGCCTTTTTTCCTCCTCCATTTCAGTTCCCCAGACGGCGAACCCTGGTGGAGTCCTCCAGTACTCCCGGCAGTCAGACTGGGCGGAGCAGTCTGACGCCAGGCCCAGTACTGGTGCTAGCTCGCTCGGGTCTCCGGTCAGCCTCTGTACTCGGCTAGGTGTCCGTATGTCCTGATTCCCTTCGGGTAATCCCACACGTGTATTCGTCCACGGTACGGTTTACCTCACGGTAAACCCGTGTCTTCCCTTTGACAGAGCTCTTTGTCAGGCCCTGCTGGCAGCCCTCCTCCCTACTCCTAGGTAGGATCTGCCCCAGGGTCCAGTCGTATGTAGTACTGCCCCAGGCCTGGGTCAGTCCATATCAGTGTCTCCACATGATACCCCCCTTTGGGTAGGATGTGGCCTCCGTAGCGCCCTTCTCCGGAAGGCTCGCTTCCCCGTCGTTACTGCCGAGCTGTAACAACAAATAGGAAAGACTTGAAGCTATCTTTCATAGAAGGTCGAAATCCCTTCTGACTTCTTGGATAAAGGAACAGCGGCTTGGCTATCTCCAGCAGCAATGTACTCAGTGGTCCCTGCGGGCACCAAGGTTAGCGAATTTGCGCTGGGGCGATGGGAAGGTTGCGACCTTCGCATGGCATTTGTCTGTCACGCGTTAGCTTGTCAACATCTGCATGCCACAAGGTCGTGACGGGGTTCAGGTTGTGGCGCTTTCCATAAGACCCCTATGTCGTCACAACATAACTCGTAGTGACAAACAGATAGGGAACGTCTTGGTTACGTATGTAACCCTCGTTCCCTGATGGAGGGAATGGAGACGTTATGTCCCCATGCCACAATCTTGAACTATCGCTGGTTGCCTAGGACACGTTCTTGGCTCCTCAGCGGGTAAAACCTGATGAGTGGATGCACCTGTCGCCCTTTTATACCCGTATGTACGGGGAGTGGCTCAGGTATGCAAAATCCACTAGCCAATTTTCATTGGCGTTTTATCTTAAGTCAGAGATGTTTGGGGCTTCCAAGTAAATCCCCTATGTCGTCACAACATAACGTCTCCGTTCCCTCTATCAGGGGAACGAGGGTTATGTACGTAACCGAGACGTTATTTTGAGTTTATCCTCGTCTGCGTGTTTCTGTATCCTCCTCGTGTGTGTGCACCATGACAATATTATAATAGAAAACAGTTTTTTATTTCACATTATTACTGTTTTGACTGTATTTTGATTCCATTAAAGGGTAGTAAATTAAAGGGTCACCCAAAAATGAAAATTACCCCATGATTCACTCACCCTCTAGCCATCCTAGGTTTATTTGACCTTCTTCTTTCAGACAAATGCAATCTGAGTTATATTAAAAAATGTCCTGGTTCTTCAAAGCTTTATAATGGCAGTGAATGGTGGTTGAGATTTTGAAGCAAAATAAAATGCATCCATCTATCATAAAAAGTGCTCCACTCAGCTCTGGGGGTTAATAAAGTCCTTCTGAAGCGAAGCAATGCATTTGTGTAAAAAAAATCATATTTAAAACTTTATAAACCATAATCTCTAGTTTCCGCTAACTGTCAAACAAATGCATCGATTCACATTATAAAGCTTGGAAGAGCCAGCACATTTTTTAATATAACTCAGATTGTGTTCATCTGAAAAGAAAGTCTTAAAAATAATATAATAACATATATAATAATATAATCAATAATAGGGTGAGGGTAAAGACAACCCTAGTGGATGGATGGATGGATGTTATATTCTCAGCTTTCTGTGGTCTGTAGCCAGTTTTATGAAAATTTACACTCATTATTTAAAATGGAGCTAATTATTCAGTTGTGAATTTTGCACAACCCAGACATGCACAAGAATCATGCAATTAGATCTGCGCCGTAAAACACAGCACCACCTGAAACAAAAACAACTGATCTTGTTACTGTAAATCCACATAATGAAAAATGTGCTACTGCGTTCTTGCCTAATTGACATCCAGTTAAGATGACAGATGGGCTGTGATTTATTTATAAGTATTTATCGCACTAAATCAAGAGGCGCGATTTGCGGCATAATTACGCAGGCACTAATAAACTGATATGAACTGCTGAATAATGAGTCGGAAGGCCCCGGGCTCCTCTGCCGCACTATTGCCACGGAGCATTTATAAGACTACACCGAGCTGATGACCCAAATCTAAACCCAGCACAAGAGACTGTTCACTGGCATCCTGCCTCGCTCGGAGGACAGAAGTGGTTAAATGCAGGCTCTTATGTGTTTTAATCTCCCAATTGTGTTGAGTTAATTCACAGCCAGCCCTGGGGAGATGCTAGTGACTGCACAAAGACAATTGGCTGCTTTTCAAAATCTGTGTTGTGGCTTACGAGCGTCTGAGAGATGCGACTCAGAAAGTGTGTGAGAGACTGAGAGTGAGAAAGAGAACGCTTATGTTAAAAATAAAGAGGGCACAATAGGGACAAAGAGGCAGAAAGCCTGTTACGGTGGCGCTTACGTGATCAGTCACCCACCTAAAGCAATCGCCATCTCAGGCTAGTCAATCTTCACTCACTCTTTTACCATTTCATACTTCACTCACACAGTAATGATATGATTACATTCCAAGGTCCCCATCATGCCGTCCTTCTGTTAGTGTGGCTATTCCTGAAACCACACATTATGGAGAGAAACAGATAGGGGGAGAGAGTGAGACAGATAGTCTATGTCCCATGTCCTTGTCACCCTGCATTAATATGTCTCCCATGCAGCTGTGCTCTCTGGGCTCGAAGAGGCTTCAAGGTCTCCATGTCAACATGTTCCAGGTTTTAAACCCCTGCGATCATTTAACACGAGTTACAGTGACAATGCGGCTGTTCTGACACACTATCATTAGCTTCGCCAGCCTCAGAAAACTCACGCACGCGCGCGCACACACTCGCACGCTCTGCTTAACCACATCCACAAATCCTCATCCATTTGCATGTTTTCCTTTGATGGAGACTCTCATGCATAATGGCACTCCAAGTTCAAAGTAGTGCGTGAGAAGCGAAAGAATGCAAGAAACGGCTTTATACAAGAGTAAAGGAAAGTTTTACAATAATAATAATTGCAAATCATTCAGCGATGCCACAGCTCAATACAGATGAGGCAGGACGGTTGGGGAATGAAGCCAGTCTAGACGCTTTTCCTAAGTGGGTAAGGTGCTGTTTGCACAGCGGCCAATGCCAAGGCACAGTTTCCGTCTGCAGTTGTAAGATAGAGAGCCCCCCTCCCCAGTCATTTCGCGGCACTTGCTGGAATGCTCAAAAGCTCACAGAGGTTTTCACAAATGAGAGAGGAATGTTAAATGAAAAGCAATCACTTTTTGTGCTTTGTAAAGGCCTGTTTAATTTTAGTCACTGCCATTTGCATTGACAGATTGGATTGCTATCTGATCAGGAATGCACTTTTGAATGTAAAGTTTTTAAAAGCTTTGATACCTATCTCTCTAACAGTTTTAATTATTTTACAACAATTATCACTTTAATTATTCTATTCAATATTATTAATTCATAATTGTCAGTATATTTTTGGGGAGTCACACTACATTACATGTTACAGCTTAATTTGTATTTTATTATTATTATTATTATTTTATATTCAAGTATTTGACTTTATTTTAATTCGTTTTTTTATTTATACAATTTTATAATTGTAAATTGTACAATCATTTTTAGCATTTTCATTTTTACAACAATTATCATGGTAATTATATTGATATTTTATTACTTAAATTTAATTTAAAGTTGTACGGCAACAAGTTATGTAATGTGGCTATTTATTATTAATGCTAATTTAAATAATAACAATGTTTGTAAGATAATAAAAATAATAAAGAAATAAAAAGTATAATACTTGAATATATAAGTTATATATAAGCATATATATATATATATACAAAATATATTATATTATATTATATTATATTATATTATATTATATTATATTATATTATATTATATTATATTATATTATATTATTATATTATGGCCTGGTTTCACAGGGCTTAGACTAAGCCAGGATTAGGCCATAGTTCAATTAGGACATTTAAGTAATTTTTATAAACTTGCCTTAGAAAAAACACTACTGGTGGGCATTTTGAGACAAAATAAATGCACTGATATATTTTAAGATCAGTCTTTTATTCTTCATGACCTTCAGTCAAGGTTCTTTAATTTGAAACAGCTCAGACTTAGATTTTAGTCTGGCATTAGGCTTAAGCCTGTGAAACCGGGGGTAAATATATTCTATTCTATACACACACACACTTTTTTTCAAGTATTTTACTTTTTTATTAATTAATTTTTACAATTTTTATTATCTTACAAGCATTTTTATTTTATAAAAAGTTAAAAATAAAAAGTTCAAATTTTGTAATATTTTTTAGAGATTTATTGACCTTGACACACAGCCCTGTCTATGATATAAGTTCCTGTTTTATGTGTGTGCCCCCCCCCCCCCCCCCCCCCGGTTGTCGGTCACACCACATGACTTTGATTCAGCAGACAAAGTTTTTTTTTTTTTTTTTTTTCAAACATTGAGAAGCAGTGAAACAGTTTTGTTCAAATCTTTGCTGAGCAGACAACTGAGGTCCAAGCTTTGTGCTTAACGTTATTAGCTGAGGGTAATACATGGGGGAATTACCAGAGATACCATTAATCATGCTAGCTGTTGTTTGAATATTTGGCTCATTACACAAAGCTTGCAAATGTAAAGTCATCTGTTAAACATTAATGCATTTAAAGATGATACACGCCCAATATTGTATGACTTGAGGACGGAATAACAGCAAAAAATAAAACATTGGAAATGTTTAACTTATAAAACAGCCCGCAGCATTAGCTAATGTATAATCAAGTGCATGAATCCATACGCGTTGGCGTTTAAAAATTCCTTTGAAGCAAAGATCATTACGCATTTTACCTCTTTGTAATTCAATTCTGTGGTAAAATGATATGGTAAACAATCTGTGCTCAGTGTCTCACTTGACCCCCAGAACATTTATTTTCCCTAGTGACACACTCATACTTACAATATTAACACTGTTTCTCAATTAAACACTGCTAAAGCTTACGTCAGTCAATTACTCACAGTTGTACTATGGTTTGGTTATCTTAAATTGACCTTACCTTAAATTTAACTCAGTGTCTACATACGTGTTCTTCTATACCAAATAGTGTGTAAATGCAAAAAGCAGTATAGGCTATGTCATTCGAGTAGGATGCCTGAATACGTGGTACCCAATAAATAGCGTGTGAACAAAACCCAGATGACCTGGTATCTGCTAAGATACTGAAGTGACATTTTGCTATCCCATGAGGCCATGAGAGCTGAGGAGCTGTAAGATTTGAAACCAGGTGGCTCATTTCAAGAGCAAGTGCTATATAACAAGAATTATGTTCCTGGTTACATTTTTTTAACACACACATATACACACACACACACACGTTTGAAAAACACCAGGGTGCATTTGCCGTTGTTGTCACGGCATCATAGGTCAAAGAACATATGGGTCATAGAACAATGCCAAAAGGCAGATGTTGTATGTCCAGGAATGTATTTATACTACACACCTGCATGCCTAAAGAAAGCACTTCATCAACTCTCAGGAACCAAGTCCTTTACTGAATTAAGTAAGCTATACATTATGAAAGTACAGAAATATGTAAGCTTCTTTACAAAAAGCTCTAAACACTAGATGCTCATAGTGTTCATAACTGCAGGTTAATTATGATACATGACTAAAGCAAGTTATATAATGTACATTCAGCCTGTCAGTATTGCAACATCTGAAATATTTTCAAAGCTATAAATAATAATAATAGTAATAATTATTAATAATAATATACACATGAAATGACTTGAGCGGAAATTAATTTCTGTCATGACAACTCTCGGAGGGATTGGCATTGTAATGTACATGACAATGTTGTAGTTGGTCTTGGCAGAATAGATCTGCTATGCTGCTGCTGCTGTACCGAGCAAGACTTGCTACTGCCAATACATCCACAACATGCTGCTGTGAGCGTGTAAGAAATACTGCTGCTGCAAATATAACATACATGAAATAACCCCCTATAGTACGGTGGCCGAGAGAGCCCAACGTGCTGCAAATCGATAAAACACCTGCAAATAAAGAAAACAACTTCCTCAATTTGACAACACACATGCTGCAAATGCTCACAACACAACCAAACAAAGAAATGTACTGCAAATAGAAAAAAACGCTTGCAAATTAAGAAAACAACTTTCGTCAATTTCACAACACACACGCTGCAAATGCTTACAACACAACCAAAAAAAAGAAACGCACTGCAAATAAAATGTATTTGTTTGTGTTGTGAGCATTTGCACCACCTGCTGTCAAACTGATGAAGATGTTTTCTTGATTTGCTGCTTTGTCTATTTGCATGTGTTTTCTGAAGTTGCAGCGCGTTGAACTCTCTCGGCCACCGTACTATAGCATACATGAATCACCTCGTAGTAGATCTATACAGGTGGAGCTGGGGAAGGTGGAGGGTTTCTGAAGCACGCTGCGAAACTGCTATAACAAGCACTAGTCATATATTTTAATTTTGTGCAGAGTGTCACGGTTCATGGGATCACGGTCTCATCTGGGCTTGGTACTGTTGTGTGTGTGTGAGTGGGTGTGTCTGATTACCACAACGAGCTAATCAATTCCAGGTGTGGATCGTTTGCAGCACTAGCTGTGCTAATCTCACCTTGTTTTGTCAGATCCTTGATGTTTGTCCTCGCGTTCCTGGTCTCTCTGTTACCCCTTTTCCACCTAAGCAGTTCCAGGTGCTAGTTCAGAGCCAGTGCTATAGCTGGTTCTTAGTTAGTTCGACTGGCGAACCCTTTAAGAACCGGTTGCTTTTCCACAAGCTAGAGAGCCAATACAGAGCCAGCTCTTACGTCACTGAATACGTTTCATGTTTCGGTTCACTAGCGCAGCACAACAGGCTTGTTCGATGTACATCAGCGCCACGCAGATTGATCGATTGGCACACAACACACTAAAGCACGGTGAGAGCGATGCAAAAGCATAAAGAGCCGTCTGCTTTCCAGTCGCTCCCGCAGCACCCCGATATGCCTCGCACCGAACGGTCCGCGCAGCGCCGATCTATCCCGAACAAGCCTAAACAAACTATCAGCAATGGCGGACGTTGCGGTGCTATTTGATGTTCATGGCTTTGCGAACCTACATCGGCATCCAAACGCGAATCAAACGTGTTAGCGTTTAGCTGCTATTTCAAATATGGCGGTCCAAGTTTCTGTTCGTCTTGTTGGTCACGGTAACCCCGCCCCCAGCTCCTGACGCAAGCGGTTCCTCCTTCTAGCCCAGCAATGTTTTGGTGCTACTTACGAACCGCTTTTACTGGTTCGGAGCTGGTTCTTTGGATGTCGAAAAACAAAGAACCGGTTCGAAACTAGGCTCTGGCTCCGAACCAGCACTGGAACTGCTTAGGTGGAAAAGGGGTATGTGTTTCCTGTTTCTGACTCCTTGGTCGGCTTCCTGGGATTCTTCCTCCATGAGCTGCCCATTGCATCCCTGCACTACAGTGACTTTTCAGCCAGACTGATGTGGACGTGCAATTGTTGTTCTTCAGAGATTCTCTAATAAACTGTTTGTTTAGCACCCGCTATTGAATTCTGTCTCTGCTTCATTGTGACAGAGAGCTCATTGGCTACCGATACAGGAGAGATGTGATGATGTCAGTAGGTCAGATTGAGATAGACCTATAGGAATGTGCCATCTAGAGTTTCATGCCAGTATTCTGTATATATCTTATGTAAAGAAGAGTCAAAATAAATGACAGCTACAATGCGGCCATGGACAACTGTCATTATTTATAAATATTTGTCTCTTGAAATCCGCGACTGATTAATCAAAATCAAGTGTTCCGTATAATAAGAAAGTACTGTAATTTGTAAACTAAAAGCCCTAGAGGTTCTAGATGTAACTGCAGGGATTTTATGAAGTCCATTCAACCCAGCATAATCGCAAAATGTACCCCAGACACGAAAATGTTTACACAAACAATACATTAGGCTATTGTAATGTCATGGACAACCATATATATATTTTTAATTTTTATAAATATTTGACTTGAAACCTCAGAATGACCAATCAGAATCAAGTTGCTAGACTATTTCATAGAGCCGTGCAATAAAAGTGTTTAAATGGAATGTAGCTATTATTAAAACAATAATGTAAACAATAAATAAATGGATACAAAAACTAAGGCTTTACTTTTATTATTCATAATTATTGAGCAAAAAGAAACGTTTTTGAAATTCCAGAGGGTGTTTAAAGTAAATATTTTAGCGTTTCTGCAGACCTTAAATGTTGAGAAGCCCTGGTTTAAACGGATTAAGGGACAGTAGGGGGACGCATGTTACTGGACATAGTCGGTGGTCCAGATTTTGATTAAGTAAGTGACATTGAAACAGCGGTGCCGCAGTCATCGTGTCGTCGGTGAGCCTGGAAGGCGAAGCGCTCGCGGGATGATTGGTGAGGTGTTCCACTGACCGCGCCCTCATTTCGCGCCCATAGCAGCCATCGGGAGACCGCGCATAGAGCGGCAGAGGCGTTGCATGCAGGTGGAGCGGCTTGACGCGCTCACTATGACTGTACGACAGTGAAAGGGGAGGGCAAACGCCGCATTTCGCGTCTCCGGACTATACAAAAGACAAACGAGCAATTCCCAGTGAGTAGGGACAAAGCGCGCTCACTTTCAACCATAAATCTAGGTAAGAACACTTCTGTGTCTCTGCAGATGCTTTTGTCATCAGAATATGTATTTTCAGAATTGCAGGTGATGCGCGGGGCTGGGGAAGTAAACGGATGGGGTTAACTCATAAGCGAAGATGTTGTGTGTTCTGTGTTATTGTTAAGCCCTAGGAAGTGTGGCTTTTTATGTTCCTCATTGGGGATGATTTTGAACACCTGCGTGCCAGCGTAACGTTACTAACGGGCGCTGTGTGTATTGATTTGCCCCCATTCGAGTCATGCCATGTGCGGCTCTCAGATGCACGGGAGAGAGGGAGAAATGGAAAATCCGTGGGAATAAAACAGCCTTTTGTTTGGATAAGCAGCTGTTTTGTCCTCCGAATGGGTTGTTGATCAAATGTTTGTTTTCGTTGAACGAATTTTCAGAGGGTATATGTCCATCTGACCCTTTAAACAAGTTCACAAAGGACGGGTTACATGTAAACATATGGTCGGAATAAATTTGGATGACTTGAATTGACAGCCAAGGTCTGTGAGTGTTTCTGGCCATATCGAATGTTTTGAGAAGGTTCAGCTCTTTTATGCATCGTCATTTACAAGTTCAGGGAGTCCAGTTCATCACATACTATTTTTATGGTGTCAGTCCCTAATGATTTTCTTTCTGTTGTAGAAATGCATATTTAGGGATTTCCTGGTCTCTTTTCTCCAAATAATGACAGTGAATCATGACTGAAGATATTAAGCTTAACAAATGCTTGAGTGATAAGAAGCATGTCTTCTGCAATCATAAAATAGAGCTTCACTGATGAACAGATTGAAATTTCAGTTGTTTTTCAGTGATAAGCTTCTTCAACAGTGAATTGAAATCAGTCTGATTTGTGAACACGTCATTCAGGCTAGTTTTGTGAACTGGATCAACAGATTAATCGAAAAGATAAAAATAAAACGCTTTATGTGGTAGATATTTAATAGATTTTAGGTAAAATTTTGGTCTGTTCTTAACACAAGCAATCATACATGTATTATAATGACTATTTTATAATACAGTAACCCTTTACAATAAGGTTCTATTAGTAAACATTAGTATTAACTAACAGTGAGCAATACAGTATATTCATATCACTATTTTTTGTTGATATTAATATAAATACAACTGTTCAATGTTTAGTTGATGTTAGACAGGTCCATTAAATAATAATAACAGATACAATTTTTGATTTTAATAATGCATTAGTGGATGTTAAAATTAAAACTAGAACCTAAGATTAATAAATGCATTCAAACAAGTATTTTTCATTGTTCGTTCATGTTAATTAATGTTAACAAATGAAACCTTATTGTAAATAATAATGAATTATGTGCCTCCATTTTCATCATTCTTTGAATTTTTTACCCTTTTGTGTTACACCGAAAGAGATCTGTAAAGGTTTTGAACATGAGGGTGAATATATGACGATCAAATTTAGAATTTTTTTGCCTGCGCTAATTCTATAGCCTCCTATACATTGGTCAACTTTAATGGATGCCAGCACATCTAAAAAAATGAAGCCACCAAAACGCTGTTTTAATCCTTTTTGTATCGCCCTCTTGAACATCTGTTGTCTTTTTCTGCTATTGCCATGTTGCAACCCTCTATTAGCTCTATCACCAACTGTTCTGTGGCAGGGCAGCCAGGGCTGAAGAACTGAGGATAACTCGATTGTGAGCTGGTGTCAGATAAATCTTTCTGGGCTCTGGTGTGTGAAAATCCAGTAGCACAGTTTGTGGATGACAATACATCATGGATGTAATTAAATTCACTTTTTAATATTAGTATATGATTAACACCACTAATTGCATATGAGTCCCTTGCGTAGTAACTGCTTATGTGAATCAGTCAAATTGAGTCTTGATAAATGTAGGCCATATTCAGACTTATGTTCCTAAAGTTTACGACCGAGACAAACTCTAGACTAACTCTGGTTGATGAAATCGACACTGACGTTATTGAAAGGCTTGAGCGATCAATATCACATAATAGTTGCTGTCTGTCAGCATAATAGGTTAGTTCGACAGTTATATGCAGCCATTTACGAGGCTATAAAAATATGGACGCAAAGATGCAGATGGTTTTGCTCTGTGCATGAAGACCATTAAATGATTCCTAGCCATGGGGATATAGGTCAGTAATGGAAAAACACTGCTTTGAACATGGTAGCCGCTCTGTGCCGTTTCCAGCTTTGTACCTATAAACCATGAAAGTTTCATGAGCATTTTTAAAACCGTGCTATAATAAGAAAAAAAAATCAAATGCCTTCTGTTTTCAAGCACCATCGATTATTCATTCAGCTATGCAGCACCAAGGATGTCAAAACAACATCACAGCCCATCAACAGGAGCTTGACCGAGCTCCTTCCAGGTACCAGTGAGAAAAAGAGGGGATTTTACTAAGGGGATGCCCACTGCCAGGGTGCGCATCTGGGTTTTGCATGGCTCATCGTATTCATCCATTGCTGGAACACGGTATGTCATCCCGTTACACTGATTCGAAATCAGTTTTGCAGTTGCTGTCATGGTTGCGGTTTGGATTCGGTGAGCTGAGGCAGGTCCCACTTCAGGAAAATGAGAGGAGAGCAGAAGGGGGGACCAGCATTATCAACAGCCTCCCATGAGTGTTAGGCCTGGAACTAAATCTCATCTCACCAGCTGATAAGGAGTATCGCTGGCCGTCATTGGGCTCAGAGATACCGAGAAAGGAGGGGGAGGAAGGAAAGCTGGTGGCTTTCCTGATGGACAGGTGGTCTTCCTTTCTTTTTTTTTTCCTCCGCTGTCTGTACACACGAAGGTTGACTGGCTGGTTTTTGAGCGTGCTGCTTTTTTTTTTTTTTTCGTCCTTCTGTGCTGTCCTTTGGCGTCTGTGTATGAGGAACTGTTTGGAAGGGAATGCCACATTTAGCCATGTTAGGATTGAATTTTGCCCGATGCAGCTCACACAGTGACCCAGTGTTGGGTAACTGACAAGTTGTCAGATTGTTTGCGCACTGCTTAATTAATTACTTTTTAAAGCATTTTGCAATTAGCATGATGGTAGTTCATCATAACATTGCCTCATGATGTCTTCAATTGTTTTGCTCATGCTGGGTGTGAATTAGGCTTACTAGCTGCATGATGATCTATACTTTTATTTAATTATTAATGTGAGATGAGCACAAAACATGCAGTATGATACATTATGACTGCATAATTTTTAATTGAGATTACCATTACGGCTGCCATACATACATGCATACATACACAAACACACACACACACATATATATATATATATATATATATATATATATATATATATATATATATATATATATATAATATATATATATACATATATCTAGGGCTGGGCGATAATTCGATAACGATAATAATCGCGATATATTTTTCCTCTATAAAACGATATGAAGAGTTCGATATAATGTTTAGCGGAGAACACAAACGACTCTGTGGTAGTTTAAAGCCAAACAGGAGAAACATTGTGTGCAACGAGACAGTCAGAAGGCTTTTCAATCTACTGTTCAACGGGGTCTGTGTGACAACGGTCCGCCCCGAGCAGACTCTGGTCTTGGAACAGGAAGTCGATACTTTGCTGAGGAAGGAAGCCATCGAGTTGTTTCCTCCTCACGAATTCCACGCCGGCTGCTACAGCCTGTACTTCATTGTTCCAAAGAAGGATGGGGGGCTGAGGCCCATACTGGATTTGAGTCTTCTGAACCGCTCAGCCAGAAAGCGGAAGTTCAAGATGCTCACTGTCAGGCAGATCGTGTCTCAAATCAGGTCCGAGGACTGATTTGTCACGACAGACCTCAAAGATGTCTATTTCCATGTACCCATCCTTCCCTCTCACAGGGAGTTCCTGAGGTTCGCTTTCGGGGGCAAAGCGTATCAGTATCAGGTTCTTCCCCTCGGCCTAGCACTCTCACCCCGCACTTTCACCAAGTGTGTGGATGCGGCACTGGTCCCGTTGCGACTGCAGGGCATCCGCATACTCCATTATATCGGCGATTGGTCGATCAATTAGAGCGGGCGGCGATTTGGCATCGAGGTGTCGTTCTCGCCCACATGAAAGAATTGGGGGTTTAAGACTAAACGCCAAGGAAAGTGTGCTTTCTCCAGCTCAGAGAACCACTTATTGGCCCCGTTGGTGCAGTACTGGAGTTCCTGCAGGCCCGTTTCTCTGCAGGGGTAACCCATTCCACTGTTAAGGTCTACGTGGCAGCTATTTCGTCATACCACGCCCTTATTGGTGGCCAGTCAGTGGGTAGACACCCCCTCCGCGGTGCGCTGAGGATGAGGCCTCCGGTACGATCTCGCGTCCCTACGTGGGACCTGGCTGTGGTTCTGGAGGCTCTGTGCATTGCACCTTTCGAGCCCATTCAGGAGATAACTGAGAGATTCCTCACTATCAAGACCGTTTTCTTATTGGCTATCACCTCTCTGAGGAGGGTGGGTGACCTTCAGGCCCTGACTACGGCCTCTATTCACTTTGCGCCCGGTTCGGCGAAAGTATTCCTCTACCCCCGCGTGGGGTATGTTCCGAAGGTCCCATCGGTCGTTCCACAGCCGGTCGTACTGCAGGCCTTCTGTCCTCCTCCCTTCGGGGAGCCAGACCAGGAGAAGCACAACCGTATGTGTCCAGTGCGAACACTAGACGCATACATCCACAGGTCCTCCCTGTGGAGAAAGTCGGACCAGCTGCCCGTGTGCTATGGTCCGCCTAGGAGGGGTCTTACTGCTACGAAGCCCTCTCTTAGTAGGTGGATTGTGGGTGCCATGGCTTTGGCATACGAGGCCTCTGAGCTCCCCCCGCCGGTGGGAGTCAGAGCGCACTCAACCCGAGGTGTGGAGGCCTCCAAGGCCTTCTGGGCAGGTGTTCCATGCAGGACATCTGCAACGCAGCTGGGTGGTCCACGCCCCTGACTTTCGTTAGGTTCTATGACCTCGATATCCGAGCCACTCCCGGCTCCTCTGTCCTTTCGTCCTGACCCCAGGCAGGGACTTGTCAGTCTGGCGGTGTTGGTATCTCGTTCCCATATGCGTTTCGACGCAGCTCGAAGTTCCTGGAAGGGAACGTCTCAGGTTACGTATGTAACCATGGTTCCCTGAAGGGAACGAGACGCTGCGTCGCGTAGCCACACTTCCGGCATCCCTGCCAGCGCTTGCTTCATGACTTTAAGCTGACGCCGGCTCCGCCGCACGTGCTTTTATACTTCCTGGTCGTGACGTCACCCCGCCCGTGACGCCTCGCCCTTGTTTGACTGATTACACATCATATTCAGAGCCTGGTCACACTGAAGGTGTTCCCATATGCGTTTCGACGCAGCGTCTCGTTCCCTTCAGGGAACCATGGTTACATACCTAACCTGAGACGTTTTAATTGTTTATCATGATTTAAATGCATACTACTATGGGAGACCAATGCTTAAAAAAAAATAAATAATAAAATTGCTACAATTTTTACAGATGTTATTGATTTTGATAATAAACAAAACTTTACCACTGCATCCTAAATCAAGCTACTATCAAATGAGCATTTCTAAGTGACAAAAAAAGTGATATTATTATTATTATTATTAATAATAATATTATCAGGCAACCCAAACCTGCTTCTTGATTTGAAACAATATCACTCATTAGAACATGCAGAAACTAAGAAATACATTTTTCTATTTAGATATTTATTTTGTTAAGGAAAATTAATGGTATTAATTAAAGTAATACAACTTTCACGTTGTAGCAAAAATCTGGCTTTAAACTTGAAAAAATAAAAGATTTGACATTTATCGTGATAATTATCGATATCGACTGATATGAAAAAAAATATTGTGATAATGTTTTCGACCATATCGCCCAGCCCTATATATATATATCTCAGTATTGGCTGATAGGCCTATATGCCCAATAGTAGTAACAGGGTAATTCAATTGAGAATACACTTAACCCGTTTTTATATTGCTATCTTCAAAAACACTACCAATTTAATAAAATTAAATTAGTGAAATATTTTGTGAAAATGTAATCTCTTCTTAAAATGCCTAAATTCAATATTTAGCATTTTAAGTGTTATTTAAGTGTTTAAGTGTTACAACATAATGTGCCATTTTTATAATAGCCATTTTAGCCAGATTTGGTTATCTCTTATAACACAAAAGCACAATATCGTGCAGAATTGTAATGTCTGTGGGTCTGTCTAACCTTAACCTTGGCAAGGTTTTTTTTTTTCATAATTATACAGCTCTATGACATCTCCTTAGCATATTGGCTACATCGAAAGTCTTTATTTTAATCCTTTAATATAGCTGCAGGCTATCATTACTTTGATAACATGTGACACAGATCCATCCCATTGCAGTCACAGAAACACATACTAAAAAGAGCTACACAAAGAATCAGGCCTTGTTTCCTTTTGCTTTCTGACTCACTCGCCAAACTCCTGCTGTTTGGCTGTCTCACTTTTTAACACTTCTTGCATGGACAGATCCTTGATGTGCAATACATGTACAGTCTCCCTTTCAGTGCGGATGGCCGTCTATTGATGCTGTGGAGGGTGAAGGAATGATCCACCCTAAGGGAGGCCAGACATCCACAGCTTCAGAGCGTTTCACTGATGTCTGGGAAGAAGGCTGCATGCCTAGCGCTCCGGAGGAGCTGCCCCTCTGTCTGGTGGAGCTCACTTATTTGTCCTGTGTTCTTCAGTGTTGATGATGAAGGAATGGCGTCAAGGAAAGGCCCTTGTGCTGAGCTTGGTCACATGACTGTATCTATGTGAGCTCATAGCTAATTGGTTGTGTCGCTTAAGTCATTAGGGGGTCTAGAAATCAGCCCAGACTTTGTTCAGACACAGTGTATGTGCTTTTTTTCCAGGCTGAAGCAAATTGGGATACCAAGAAGAGTGTGGAGAATGCGTATAGGTACCGGAATGGCATGGCAGCCACTAGACACACACATATACACGCACACGGCCACACAGTGTTCACTCGTCATGCTCGCTCTATCAAGGTCCAAGGTCACGCATGCACAGTTCGTCCACACGCGCAAACACACGGTCTCTCTTAAGGCAACACACGGCCTGAAGTACCAGGCAGCTTTTAATCCAGGCTGACGTGTGACTCAGTCCCCATGCCAGCCAAAGCAAGAGGAAAAAAAAAAAGACCAGGGATCACTTCTCCGGATGATGATAAGTTGGGAAAAAGGTCACCGCCGAGATCCTCGTGTCTGTTTCCACCTCCAGGGAAGTGATTTTTTTTTATTTATTTTGTACCCTCCTTTCCATTTCGTTCATTAGCATCGGATGAACTTTACATGATAACCCAAATGAATTGTTAATGGACCTCAGGTCATTGAGAAGCATTCAAACACTGTGCACGTTCGTAATGGAGTGAAACCAGTGATTAAGGCCGCTTAGGCACTTATCATTAGAAGAGGTCCAGGTCTGACTTGCTAGTTGCCCAGGCAGCCTTTGAAGCCGCAGATTTCATTGTGTTGCTTGAACCGCAGTATTCAACATAAGTGGCGCAGCCCACGACACGTACTGTAATGCTGCGCTATGGACACAAGCGTGGCTGGTTTTGGTATGAATCCCTGATTTATTTTGAGGCGGTCCAGGGGGATAGACTTGGACGCGTTCCAGAGTGATGCAGAAAGCAGATAATTAAAGGAGCCCACTGCTTTTCCTGAATGTTTTGAGAGTAGCTAGAATGGGTAAGCAGCAACAGATAGGGTAGGTAATTACCTGGCATTACAGAGTAGGAGAAGGTGCCAGATGCCAGAGCGAGTAGGAGGAGGGGTGGGCAGATGAGAGCAGAGTAAATGCTTCGCTCTATGTGCGACCTAGCATTCCTGTTGTCTCATAAACTAAGTGCAAGGTCATGTGACCTGCCCTCCAATTTATTTCCCATTTATTTCCCCGCTCCACTGTAGTCGTGCTCTGTTTACACTGCATTTGCATAGTTGCATAGCAGATGGCTTTAACCGGGTCAGGTTTCCGTAGTTTTCCATAGTTTTGCATATTGTGTTTTTTATGTTAATGCCTGGTTTGTGCCAGAATGTCCTCCATTATTCCAAAGTCACTGTATTTACACAATCTAAACCTCTGCTCTCTTTGTGGAATCATGCCATGACGGCTGCAAAAACATCTTGTTTTTGTAAATAATCCGCAGACATCAATTTTCAAGTTTTAAAATAAATTCTAATCCTAAAAACAGCACAAGTCTTTGTACATAGCTTTGAGGCATTTCTAGGACAATGAAACAATTACATTTATTTATTTAACTGAGGGGTTTATTTAGGTGTTTGTGCAAAACTTATTTTTACCTTTATTTTATAGGAAAGCTTGACATAGACAACAAAGTAGGGGTTATATGGTGACTTGCAAATTTTCAAAGATGTCTGTCTGCATGTGTAAGGATGTAGTGCCAGTGTTTTAGAAGGAGTGAATTTAAAGACAGACCTTTCTAAATAGGGTCTTACAGTGCAAATTGTGTAGCAGCTACTGTAAAGCACAGTGTGCTAATTAAATCACTACTTCAAAATTATCAAATATAATTTAAGTAGGGTTAGAGGATAGAAAATAGCATTAGCTTGCTGTAATAATAATGAAAGAACTCAATGGAACTTACCCTTCATGATAAAAAAATATTTGCTTGTGTTTGTCCGCAATTCCATCAGGGCGGAATTGTTATCCAGCACAAGCTTGTGCAAGCCTCCGGAGCATGTAACTTTACACTGCAGCATTCACAGCCACTGCTGATCCACCTCCTCATGCCCAGTGACTTCCCAGCAGCGCACAGGGGACATGGATTACAAAGCAACGGAGAGATGGAGGAGAAAAAGAGAGATTGTAAAAGGAAAGGGAAGCAGGAATAGGAATGGGGTCACTAGTTTACTTGGTCGACTAGTTTATCTAGACGTTTGCTATTTTTAGCAGCAGTACTTTTGAAACAGTCTTTAAATCCATCCTATTTAGAGCAACATGCAGGTCTTTGGTCATTGTGTCAAGTCTTGCATGGTTTTTTGAAGTTGCGATGAAACAGAAGTAGCGACAGATCTTTAATTCTGTACTGTGATGTACATTCGAGTGAAATGGATTATTGAAAAAGGCAGAGAACTTGGTTCAATCTACAAGTGGTTGATTGTATGGAGGCAGATGTGAATGTGAGCTTGCAGTTGATTGTAAGAAATTTACGGGGTTTAAACTGACTTGTTGATTAAAGGGTGGTATATATCACCAGAACGAAGTCTGTCGTTTTACCAGAAGATGAAGTTATGACATTTTGATTAAAAATTACGAGCTCAGAACAGTGGTGAAAAATTAAACACATGCATGGATATATCATTCACAATAAGATAAGTAACATGCATTTATTTCCATTTCATGCTGTCTTTAAGTATCCCAGCACAACCTTTTTAGGATGTGCCTGGAAACCCCAGCATATTTGAATTCAAAGATGCAAAACTTATGTTAATGCCCCATAAGAAATGTTCAACTCGTGTCTGGAGAATCCCAAAAAGCCTAATTATACAGGGCTTCCTTAACATTGATTAGTCAACTAGTCATTCAGGCAACCCTCCAACCAGTCAATTTTTGAAAATATGTAGATTTACACATCCTGGATAGAAGAGGGCAGAGGAGGGAAGGTAGAGAAGTGAGTGAAAGTGAAAGAGGAGAAGGAGGAGAGCGATAGGGGTTGGCCTGGCCTCGGTTATGGCAGAACAATAGAGGTCGGGTGATTAACAGCCGATTGCTCGAGTGGCTCCTCAGTTCACGCGCCTCTCTGAGAGGCAGGAGACAGGAGATTTACTTCAGGCTGATAGGTGTTGGACTGACGGCTGCTACGGGAGGGCTGTAAATCTTGTGATGTTAAACAGCTGTTTGCCCGACCATCTGTCATGGCGCAGAGGCGGAGAGGAGCAGCGGGCTTTCGCTGTGCCAGCGTGACTGGCCCGTATCCAGGCCACACTTCGGCAAGCCGTCACATGGTTCCCTCGTCCCCATGCCAGTCTGATGTCAGCATCGCAACACACTCTCATTTGTCCTCATTGCTGCTGTGCTAGCATGGCCGAGCCCTGGGGGAGAGATCCACACAGATCCGTAGGTGGTTTCTTTTCGCCTTCTGCCTGGTGTGAGCTGCACCGGGTGGCCTAAGCACACTGCCATCACCTCCACCCCTCCTACTTGTTTCTGATAATTTGCAGCCCAATCTAATCATGTAGCATGGGTTGTTGTATGTCGTGCTCTTCGATAAATGTCACTCTGCCGGTGCCAGTCATCCATCTTCTTTGTTGTGTTAAATCTGATGATGATATATGCAAAATGGCTTCCCTTTGTTAGCGTGATTGCCAGTGATTTGTCAGCGTGGATGCTTCCAGTCCACGGCCATGTTACTTTCAGTGCTCCAATTAGCAAAAGCCCTGATCGTATTAGTTATGTGTCCACTGCTGAAATGGCACGATTCATTCAGCCATATGACAAAAAGTGACCTAATTAAACTGAAGGAGACACTACGAGACATATTCTGTTTATTAGCCGTGTAGTCGGATATTTTATTCACTAGAGGAATGTAAAAATTCATTCCCAATGCAGCAAAAGTTCCCTATTATTAATTAGTAACCTAAAGCACGCAAATTGTGATTTAGCATTTTAGCTAAACAAATTAAAATCTCAGCAGGAGAGCCCAAAACACATTGGGCCTCAGGCTTAACTGCAGTTCACAGTGACTCAGACAAGACAAAAAAGGACAAATTTGTCGTTCCCCAACAGTTCGGCTTCACATCTTGCGGAGGCCTGCATCGCAGGAACGTGTGACGTAGCGGCCCCTCTGTAATCAGTCATGGATGCATGGTAGAGCTCCTGCTTGACAGCTGCAGTTCTCTGCCGCAGGCTCGTTCTGCAACGTGCACAGCTCCACATTGTGTGCCACCTCACTCCTTCGTCACTGCTGCATAGAGGCCGTGAGTTTACATAAGTAGCTAACGAGTAATCCCTGCACTGTTGCTGCAAACTTTAGAGTGATTTTGGTAAATTATGGGATGGTGTTCCCGGAGGCTACTGACGGATGGCAGGGCCCACTCAGCTGAGTGATGACACTGTTCTTATAGATCTGATTAACTCTACCTGAATGCGTCTCAGCCATCTCAAAATTCCCACGGGTCAGAACAAAACTATAGAGAAAGGCAGAGATTAAGAAGGGTCAAAGATGTTTTGTGTTCTTGCGGTGCGGTTCAGAACAGCGGCGGGCTTAGTAGTGTGCCCTGTGGCACCTCACTTTAATAGCTGCTCGCATACGGCTTTTTTCCCTGCAGTGGCTGCTGATTTTGAAGCTGATGGAGTATGTGATGTTCTACTGAAGCTCAGAGACAGTCAAAGCCTACAAGGCCATTTATGCCACGTTGGAAAAAAATCTCTCTGCAGAGTGATGCTCTTTCTGCTGGTGTTGGGCTTTTTTTCTGATGGTTTGATGCACGTTGCAGGCAGATATGTGGTGAAGTTAGTTTTATCTTTATCAGTTCAGGCAGATTGACACAAGGCATTTAACTTTTACTAACGGAGAGTGATGGATGAACGAGGGATATGTTTTTTTTATAATCTTATAAAAAGTATTTTGTTGTTTCAAATATATGGGAAAGTATGCATGCTGGTGACGATGATGGATACTGGGTCATCTTGGTCCACTCTAAATTGGTTTTATTTATTATGGCTCGTCTCTTTCTGAAAGCCGGAATGAAGGATTAGGATTTTGTTTTGAATCACTATATGCATTTATCCATTTTGTTTCACCATTTCGGCACTCAAACTGCCGCTCATTTCGCCAAATACACATATGAATGCATATTCATATGAATACATTCAAGAATACTTCCAGGAGAGTCATACTTGGTAACACACGGTTACACACTCACGCATACCCATTTCCACACCTCTCTTGTTTCCTTGCTTACACATGCGCACATATTTTCATCTTTGTGCTGCTGAAATGCACAGTTGAACTTGCAGAGATAAAGCTTTTTCTGGCGTACCTCCCGGACACATTCAGAGCTAAAAAGAAAATTCAAATATATTATTCAAATAATATAATTTTGTTTAATCATCATAATTATAATCTGTGAACGACTAGATATTTATATATGTGAATGGCGACGTTAATTGTTGTTGGCTTTCTCTGAGTATTTTATAGACCACCTTTGTATGGACCCGAGGGGATTTGACTTTAAAGTTTTTAAGTAAATTGCAAAAAAGAAAATGAAAAAAGTAAAAGTTAGTTTTGAGAAAGTCTAGCAGTACTATTTGTTTGCAAGTGCCACTGATATTTTGTTTGATATCATTTCAAATAAAAGTTTAATATAAGAGTTATGATAGACTGTAAGCAGTTATAGGAGAGAGGTAAAAGAGAGGA
This sequence comes from Barbus barbus, assembly GCF_936440315.1. Classification (NCBI taxonomy): domain Eukaryota; kingdom Metazoa; phylum Chordata; class Actinopteri; order Cypriniformes; family Cyprinidae; genus Barbus; species Barbus barbus. The sequence goes on from NC_136721.1 coordinate 10,663,130, forward strand.
GAACTGGGATAAGCGCTATTCAGCTATATGTCGGACTCGGCCTGTCATAGCGAAGGCAATGGCTCTGACTTGGTTTGATATATTGTTCTCATTGATATCTAGCCTACATGGAATGTGTATCTGAATTCTTTGAGTTTTTTTTTAATACCTTTATTTTATTTATTTCCAATTTATATTTTATAAATTTTGTATTTTTGTTTTTATTCATGTATGACAATTTTTTTTTTCTGATTTGTAACACATGAAAAAGCGAGGTGAAAGGAGAGAAAACCTTTTCATTCCTCAGTTTAATCCTTTTAAGTGGTTCAATCAGAGATTGCTGCGATTAGCTATGAGTGAACCATTTACACTGCTTAAATGGGACTGAGACATTTTTTCCCAGATACAGGTAATGTAAGCATTAAGTGGTAGAGCAAACACTGTGAACACACTTGATAGACCTCACGAAAGGTATAAGTAATTAGATGCGAAACCTATTTCCAGTCCACTGAAAGTTGGATGTGTTGCTGTAAAGTCGTATGGATCACCTAAGTCGTGACGTAGGTGATGTTCGTGCTTGAAGGTGATGTTGGTCTTTTTTTTTTTTTATTTTGAAGACGCTTTTTCCAACCACTGCTTAATATTCGGAGCGAACTACGTATAAGTAAGCCATTCACACTCTCTAGCTCTTTGTTCTCATGTTTAAGTTTAAGAACCCTGCAGTCACTTCAGCCAAAGAATAAACCTCATGATGATCCATTACACTTTACGTTTCACTAATTTGTTGTTCACACTGTCCAGCTGGCTATAAAATTATTTAGTACAGTAAAGCTAACGAATGATTGCGCTGTCTTTACATTGTATACATCAAGCCGCTCTGCCAGACATTGACAACAGCAAATTGATTGTGTTCTCCCAGACATATTTACTAGTTAACCAGCCGGATATAATCGAACACGCTCTGCAATGTTTTCCCCCTACAATCCCCATTTGGCTCATGATGGAGCTATTGTGAGAGGAATGGAGAGTGAAGAGGAATTCTGATTAGATTAGAGGAGGGAGGAGACGGAGAGGACGGCCCGTAGAGGGAGAAAAATTAGGGGATTGAAGGCGTGGAGTCTGCAGAGGTAATACGTGTGCAGCAGAGCTGAAAAAGGACAGCCAGGAGCACATACCTAATTAAACTAATTCAGCAGGCCTGGAGCTCCGCCGCCGGGCACCTGCACACACTTCTTCATCCCCTCTTTTCCCTATCACTCGATTTTCCTTTTATTCCACTGACTGACAGGCTGATTCATGATTCTTCCTCTCCCTTGCAGTGAGCTCCAGCAGACACTTCAGCCGAGTTTGAGAGTCTCTTGGCTGCGCTCTGGAAAAAAACCAGCAGGAGAAACCTTCAGCTCACTGGGGTCTTGTGACTAACAAACTGCTTCTCATCTCCTCCTCCAACCTCCTCCCTTCTCTTCCTTCTCTCTTTGTCTCTTTTAGGTCTTTTTTTCATCCCTTTCCTCATTTCTTTGTCTCTTCTTATCTATTTTTTCTTCTCTTTGTCATGTAGGATGACACCTCATCTATGTCCAGTTTTGGGGTGTAAGTAGTTACATGTAATAAGTAGTTACATGTAATTATGTAAGTTAATTACAAAATAAATGTCACTGTAATCTGTTACAGTTACTTATAAAAATGTTAATGATTACAAAGGGGGTTGCATCTGAAAATTTTCACACATACTTGGTTTCTTTCCCAATTTGCATGGACTGCTCTAAAATATGAGCTACCAATGTTTTAGGGGTTTAGGACACAGAATAGGACGCATGCTTATCCGATAACTGTTTAATTTCCTAATTGAGTTTGTGTATATGCTTATTTTTTTCAAATGAACTTTTTTTCCAAAGCATTGTTAGAAATCAGTGTTTCCTGTCATAGCTGCAAAGATTTGATTTCAAAATCAAAAATACATCCTAATTAATATCTCAATTGCTTCCATAAGAAGTAGATAGCAATTGGAGACATTTTTCTCGATTATTCAGAAGTCAGAGATTTAAATTGGAGCTCAAATGTTATTTATCTAGACCAAATGATCTGAGATACAGTATGCCATCCACATTCATTTTAAAGCTCTTCTTTGTATGTCAACAGTTGTCTCATCTGCTAATAGTTTTTTTCCTAGGAGTTTTAGGAGAACATCTTCTTAAAAAATTGAGAGCTCCATTCTCTGCTCTTCTCTCCTCTCCTCTCTCTGGTTTATTTGTTGTGTAGTTTCCTGTCGACTGGTAAAACAGCAGTGTCTCAGTCAGAGTCTGTGCTATTCTATTAATTTATGTCACCATTAAGTCATCAGGGAGCTCGTCTTTACTGGGGAACGGGCTCTTTGCGAAAAGAACCCTGAATTCTTCGCAGGGTATGCGGTAGACTTGAGAGATCGAGCGCTTGATGAGCGAGCCTTCGTCTGGAATGGCGCCTCATGCGCGAGTCACATCTGCTTCACCCCTTTGTCATGGAAATGGGTTCGTTTACTCATCTCCCTCTTAAACACTGGGTTTACTTTGCATTATTATTATGCTGTTGTCACCTCTCCAGCAATCATTTTCTCTCTCTGCCTGTGGATTTCATCTGAGCTGATATGATGACAGATTTTTTGGTAATTGAGAGCTTTGATTAATCCTCAGAGGTTATGGGTTGTAAGCAAGCAAGATTATAAGAATAGTTCACCCAAAAACTCAGTCGCGTTATTTACTTATGCCTTTCTAAACCCATATGCTATTGTTTTATTCTCTTCTGTGGAACATGATAGAATTCTTAAAAAACCTCAATGCTGCTCTTTTACAATGAACATTTATGCATTTGATAAGCTGATAGTTTATGTTAAGGTTGCAAAAAGAAATAAAATTAAAACATGCTATAAAACAAACATTCTGTATGCTAAAAGCATCATGATAATGTACAACGTAAAAGATAAAGCGTTTCTTTTGAAATATACTGTAGAATCATCTATACCACTTAATTTAATCAAAAATAAGTGCTCTCAGTAATAGAACAGAGACATCTGGGAGGACAGTTAAATAGTACTTGAAAAACTCTGGTTGAATCTCAGAAAATGATGTAGCAATTTATCTCTGATATCTCTTGATCAAAGAGATAACGCTTAAAGGGTTAAAGTCAACATAAAAATGAAAATTCACCATATCTCTTATCTAAATGCATGTTGTAGATCTTATTGTGAACAATTCATCCATGCATGTTTCTTTTCTTGACTTTTTTTTATACCTAAAAATGGCTGGGCGATATGGGCTTTATAAGTTTAAAGGCAGATTTTTGCTCCCAAGTGAAAGTTGTATAAAACCAACTAGAACATGACAAACACTTTGTTTTCTAATTGTTTACACTTTTCCAGTCATTTTTCCTTAACAAATTAAATGTTAATTGAACAATTAATTTCTGCATTGATATAGTTTCAAATCATGAAACAGGTTTGTGTTGCCTAACTTTCACTTATAAAAAAGATTTTTTTGGTGAAGTAAATGCTACATAAAAACAAATGTAATTTCTGCATTAAATAATTTAGTTCAGGCAAGAATGAAAAAAAAAAAAGTAAATTCTATATTAGTACTCAATTTAAGCTTGTATTAAAGTTTGAACTTATAAGTATATTTTACTTGGAATTGTTTGTTTACAAGGATTATCTAAGTAAATATCAAAGTTATGATCCGTTTTTCCCATCATGCACTGGGGCATGAATAATTAAAAAGGTTCAAATTTTCACTGTTTTATGGTTGCTTTTGTTGTTAAGTTTAGTAACTTACTGTTTTGTGACATCTGGAGTTTATTTTCTACTCAAAATGACCCATTCATACTCAAACACTAGCCACTGATTGTCACTGTCATTGTGTAATAATTCTATTGAGTGGACATATTATCTTAAAAGCATAACAAGCTGTCTACTTGCTTACTTACATGTTTGTAAGTGAATCAGATGCTTTAATAGCATGGTTGTTTCCGAGTGCTACATCGATTGAGTAAATTTTAGAAGCCATGACTGAGTGAAATGTACTTAAGTATTGCAGGTTTAACTTAAAATAATTAAGTAAAAATTACTCATCAAACTCTAACTGGCCATGTTAAATTTACTTATTTCCTTTTGCTAATTTTACCTAACTTAGTTAAGTAGTAGTTAAGTAAGTTTACTTAATTTAATATTTACATTTTACTTCAAATTTATGTGTGCAAAAACTTGCAAAATAAATATTAAGTAAATCTTGTGTTTTTTTTCAGTGTTGATGCATATCTTTAGCACAGCTTGCAGTGCAGGCTGCAATGTTAATATTATTACTTTTTTTCTTTTCTCTTAGAAATGCACATTTGACAGTAGCTTGAGTTAGGATGCAGATGCAAATTTATGTTCATTATCACAAACCGTAACATCTGTAAAAATTGTAACAACCTCATTTTTTTATATGGTGAAATGTAATTATTCTGAGTGTTTGAGATTTTTTTTTTTTTTTTAAATTAACCATTGGTCTTCCTCAGTAGCATGCATTTAGATCATGATAACCAGTTAAAACCTCAACACCATGGTAAAAATGTATCTATATGGTATCTATAAATGTGTCTGTATATTCTAGGTATTTACATGAAAAACAGTAGTCTAAATACATTTATTATAAATGCACAAACTATATAGTTTAATCACAAACAATACTGTAGTTATATTCCATTACTCATTTAATACATTTAATATGTCTACAGTAATAATGTAAAAAGAATTTCTATGAATATCCCTAATTTCTGGCACAATACCATGGTACAGTTAGTTACACTACAGTAAATCCATGGGAAATGATGCAGATTTGTAGATTGAAAAGTCATCTGATATTTCTTACAGCTGAGTGGATAAATGGTCTGTGTGGCGCAGTTCAAATGTTTTGTTCCGCTTTTGATGCATAAACATTATATTGATCATTCTTCAAACTCTTGTTATCATTTATAGAAGAAAATTAAATCTTGATAATTATCATTATCGTTTTATTGCCCAGCCCTACCTCAAAGTCAAAATGTTATCAAAATGTTCAACTCTTTCAGTGAATGAGACTTCTCTCTGATACTGTATTCCAGACTTCTCCAATCATTTTGTCTACTAAAATCCAGCCACTTTGTTACAATCGACTGTAAGCTTGCATTAGATCTGCCTTCATCCAACCAACAACTGATGGATGAAACCAAGTCTCTGTCCTGATTTTTTTTATTTATTTTTTTGATAATCCATTTTACTCTATGTACATCAAAATCCGGAAGAAAAGATCTGTTGCCTCTTAAGTTTCATCATGATTTTAAACTGTTGGTGTAAATTATTGCTAAATTAGTGCTTGATTAAAGGAAATAATCTAAATCCTAAAACTGACAGGAATAACTAAATATCCACTACTGGATGATACTGATAACTTAATAATGGGGATGCACTGAAATGAAAATTTTTGGCCGAAGCCAAACAAAATGAAACACTGGGCCGAAGGCCGAATACCGAACACTCTTTTTCAATTTTTTTCCCCCCATGTATTTTGCCAATTTTTCACCATTGCATGAATTAAATAGTCAAACTGTGATTTTTACTGTTTTGTCTTGATTTTCAAAGAAAAAAAATTAAAAATTAAAAACCTACAATTTAAAAATACTTATTTAACACTGAACATTTAACATTCTAGCAGACATACCAACAAAGCACAATTTAACTTAAAATTAGTAAATTATTATTAATAATAATTAATAATAATTTTGGCCATTTTGGAGACCCTCTTCTTGAATCAGGAATGTGATTGGCTAAAGACAAAAAAGAACTGAACACTTTGAATGATTTTTGAAAGGTCATGTGACTCTGAAGACTACAGTAATGATGTTAAAAATTCAGCCTGTTCAGCCAGTCTATCCGCTTATTCACTTAATTTCGGTTGTAGAACATTCGTTGCATCCCTACTGAATTGCTAAGCTTGTTCTGATATATTGTGCATTACTAGGTTTTTTTTTTTTATTAATTTTTTTTGTAAGTTGAATCACTGGAGCTGCATGAAGATTCTTCAAAATAGCTTTTTTTTTGTGTCCTGCAGAAATAAAGAATTGCAAGTCATACAGGTTCTGTACAACATTGGGTTAAGTGATGACAGACTTTAATTCTTTTGGCCAAAGTATCAATATAAGTTTAAAAAGGTTTTTGTTTAGGAAGCAATAAACCCTTAAGTCGCTTGAGAAGCCGTTATGAGAATGTTTGATATATTTGCTCTCATAGCAGAACTTGTGCCACTGCTCTCATGGTTTGTTCCTCCTGCTCTTCTCTCTTGAAATTATTGTTGTTGCCATCGTGTCAGGTCAAGTTAACCAGCGCTGATAATTGTGCCGAAGTTTCGCCCCAGTGTATTTTCACTGCGGATGACTGTCATTGTTTTGTGCGAAGAGACTCCCTGGGCAATTTACAGCACAAACCAATACTTGACATGTACGTGCAGATTAAAACTCGGGGTGAAAGGAAGTCCCCCTTTCGTAATATGCGATTGGTGTGTCTTGGCAGAGACGTTCTCAAGGTTGAGTTCACAGAGAGCGAAGGAGAAAGAAGCTCTGTCTAGCACAACACCCACACACATCTCTTTTCTCCAGCAGTTGACATTTTCTCTCCGCCATTCCTTTATAACGTCTGAATTGAAATGTTCTTTTAAAAAAAGTTTAACAGGTGTATGTTGACAGGCCCTGTGCATATGGGCGAGCGTGTGCGTGTACGACACTTTGCATGTACACAAAGAGGTCCTTAGGGGAGTTGTATCCATGGCGACAGCTGGCCACACACACTACTGCATGGTTGCTGGACAAAGGCGAGGCGGCTCTATCACAACCTGATGCTCTTTAATACCCTGTCAAGCTGTCATGTTTTCCTTTGTTATGCTTTAAGAGAAAAAGAAAGGGTTCCTACTTTCATTCCCGCTCCCCGTTAAGCACCGTAAACGTGATCTGAATGCAATATTTTCCATTTATTGGTGTGGTGTACCTTGAACAGAGTCGAGGGCGATTACAAATGACTCCATCTGAGACAGAAAGCGCGGGTGGGGTGGATATTTAATGCTTCCATGTATGATGGAGCATCTAGAGGGGGTTTTCGGCCACACCGAAAGCGAACCGTGAGCGGATGATAAAGGAGGATGATGGTCAGAAACAAACCAAAGTCAAAGCTACATGCAGTGCTGTGTCCCATGGTGTCCCCGGGATGTTGTCTTTTGATACTTCCTCGTTCCCTCCAGGTTTTTTTCGAGTTGAAGGGGGTCGTAAATTTCATCCCACGTGCCGTGGTGAGCCTGGGGACACGGTATATCCTAAAGATAGCGATTTCTAACATAACTGCATTTATCACTCGACCGACTGATGTAGGCATCTGCCAACTTGCATGGACAATTTAGCAAATGCGCTCGGCTTATCTGAGCGCGTGACACAATGGAGTGCGTTGTCTCCGTATCTGCGCTTGACTTGAAGGAGTGACGTCTCCCAGCGAGTCTTTGTCTTACTGTGATACTAGCTGAGTTTGTTGTTATCTGTTATGTTGGCTTGCCTGTAGTCGCTCTCTTGAACATGCATATGTGTGTCCCGTACCCCTGAAGATATGCCAACACAAATGAAATTGACTGCTCGTTCTATTTTTGTCACGCCGCAATTATAATGTGCAGCTGGCTAGGCAGTAACATATAGACCAAGAGATATTATGTCTTGCGCTTTACATAATGCTGTTTTGCTGTAACTTTTTCATGTGTGCATGACAAAACAGATAACATATGTAGACTGAAGGATGGGTTGATAATAAATTGATGGATAAACAGATACAATTTATAGTCACATACAATTTATGCCATTGTTGTTGGATAGATTTTCATAGCTGTGCAATCTAATAGTGTAAGTGAATGGATGATTTGCAAACTTTTAATCTTTTCTTAAAAGCATTAAAACAACAATATAAAAATTCAGTGGCTTAAAGTTTATACAGAAAGCCTATATGGAGTCTGTATGTTAAGCAGTTGGAGCTGAATTTATTACAGAATATTGTGGACAAGAAGGAAATTTGCATTTACAGAAGGAAACATCAGTGCTGGAAAGGCAGATAAAGAATAGCGTTTAAGTTTATGTACATTCAGGCATCAGAGCTGCTGTCATGACACTGCGGGCATCTTGTTTTCAGATGGCTGCGGTTTTCAGAATCAACACAGGGTCTGTTCCAAAACCTGCTGCCTTCTAAGGGATCATCCTAACAATTGTTGACCCCAGACCCCAGTTGTTTATGTTGGGCATCTCCACACGCGTGCGGCTCATGTGGTTATTTACATGTGAATGGCTCGTGCCGCGAAGGGGCTGGATCGCATTAGAAATAATGAGTTAGACGGGACAGACTGAACATCGTGTTGATTTCATATGGATTACTTTATCACAGAATGTTTGTTTTCGATATAACTTAATTTAAAAGCAGACACTTCAAGCTTTCTATAGATATAACTCTCAGGTTTCTGTGTTGAGTATTTGCTGAGTTACACTTCATTTTAGTGACGTGTTTCTAAAAGCAGTTTGTGGAGATGGAGAAGACAGAGCTATTTTTGTTTGTTTTCTTTTTTTCCCAAAACCACAAAGTTTTGTTGTAATCGTGAGTGTACACAAAAAAAAGTAGACACTTAACAGTTTCGATTGATGTATAGCACATTTGTGTGACTAAATCAACAGAGTATTTTTAGTGTCTTTTGCACTGATAAGAAAAGAAATGAGCTTGTCTCGCCGGCGAGACAGCCGACCCCAGAGGGTTAAATCATTTTTGAATGATCGTATTTGTGAGCTGAGCACTACTGGGGGATATTCTTGCTTCCTTTTGAGCCCTGACTTTCAGAGTTGGGGCAGTATCAATTAAAAACTTACAACAGAAGCCATAAATTCTGACAGTATATTTTGCGCATTGATGTAGAATAATGATAAAGTTTGCCCTAAAACACTACTCATGTAGCTGGTTTATGAGAAGACAGACCTGGGCAACCAATCTGTTGGTTGCCCAGGTCGGTTTCCCTGGGCAACCAATCATTCCCATCATTCTCTGTGGCAGCATGAGAATGATAAAATGCATAGATAAAGCATCAATTACACACCTAATGCGCATCCTTTGCTCTTCATTATGTTACATTAACACTGAAAAGCTTCAAGTCTTTGTTAGGAAGTGAAAGAGAGAGTAGTCTGAAATTTTCTAGCAAATCCATTTTATTGGTACTAAAAGCAATTGAACGCACATCACGTCATAATTACAATTTTCAGGCTCATAAGTAGGAACTTCCCAGGAGGACTTGAACACATCATGATTTGGCTCACTTGACATAGACTCCGTTCAGCGCACACACACTCATTCCAGTGGAGTTTGACATTAGCATGTTGCTAAGCTAACAATTATAACAATTAACCTGTCAGACACAGTGGGGCACCTGGAAGTCGTTCTTGGAACACTTTGCATCAGAAAGATGGTTATATATGGTTCATTATATGCAGGGAAGACTAGACCAATCATAATTCAGAAAGTAAACCAATCATGATCAGTATGCAAATGTTACAACAATGTCTTCATGGCAAGCTACGTTATGAATGCTGCATCCATGCAAGCCAGTGGGAGATTCAAAGTTTAATCTCAAGTATGAAATTTACAGCATCTGAAAATAGATTGCACACCTAAGGTGGATATATCTACCAAACAAGGTCTGTACGCTAAGCGGTTCGGGCAGAATTAATTGCAGAAATTTAATTCTTAGAATAAGGTTTTAAAAACGAACCTCTAACTGAAATATTTGAGGAACATCAGTACGTTGCTGCTTTGAATGTGCTGGAATGAAAAGTGTGAGGCATGTGAAAGCATTATAATTATTTTAGAAAGCATTTAGTTGTTGGCACCACTATTTGATGTGTTAGCATGTTGCTTAAACTGGTGTTATGTGGACATATTGAACTGAATCATCCTTAAGTCATTATTTTTCTATGTCTCAGAGTCAAATACAGCCTCCATTAAAGCATTATTCTTCAGAGGCCTGCACATATATTACACACCATAACTTGTTTAGCGATTGGTCATTTGCCGTAATGACATTTGTGCCCTCCACTGCAATTTACCTTTAAAAAATGTGTTGTTCCTTGTGTTTCTAAAGATCAATATTTGGGTGAAACAATTCCTTCAGTTACTCGAGTCACTCAATTACAAAATAGTATTGATTTAAAGCTTTCATCCTTGAATACAGTTACATTGCACAACACACATTATTTATTGCAGATTCGGGGTCTCAGAAATAAATATCAAAAGTTTGGGAATATTTTACATTAAAATGTATGGAAATGGGGACTGTGTGAGCAAGCATAGCACAGTAGCACAAGAGAGAAGCCATTGCTGCTATGGGCTAATTGATACAGTGCAGACACAAGTCTTTGTTAGATTAATGTTTGCCAGATGTAATCACCATATATCATTTTATTGAGTGACTGACCTCGTCTAGTCGCTCAGACAATAATATCTGGATAGTTGGATCCTAAAAAGCTTTTGCAATTTTTCTCACAAGTACATTTCAAGAATCTTTATTGATGAGTATATACAAAACCATTTAGTTGAATTTTATAAAATCATTGTATATTTGCCTATTGTTTGCTGAATGTTAAATCTATATCTGCCATGAAATAGTCTGTGAAAATGATATGGCAATACATTTAAATGCAAACAAACAAACTTAAAGGGATAGTTCACCCAAAAATGAAAATTCTGGCATTAATTGCTCACACTTATGTCATTCCAAAACCGTAAGACTTTTGTTCATCTTTAGAACACAAATTATGATATTTTTGATCAAATCAAGAGCTTTTTGACCCTCCATAGACAGCAACACAACTGAAAAGTTTTATGGCCATTTTATGGTACTCTCGGGAACGGTGGTGGAGACTGACACAGAAGAGAAGAAATCGTTGAATATTGTTGTTATTTTTGTTTTCTTTGCACACAAAAAATTTCTGGTAGCTTCATAACATTGCGGTTGAACCAGTGATGTCACATTGACTATTTTAAAGATGTCCTTACTACCTTTCTAGGCCTTGAACGTGGTGAAGATGGTTGTTCTGTTGCTGCAGGGTCAGAAAGCACTCTGATTTCATCAAAAATATCTCAATTTGTGTTTAGAAGATGAATGAAGGTTGTACAGGTTTGGAACGACATGAGGGTGAGTAATGACAGAATTTTCATGTTTGGGTGAAATATTCCTTTAAATCATTTACTCATGTTATTCCAAACGTTTTTCAAGAACGTTCGTAACCAAACCATTTTGGTGACCTTTGACTTGAACAAAAAATTTGTCATTTCTCAAAATATCTTTTTATGTTCCACAGAATAAAATGAGTCATACAGAGTTTTTAAGTTTTATAATATCATTTGGATAAGCACCATAGGTTTTATCTCGCTTGATTTTAAATAAAAGCTTTGATGTATTTTCTTAAGTGGATTGCGTCAGCAATATTTATCTGTAATCATCAATAGGAATTATTGGAAATCTTGAGATTAAAATAATGCTTCACCATAAAGATTCACGCTCAGCGGTTTAAATGCTGATTGCTTTCTATCTTTGTGGTTTCCCCTACCTCAGCTATGATTTGTATCTATATCTTGGGTTGAATTTTTTTTTCTCTTGACAAAAGCAGGGTTGAATAATGTGCTAGGCTAATTTTTGTTGTAAAAGGAGACCTTTTTACACACATTGGTGTAATTTAGTTTGTCTTTCAAGGACAATCGATATAGGAAGCCGACTGATAAAGCTCGCTTAAGCTCTCGCTGTCACTTGACCCTTGAGCTCTGCTCACATAATATCACTAATACACAGAGGATCGATCGAAAACGGCAAATTAGGCATGACCCTGCCCGAGTAACACAGTCATTTGATCCTTTCAATTAGTTCTCTCCGACTGACTCCCATGCACTGAAATAAGATGCTTCTCTTTTAACTAATGTAATTTAACTCCGCAGTTAAATGTGAGGGAACTATTTGTAGCGTTTGTGGAAATGGAGCCATTATCCACTAGAGACCTCTGATTTGTGGCTGGTATTAACATGCTGTTTGTGTACTTAAGTGTGTTTGTATGTGTCTGAACCCCATATGATGCAACACATGGAGAGTGTGAAAGTGTGTAGCGTGCCGTGCCACCCTCAGCAGGCGGCTCGGATCTCAGTGGGGTGATGGAAGGGCCGATCATATCCTCGACGGATGCCTGAAGTTCCTGGCACAATATGGCCGCCAACGTGGCTCTGCAGGCCAGTACCCACCTCCCGCGGTGCTGTTGATTACTCCTCACCTCCCTGTCAACCGCTCGCCAGTCATAAAGCAATGACAGGGAGGTGGGCGGTTTAGGGCACGAATATATATATATGCCAGTCGTGTTTTTTAAGAAATAATGCATGCTTTTTTAGGGGAAATGTCTTTTAGAGGCACTTGGACACTTCAGACGAAGCAGATAAGATCCTTGCTGAATCATTTACACCCCCCCCCCCCAACATTTTCATTATTCGAGACTTCACAATATTCCGCAGCTTTGCAGGGCTTGAAAGCTCAACCTGCGTGAGGGAACGTGGATTTGCGAACGGTCCCTTGAGCGAAAGAGATGAAAGAGATGAGAGGCGGGGGGTGCTGGATCAACCTCAGAACACTGGGTTTGGGGTCTCAGAGTTGGAAAGTTCATGACCTATGTTAGTATCGTCTAAAGCCACTTAGAAATGCAGCTTCACATATACCGACATGATGTTAGATGTCAGTTGGTTTTAATGTGAATCCTTTAGTCTGTGCTTCTGTGCTCCTCCTCTGTCAACTTGGACCATTAACATAAGATGAATAGGAAACGTTAAGTTTCCAATTGAGGTGCAAAATATTTGTACAACCATGCTCATTTATTAGGGGTGTAACACAAAATTCACGGTTCGGTTGCTTTTGAAATTCGGTGCTTGAAATAGGCTAAAAGCTTTTTATTTCATTGATTTTTACTGATTACTGTAGTGTTAATATTTTGATTATTGGCCTATAATTCATTGTATAACAGACCTGTTTTAAAAGACCTTTTTTTTAAACATTTTAACTCAGGAGTAATAGCCTAATGTTTTGTTATCCTCGTAGCGCGTCAGTTATGTGGTAATTATTGTGGGGCAAATTAATTATTTTAATTTAATAAAAGTAACTTCATAATAATAGGCCTAATAAAAATAAGAATGTAACAATAAGGTCTACATTAATTGGAAATGCCAAATCCTCTTCATAGTGCCAATAATTGATGTTTTTGACAATATCTCTGGCTATCTTCGATACAAGATCATTGTCTTTCGATGAACCCCAGCAAGGGAAGGTTATCACGGGGTAATGCTTACTGAACCGAAAACCTCGTACCGAACGGTTCAATACCAATAATACGTGTATCATTACACCCCTATCATTTATAGTTAATGTGTAAAATACTAACTTTTCAAAAATACACTGTAGCAAATCTCAAAATGGATAAGCATCCTTTTGTATTTTACATCATAATATTGTGATGCGTAAATTTACTTGTAGTGTTTAAATCATTGTTTTTATATTTTTACTTTATTTCGACAAAAATAGTATATAGTTGTTATATCAGCCATTTATTCTTTATTAGCCATTGCATAAAAAATAATTACTGTGTCTTTATTATTATTTTATTTTTTACATCAGGCATAATATGAAAAAGGATAGTGATTGGCTTATCGTGTTAGCCAGAATCCTAATATTTGTGCATCTCAGTTTTCCAGAAAGTATGGGCTGTGCACACATTGGAGGGAGCCACAAGATAATTGAAAAATCCTTACTTAAGCTACGAGAATACAAGAAAACAAAAATAATGACTTTATTCAACAATTTCCTCTCTTCCGTGTCAGTCTTCGACGTGCATTCACAACAGTACCACAATGCAAGCGTGTGCATTCCTCTGCTTGCATACACGCCGTAACGCATGTTGAATATTGTTGAATAAAGTTATTTTTGTTTTCTTTGCACACAAGTTTTCTCGTAGCTTCATGAAAATACGGTTGAACCACTGATGTCACATGGACTATTTTAACGATGTCCTTACTACCTTTCTGGGCCTCGAATGTGGTTGTTGTGTTGTGGTCTCTGCAGGGTCAGAAAGGTCTCAGATTTCATCAAAAATATCTTAATTTGTCTTCTGAATATGAATGTCTTATGGGTTTGGAATGACATGAGGGTGAGTAATTAATGACAGAATTAAAATTTTTGGGTGAACGATCCCTTTAATGTTAACTTTTTAACATTGCACTGGCTTAATAGCCATTTGGTTTCACCGCTCTATATTACTGCACTGCTTTAATTGACGCACACACACACACTACCCCTCACAGCAAACTTTCTGCTTTTTTGATAAAAAAAAAAACTCATTCTGTATGATTTATAAGCTTGTTTACCCATGGGGACCTTAATTTAGGTCCCCACGGTGACACGAGTCCCCATAAGTCTGTGTGTATTCAGGTTTCAGTCCCCACTGGGATATAAAAACAGGTAGCGTGCCCACACATACATCACTTGCACAGAGAGAGCGAGAGAGAGTACACACAAACATTCAGGAGTACATAAACTTGTTTTCAACCCTGCCCCACGACTTTTATTAATAAAATAGATTAGATACTGGATCAGTGCATTATATTCCTCAGCAACGATGGGGTAAAACCCCTGTTTAAGTAACTAACATCACGAACAACTGTCAACACTATTTCTCTCACGATTGATTGATTGAACTGATGAAAATGGGCATCATTTACCCCATCCGGTCAAATATCGCGCTGCAAACATCAAGCTGTAACTTGTCAGTGCTGTCAAATCACCATGGTATAAGTGGGATAATACATGGCTAGCTGTGCATTTAACGGTTTTACACTCTGCTTCACGTTGGGTGGTTCTTGGCCTCCACATCATGCATTAAAATCATTTAATGCACAGCTAGCTGCATTATCCCTTACATACTGTATGTAACAGATAATGCAGCTAGTTGTGCATTAAATGATTTTAATGAATAATTTCAATGAATTACAAAACTGTGAATTTTGTGAACCTTTACACCCTTAAGGGGTGTAACAGTTCACAAAATTCACATTTCGGTTCGATACGATACAGTGGTGTCACGGTTCGTTACGTTTTCGATTACAGCAAAAAGAAAAAAAAATGCCATAGAAATGTTCTTGATTTTTAAAAATGTTTTATTAATTAAAACAAATTTTTTACTTTGAACAATGAGGAAGCTATACTGTACTTAGTCTCAGCCTCAGACATCACGCCCACGGAACGTTGGCTAAACGTCTGATGCATATGGCACACTTTTCTGGAAACACTTGGATTGCTCATCATCTGACTGGTTGAATTAAACCGGATTTCCGGGAGACGTGAGTGTCGCGTTTATATTTGGTCCGCTGGGAAACAAAGATGCTGTAGCGCCAAACCCCCTCACGAAAGAAGAAAGCCGTCGTGTTTACAAATGTGACGACGAACACTTATCAGGGTCAACTAAACGCTGGATTTTCGAAAGTATGTGAAATATTTAATGTTCACAGCATACAATCTTTAAAATACATCCAAGAGTTTCACACACTGGTTTGTTATTGTGACAACATTTCCACACCCCTAAACGTGACGCTAAACGAAACAAACTATGATTGGTTGTTTGACATGTCGGTCAAACGCCCTCATGGGCGGGCCTTGGCCAATGAAAACGGCCATATATTCCAGACCTTCAGCCGTCAGTCAGAAGGTCTGGCTACACGAGACTATACTGTACTTGACCTGTCTTCTTAGCGGCATATAAAACCAAAAAAAAAAGCTCCGGTTTGAATTCGAGCTGATGTAGCCTATTGTCATGTAGCAGATCAGTATTTTCCAATAAGTTTACAATGATTTTTACCTTTTATGGCCATTTTTTACCTTTTATAAAGTCGGTTTCCCTTAATATTGTGCATCACCTTTTGAGTATTTTTTTAATTTAATTTTTTTTATATTTAATTTTTTTTTACATTTAATCAGTCAATAAGACATTTGGGCTGTTACCAAGCAAATTAAGTCATTATTGACATAATTAATTTTTACAATACAGAGGAAACAAAAGTTGCATCTGAATTACATTTAGATGCTTTTGCACACTGTTTAATGCAGCTCAGAGGGACATGTATGTTTTAACCTGCAGTTACAAATGCATAAATAATGTTTTGATATTTTAAACATAAAACGTTGACAACTGATGTTTGAAACTAATTAAAAAAATGAAAAGATACTTTAAATGTGAAATTAAAACTGCCAGCAGGTGGCAGCAAGTCACTGTTAATAAGTGAATCATTGTGATCGAACCGAATCATTTAACCGGTTGGTTGATTCATTCAGTAACAAAACCGTCATGTTGCTCAGAGATGCGAAACAGTGCTGTGGCTCTGTTTGGAATTATTTTTGTTGTCGAAATAGGGCAAAACAGGCAATATGCTGTCTAAAACGTAAGTCTCTTAATTAACTTCTTGCTTATTGAACTGTTGTAAAAATCATTTGTAATCATGCTGATTTGTGGAGAGAAAAAAAACGGCACTCTTCTGTGATATTGATTAACTATATGAAATTATGTAAAAATATAAATTTTCTGCCTCTGTATCTTGAATTTTGTGATCATTCTAAATGCATTTTAATAGACTAAATCATGAGGTGAAAGAACTCCCTCTAAATGCGCATGCGCACTAATCTGACCTAATCTGACCTAGAACGATACTGAGTGAATGCTCTCCACACATAGTATATGTTCATCAAGTACTTTCACTTCAGATGCAATAAATCCCAGCCTCAAACCATTCAGAAGTACCAGTACTTACATAAAACCTATACATAGTAGCCAGAAAGAAATGCTCATTTTAAAGAAAAACATCCAACATACTTAAAGGCTTTTCCATCTGAACTCTTCATATACACACATAAAAAATTATATAATAAAATATATTATATATATATATTATATTAATAAAAAAAATTATATTTTTATAATATATATATATATATATATATATATATATATATATATATATATATATATATATATATATATATATATATATATATATATATATATATATATATATATATATTTATTTATTTATTTATTATACACCGTGCTCTTCAGGATCTCTTTGAGTTTAACAGAAACATTGTACAGGTTTGGAACAAAATGAGTAAAGGATAGAATTTTCATTTTTGGGTGAACTATCCCTTAAAACGGAGTTTGGTTATTGACGAGCAACAATCTCAGCTCACGACAGAATTCCCATTAAATCTCTGCAGTGTGTGCAGAACCAAAACTCTTAATGCAGACCTTGATATTTCAGCAAATCAGAGCACAGTTTGTGAGATTAAGATCTTATATGAAGAAGAACCAATTTAGATATTCGAAAGATCTCATTTGAGATGTTCAATTCCTATGGGCTTTTCCATGTAACGTGCCCAGGCATGGTCATTGCCACGTGTCGATGCAAAACACCCGCATGTGGGTCTCTATGTGAGAGTAATTAAGCACACTAATAGGCAAGACTCCTCTGACGAATAGGAGCTTCTTGACACTCCCTGAGGACTTTCACACCTCGATCTAGAGTGATTAGTCTGTCAGAGCCTTCCTTTCTCTCCACAGTCCACTCCTGCATTATCTAAAGGGCTAGACGCTCTTGTCTCTTTGCTAAACTATTTACTCATCTTCAGGGAAACCCAGCCTCAAAGTCCTGAATAATTCACGTTGTGTTCTACATTACTTGGCCCTTTTTCTTCCATACCTTCGTTTATCTCTTCTGAGATACGCCCAGTGAAACAGAGCTCTTTACTAATTAAACGCTCGACTTGACTGATCATCGGTGTACTGATTGCAGCTGGATGGATTGATGGATGGATTGATTACCGCGTAGGTGGATCGCGTCTTTTCGTCGGAAGCCGGTCTCCCCCACCTCCTTCCTTTGTTCTTAATTGTCTGTACGTCTTTGTTTCTTTTCTTTTGGTGTAATGAGGATTGCGTGATTGCTGATGGTGAAACGCTGTAATGGAGGTTCTCCGCAGTGCTGAGGAACCGTCTGTTCCCTAATCTACATCAGGCTCCTACAGAGGAGCAGCAGGAGATAAAAGACTTTGTGTACTGCTTGGTTTCAGCTGGGGCAGCAGCACATGCTGGAGGCGAGAAGCGAAGAAAAACATGGCTGCAAAAATAGTAGCAAATATAATATATCCCCTCTCCTAGCGGTTCTCAGAGTAAATATTTTGTTGACTGTGGTCAATCGTATACCTAGGAGCTGTGGGTGAGTGTTCGGGCAGAAAGGCTTCGCTTTGATTGCATCCATGCGTCATTTTATGCTGATTAGCTATTTCATTGGTGTTATTTATACCAACAGGTCTGCTGGAGAGGGTGTAATTTGGCAAATACCTTATTGTGGATGGAATACATCACAATGGAACGTGGAAACGCAGCTAAAAAACTTTTTTTTCTCCAATACCATTATAAAAAAATAAAAGAACTGCATGCTATTCTTTGTTCAGTTTGTGGTTGAAAGCATCCTCATAAATTTAGATTGAAGGCGCACCATTCATAGAATATTCCAGCAATGTTACATATTCGCAGCAGAGCTACAGGAAAAAGAAAAAAAGACGAGGGAGGCATTGGCTCTTAAAGTGAAGCATTTAAGAGGCAAATGACCTTTTTAATTGACAAATTAAAGATTGGCTTGATTAAAGATGGTTGTTCAGAAGTGCTTCAGTTTATCGAGTGCATTTAACAAGTCACTCATGTGTGATGTAATGAAGTCACAATTTAGTGTATAGACTAGACTTGCTAGTTTTTTTTGGTTTAATATGTGCCAATTTGCTGATTATATCAGTTCCATTTAAATAAAATCCTTCCAAAATATTTTTTTTCTACATTTTTGTGTACGTTATGGTTTCAAAATATCACCCAAAAAAGTTTCTTGTAGTTGATTAAACCTTGTAATTGGACCTCAAATATAAAACAAAAGTATTAATTTAGTTTTTTTATTTATTTACTGTTTAATTTTTATTCATCTGAATGTATTATTAATTTCATTGTAACAAAACATTGATAATATGGATTTTTAAGTACATGTTGTCATATAAACCTGAAGTAACTATTGACTGATTTACTTGATTACTGATTCTGATTCAAGTCTAACCAGTGGCTTCTTTAGACTCATTAAGTCATTAAAAAGAATCAGTTCGTAAGAATCAGTTGTTCACATATCAGACAGTGAGGCTCTTACTGTGTTTGCTGTTGTGTGCAAGAAACACTGGCTTACACTCTAACGAGACAATATCTCATGGAACCGCGCAAAGCTTTACTGGCTGTCATTAATGGCGTCTAGATCTGCATTCTGGAGCCCTGCTGAGGTTATATGTGGGAGTCCAACAGACATCAAAGTCATCTTGAAATGACACTCTAAAAAGGTACAATAGCAGAACTGTTGGGATGTTCTTGTTCAAGCACATTGTCAATACTTATTGAGGGTTTTTGTAGCATACATTGCTTTGCAGATCTGTATCTGTTAATCACAGATAGCCATAATGTAATCTACTCTGTTTAGTTTTGTGGCCAGTGCGCCTCTCCTGTCACACGGCCATCCCGCCCCGCCGAGATGCCAGAAGGGACGACTGGAGCCATTCTGCTCTTTTAATTTAGGAAGTCAAGCCTGATGTCACCGTCATCCCTTGTTCCTCTCAAGGTCGTCGTACATAGGCACTTGGGAGGAAGGGGGCAGGCTACGTCCTGTAGCGTCGAAGGCGGCGTCATTTCGAAGGCCAGTGCTGTGTCCTCCCTCTACACTGCACAGGTGGCCACGGCCAGGATCAGAATAATTTATGAGCGCTGGGTCAGTCTCTTCTCCACCAGCCTGGGTTTTCTGACTCCTAGCCACACACTGATTTCATCCTGGCCTGGGAGCAGAAAATAGACATGGCAGTTTGTTTCTCTGTCCACTATGGCCACCCCTCCTTTCCTAGTCCCCAGTGGAGGTCGTTTGTGCAGTTTGTCGACGTTGACCGAACATTTTCGCATACCCCCGAAGTGACCCCTGAATAAATGCATCAGCGATTTCGTAATGTGAAGTGTGCAGGCATTGTCACACCAATTAGCGCATATATCCCAGATAAACAAAGGGCTCACCGATGAGAAACCCCTGACCACAGACTGGTAAAGTGGTCCACCTTGAAGGGAAAGCTCTCGTACAGATGCTCATCCAAAGTGACAGGCAATTCGCTTAAAAGATGTCATGCAGTTTCCCTAATGCACTTCATGAATGCACTTCCTCAGAAGTTATGACATCAGGTGTTGTCCACCTAAACCACAACGTGATGTCCATTTGACACTATATTAAGTAGAAAGTCATGTAGGACCTTTGAATCATTGATGGAAACACTAAATAACAACCCCATCATGACAGATGGTGGTGAATATGTGGTGTAATAGTGGATTTATATCTAGAACCAGAACTAGGGGCATTTCAGGAAAGGTTGATTAGTTGTCCAGCAACTGAATACTGGAAAACATAAATACTGTACATACAGTTTAATATAATACAGGGGTAGGACAAAATAATGCAAACACCAGAAATGGCAACTATTTCTTATTAAAGTGAAGTTCACATTGGAGCGATGAGGGTGAGTTTTTGGGTGAACTATTCCTTTAACGTGTGTTAACACCGCTTGGCTTTAAAACAGCTTCCAACCTTAGAATATACTCATACAACTTTTGTATAGTCTCCAGTTCAATGGTATCTATCAAAACATCTGATAAATAAAAGATAACTCCGATGTTTGTTTTTTCACTGTTGCCTGCATAAGTTATATTAACCCCTATGGGCATTCACACGATTTTGTCCCATACCTGTGATATTCTTTTGGTGGTGTTAAATTTAGAGAAATAACTTTCCTGAAAGGTTACTTTGTGCTATACTTTCAGCATGATAATACACCCTGAGAAGTTCTAAATCCATCCCTTTTAAATCTCTGATGGTACAGCCATTGAAGAAGGACTTTTGTAACTAAATTTCAAAATAATTACAGTCAGACTTCAGATCATCCACTGTGAGCGATTTTCCTGTCATTATACATAATCAAAAGGCCTCCAAAGGTTTTTGTGAGGAATAGGATAGTTTCATGCATTTTATGCATATATTTTATGCATAGTGTTTTGTTGAATAGGTGTCAGTTTCCTATTAAATGGTTGTGCTTTTCTTTTTGCAAATCTTCCTTTCTGTCCCTTCAAGTTCATGTTATTTTGAATTGGCCACACCACACACTTAAATTGGAATTTGAATTGGAATGACCAAGAAATTTACTGGATTGTAATTCAAAGAAATTCAACACAGGTGATACCACCTTCGTCCACGAAAGTGCATTTTTATGAAGAATTAATATGTTGAGAAATATAAACTAAATGCAAAATTCTGTAAGTGGCTTTTCCAACATCCATTTGTTTTTCTATCAGTCCATAGTTTTTATGAGTTATTTGCATTTATTTAAGTTTCATGTTTGTTACCTCAATTTGAAATTCATGAAATGAGTCTGAATTTAAAAGGAATATCAATTCAGTTGTGAATAGTGTACACTATGGGGATAAAAAAATACATCCAAGTATATTGTAAATTCAATCTCTGAATCTACGATCTGTTCAATATATTTGTGTTCTCTCTGGCTGTGTTTGAACACCATGTGAACACCGCTTAAGAAACACATCTGATTGGGGTCTGAGTTGTCAGACCCTAATTATTCTATGATGAAGTACTCTATTAATTGCTTCCACCCACCAACTAGTTGATTGTATAGAAAATATTTAGTTTGCGGATGCGTAACCACAACCTATGAGGTTTGTGTTTTTTTTTTTTTTTACCCCATCTTCCCATGCAATTTGAATCTGTAATTCAACGCTAACGGCAACAAACCACTTAGAGAAATGGCGCAGGCAGCCTCCAGCCTTTAAAGCCCACTCCAGTAATGTTCTCTTTTTCCACGAGTAGCTCTGAGATGCTAGCTGACTTTGATAAACTGAATTATCCTAGAGTGAATGTCCTATTCACACTGGGTGGTTGTGATGTACCATATTGCTCGGCTGAATAAATTAAATCTTCGGCTGATGTCTGTCCTCACCTGTCCCCCTCCCACTTATGCTCTTCATTGTTTTCCACATCAAGCATGTCTTTTTGTTGCTCCTGCAGTGGAGCTGGTTTATGAAAGTTAGTTTTTATTCAGGCTAATGTCTTATTAATTTCATGCTCCTGCACTCTCTGAATAGACCACCTTCCTGCATGTTTTATTTTCTCGTTTTCATTCATCGATGTGCTTCTAAAGTTGCTTATTAATGAGATTAGGTTTCCGTCCATGCTTGCTAGTACTCTCTCTTTTCCTATTAGTGGAACAATTGGATACTGGATAGAGGTTGTGGCATTATTTTCCTTTCCTTTTTTTCCCAATTTCATTCTTGTATCTATAATCCAATTGAATTTGGGACACACCTTAATCCTCGTTGGTTGCTCAATGCTCACCCTGGCTATATTTTGTTTGTGAACCTCTGGTTTAAATGCATGATAGACTCTCACCCCTGTCACTACGTGACCGATCAGCCGCAGTTCGTAGGTGATTTGTCTCTGACTCATCACATGATTGTGTTTTCCTGATAGAGTTTTTCCATGTCGGAATATGGCAGTTGTTTTTTGGCATTAACCCTGCACTCTGAACTCGAGGGGCACGGTATAAATCTCTATAGCTTGTCATGCGTGGTGGCTTTGAACATTTCCTTACATATGCAGTGTTTTGATTAATCACGCATGGCATTGCTCCCGAAAGCTCTGGCCCATCCCCATCTATAGCCATTAGTCACTGTCACCTACTCTGACTTTATGCACTGAATGCTTGTGCTGTCTATTCACAACGTGTGCGTGTATGTGTGTGCATGTTCTATATTCCACCCTCTCTGTGCACAATGCCTGTATGCTTACTCAATTGTGCTCCATTTTTATTAACCCTATTTTTTTATCTTTCTTTCTCCTAATTAAATGTTTGTTATTTTTTCCTGATATTCATGGGCTTTTATCCAGTTTATTTCTGCTTTTTAGCTGTTTGTTGCAGGGAATCTTAAGGAATTTAATGATTCTTTGTTTAGATTTTGATTCCATTTAATGATTTCAGTTCCTAACAGTTCTGGTAATGATTCTTTTAGTACTTCTTTCTTTTAGTGTTTTTTTTTTTTTTTTTTAATGAAGCACCCTATTCACTAAATTAAAAACAAAAAAAAAAAACAAAACAAAATCGGTGACTAATTGACTTCAACCAAAAAGAGTGTTTATTTTATAGATGCTGATAACTGATATTTTTATGCTTTTTATGTAACTGCACCAAATAGCATAGGGTATTTTTGCTTAGTTTCGGACTGAGGAACTGAGGTCTTTTTTTCCTCTTTCAGTGTGAGCTCTATACTCTTGTATTATATGAGTGATAAAAGCCTGATGTAACAAATATTATGATAAAATGCACATGCAAAACCTTTCTTTTAAAGGCTCGATAAACTGTTCCATTTAAAAAAAAAAATCAGATTTTTCAGACTATTGTTTCAGGATTTACAAGGTTAAGTAAACCTTGCTTGCAAACGATAGAAGTGTTTGATTTGTGAACAAATTATTTTCCATTATTTTTTTTTTTTTTCAATGAGCTGGTAAAACCTGATCTCAAAATGATTCAATAACCGATCACTATGAATAAAAATTAATACATCTGAATCAAATTTGAATCTTTAAATAAGTCAATAATAATAATAAAAAAATTCTTAACCTGTAACCACATATGACAGGACAGGTCAGGGAAAAGTCATGAAAAAGTCATTCATTTGTCAAAAAGAGTGGCAACTTTTTTTTTTTTTTTTTTTTTTTCATTTAGATCAATGCATTAAAAAGAAAAGATGTTTGATTGAAAATCGGACAACAGCAGTATGTTTGTTGCTGCATAGGCAAGAGTAAGGACAATGCAATAAAAAGATGTGGTGTTATTGTCTTTTGTATTACTCTGCAACACCTAATCTTACACATCATGTTCGCAACTAAAACTTTTTTTTTTTCTGGATTCGCTAGTGTTGCAGCATCTTGGCTGAATATTCTATTGAAAAATAGTGCAGTCGGTAGAGGCTACTGTTAATGCAACCAAATTTAATAAATCATTCGACCCCAGTACTTTTTCTTTTTACATAAAAACTGGTCCATTTCCATAATTTTGTTCTAAATTTCCAGTCCTGCTTGGCATGTCCCAGTACATTCCCCCATCACAGCTTCGTGCCCATTTCTGTATGTATGTCAGCATCTGTCTGGCTGTTGGATGGCCTGTATCAGCACATTTGTGTCTAGAGAGTGTTGTACATCTGTAAAATGGCTCTCATGGGCTCAATCCACCTCGCGTGACTGTTTCATCCTCTGCTGCTCCAGGGTTTATCCACCTCAGCAGAGCCCACTGAGAGCGATGGGGTACAGGGTATGACCCAAAACTCACTGCTTGAACCAGAAGAGAACATCTGTAGGACTTCTAGTGGCTTGTAGATGTGGGATGAGCTACTAACTGTAATGTGGCTTGTGAGGTTGAACAGCCTAGCAACATATAGGATGCACATACAGCTGTCTACGTTGTATCATGTTTTTCATGACTTTGAGCTCCATCTCGCATGGCTTGTGATTTTCTTTTTAGACAGGATATATAATATCAGTTGCAGTTAACAGAAGCAGTTTGGGACCGTGCTGCGCATGTGTACATTTCCGCTCATTGAATACACACATGGCTTTCTTACGTACAGCAGAGGGGGAGAAATAATGCCGCTGTGTCACTTTGGTATCCACTGAAGAAGGTAAATTGCACAGAATACAAACTGAAGTGGTACGCTAATGTGACTGCTTGTATCATAGTTGTCAAAGCCGGTTAGCGTGAAAATCCAGGGATGGGATGAGCAAGTTAGGCAACGACTTTATTTTCGAATTGTGTGGGCCGAGCTAGAAGCATCAGTTAACTAAAGACTGTCACCCCTCGTTCCCTGTTGTTGATTCTCACCGTATTGATTTTCTTTACATTTGATTCCATTCGAGAGCCATCGAGGTCACACGTGCCATCCATCGTGAGGTGTTGTGGATATATATTGATTGGATTTGAAACAGAGAGGTTCATCCTTGTCCATTTAATGATAGACAAGATTCAGTGGAGAATTGTCCAAATGACAAATGCATTGCAATGGACTCTGTTGTTCTCTGGCCATGTTTTGTTCTGAAAGCATTTTTTCCCATTCATTTTCTCAATGGGGATTATAGAACATTGTTTAATAAAGAGTTCTAAGATATGAATCAAACCTACAAGCTCAAAGCATACATGATTTGAAGCTAAAAAAAAAGACTAAAGATTGGTGAGCGTTACTCAGAATTACTGGCAAGAATGTTTGTCTTGTTGTATTTGACAAAGGATTTTTGATGTTATTACAAATAATGGAGATATAAGACCAAAGAATGCATCACTCTAATGAAATTATTTTAATTAAAACATACTGATGGAATATAACAGTATAACAAATGATGGTAAAATATAACACTATAACAAGAATAAAAATCGACAAATGTTGAAACATAATTGAGAATGTTATTTTGTATTTTGTTTGTTAAAAATCTTGGTAATACTTTACAGTAAGGTCATTAACTAACAAAATAATAGTGAGCCTTACATTTTTACAGCATACTAACCTTTGTTGATGTTAGTTAAAATTAGTTTTATTAGTTTATTGTTTGAACATACTTGTAAATGTGTGTTGGCAGTGCGTACACCACTGTATAATGATAAAAATCCACCCTCTCTCTTTTTTTAATCCCCATAAATCATTAGTGTTTCAGAACAAGCTGTTTGCAGAATCTGTAAAATGTGACATTACAGGCCACACCCACGACTGTTGACTGACACTGCTGTATTAGCAGAGACCCCGCCCTGAGTGAGCCGCACACAATCTGCCATGTTTATCTTCATGCTAGACAGTGGCGTATAAAGTACCTGAACGCCATACTCAAGTATGATAAAAGTACAGATATCTTACCAGAAAATGACTTTGGCCGAATTTGAAGTCACCATTTAGAATATTACTTGAGTAAAAGTCTTAAAGTGTGTGATATTTATTGTACTTTTGTGTGAAAAGTTAATTTTAATATTAAACATACTTAAGTATTGAAAGTAAAAGTCTTTCCGCCGTTTTGTATCTTTGGGTATGAATAAGAAGCACTTCACCTGGTACTTAGTGTCTTTCATTCCAACATAAGAAAACTTTCTGCAATCTGCATCTGAAGTGATATTTAGATGTATTTACACAGTTCATTGTAGCTCAGAGGGGACATGGGTACATTTTAACTTGCAGTTACAAATACATAAATAGGCCTAATGTTTTGTTTTTAACATGAAACGTTGAATACTGATATTTGAAATTATTTAAAACATGAAAAAATAGTCGAAATGTGAAATGAAAACCACCAGTAGGTGACAGCAAGTGACTACTAATGAGCGAGTCATTGAGATTCAACTGATTCATTCAAACGGCTGATTCATTCAGGAACAAAGCATTTGACTGTGTTAATGAGTTAATCACTGAATCATTTATTCAACCAATTCTTTCTAAAAACTGATTCCTTCAATAATATAACACCGTCCATTGCTCAGAGACGCAAAACAGTGCTGTGATCTTTGTTTGGAACTATTTTTTTGGGGAAAATTGAGCAAAAACAGGCAATATTGTGTCTAAACTCTAAGTCATTTAATGCTAACATTATTAAACTTGTATAAAATGATTATTACATTTGTTGTCATGCTGATATCTGGGGAAAAACTGCACTTTTTTGTGATATAGATTAAGGGTGTATTCACACCAGGAAAGTCCGCTAGTTCACTTGCTTTGGTTCAGACCAAATACAAGGTTGATTTTTTTATTTTTTTTTGGTTTGGTGCACTGCCCTTTTTGCAAGTGAACCAGAAACTAAACAAAACCACACGTATGCTTAAGGCTATCCATTCATTGGTTTATCCATTCAACCATACCAGAGTTCGTTTGGAAGCGGACCCGAGACCACCAGCTGGGTCTCTGTACAGTTGTTTTAGTGCACACCCGAGTGCCATTTCTGTATTCACACCTGCCCAAAAGATCCACACCAAGGGGGGAAACTTGAGTTCGATGTAGTTGAACCAAACAAGACAGGTGTGAATACACCCTAAGTTAACAATATTAAATTATATAAATATAAAAAGTATACAGAAGCATTTTTGCCATCTACAATTTGAATGCCTTGAATTTTGTTTTAATAGACTAAATGACGTGTGTGATTTGGTGATATACTTCGGAAATATCAGATTGCACTACACTTTCCATATTATCGCATAAAATACTTCACTTGGGGTGGTGATGGCGCAGTGGATAAGACACATGCCTTTGGTGTGAGAGACCCGGGTTCGAATCCACTGTGAGACACCAATGTGTCCCTGAGCAAGACACTTAACCCCTAGTTGCTCCAGAGGCGTGCGACCTCTGACATATATAGCAATTGTAAGTCGCTTTGGATAAAAGCGTCAGCTAAATGAATAAATGTAAATGTAAAATATATTGTATATCGCAGGCCCCAGACTCGTCTTGAGTGGAAACTGAAATCATCCGCTGTGAGCACTTGTTTGCTCATGAGCAAAGGTGTTTTAAG
Source organism: Barbus barbus (assembly GCF_936440315.1). Lineage (NCBI taxonomy): Eukaryota > Metazoa > Chordata > Actinopteri > Cypriniformes > Cyprinidae > Barbus > Barbus barbus. Next base: position 10,690,941 of record NC_136721.1, read on the forward strand.
GAGCCTAAGTGCCAGACCACTGATTCGTCAAACATTCTTCCTTGCAGTTTGTGTTCGTCTGATTTTATTCTGTGGTAAGTAACAAATATGCTTCAGGGAAATGCATCAGAGTAAACGTATACATTTTAATTAGGAAATGTAGTGGAGTAAAAGTACTGAAAATACTGAAGTACTGTAACGAAGTATTATCACTTTGTTGCATTACACCACTGATGCTAGAGCATTTATAAGCAGCATTCAAGTAAGACATGTCATATTATTAAATCTATAGAAGTTATTTGGTCAAGAGAAATGAGAGAGTTTCAGTTTTTATTTTATTGTTTGGGACATATCAGCATAGCAGGGAAAGAAATTGCATGTTTATATTAGATCTGTTTGTTAAGTGATAGCAGTGTAGTATATAGTATATTACACTGCTATCACTTAACACACAGATCTAATATAAACATGTATTTTTTTCCCAGCTGTATTTACCTTAACAGACATAACCAATGTTTTTGTAACTTGCATGTTTTAAACAAACTTTTGTGTATTTGACAGTTTTGAGCACAATAAGACATGAAAGAGAACTTAGTTTAGCACTCACACACTTCGGATGTGTGCGCTCAGAAAAACGTATATAAGAAGTTTAAACCGATATGGCTTTAAAACGCATGATTTCAGCACGATAGAAATGATAATCAAAATCAAAGTTTTTTTAATTTTCTTTTGGCAGTGTATCTGAGGAACGAGCTGTAAAGGCTTATCCCTATTCTGGAAAAAGGGGCGGGGAACAGCTGCTCATTTGCATTTAAAGAGACATGCACAAAAACAGTGCGTTTCTGCTTACACTCAAAATAGTCATTTTCAAAATGATATAATAAATGATCTGTGGGGTATTTTGAGCTGAAACTTCACAGACACATTTTGGGGAGAACTGAGATTTTAATAAAATTGTTAACAGATACAGCTTTTGATTTTTATCAATGCATTAGTAAATGTTAAGATAAACTTTAAGATTAATCAATGTTTTAGAATAATTTTTCCTTGTTAGTTCATATTAACTAATGTACAGTTGTTAACCAATGTTAGGTAGTGAAACCTTTTTGTAAAGCGTTGCGAAAAATGTATATTATGAGATTAATTTAATAATATCTAGTTCTTATTAAAATTAATTCCATGTTAATAATTATATTTTTCCAAAATTGAAAAAAAAAAAATGTGGACCAAGTTTTGTCTGTTGCAGTTTGATACATTTGATTTATTTTGAACATATTGTCAACCAGTGTCATTTTCTTTTACTTTTTATGGAGAAACATTTTAGGAAAAATGTATTAAAATGACCAATTATAAAATTATTTTCATAAAAGACAAAAAACTTTGTTAAAAATACAAACAAACAAACATAAATTGTTGGGTTATGGGTAATGTAGTTGTTTACCATTAATGGGGCTATTAAATGCCATTTTTGTAATTTAAACAACACTGGCATGTAGCTTTTACAAAAGCATATATCTTCACCATAATGACCTCACAACTCGTGGTAGGTCTGTCTTAAAATGTTTAAACATTGATGTTGGAGGAAATTAATGGGATTTTTCTGAGAACCAGACAATTTTGCTCTCTTTCTGGTTCATTAAATAGTCATATACCTGCCATGTCTGATCTTCACCTGTATGTGGATTCTGGGCACAGGGGGCAGAGAGGACATGTATTTGCAACTTTACAACATTCAGTGTAATATTGAAAATAATTGTTGAAAGTACAAGTCCTGTGGTTTTCCCCCAGGAACTACGACCCCATGCTTGTGGAACAGACTGAACCTCAGCATTGTGTGTTGTCATATCCTCAAGATATGACATGAGCCTAGCTTTATTTATGTCCTCCCCTGGTTCCTGCTTGCTCAAGCTTCCCTTTAGACTGCGAAAGTGATAGGAAACAAATGAGACGGTCCTGTAGGACTGCAGGCACACTTGCTATATCTGCTGTGCCCTGACCTTATCGCTCGCTCCACGCTCCGTACCGCACTACATCACACCAGGGTCTCCAGGGCTTCTCCATCCAGTCAGCCAAGACAGTGTCCTCCCTTCCCCTCGCCTCCATTCACATCTCAGCCGCCAAGCTCTGTCCCCTTTAAACAGCCGCCACACACCGTCTTGATCACCCCTGTCAGCCCGCATCTTCGCACTCCCCATGGTCAGCCGTCCCACTTCCTACAGCCGCTAAGCCCTCCAAACCGCGGAAGCGTGCTGGAAAAACAGACAGAATGGCAAATCAGATAACGCAATGACACAGCAGATATTCCAAGGTTTTTTTTTTGCATACTCTGCAATATGTCAGGAAAAACACAGCGCATGCATACTTGCAGTACCACCTCACAGCTCAATGGCTTCTTACCCGAGGGGTTTTTAAAACAACAGTTGCCTTGGCCCGTATTCCATTAGCCATAGCTCTTTCGATTTGCCTTTGCCTACTCTTTGATTTTCAGACATGGCAATTATTTTTGGCACCTGCAAGATCGAATGAAGGGAAAACTCGGACAATGTGTGGCAATTAGATCTTGTGTGTTTTACCCTGCGATTATGTGCTTGACAATTTGTCATTGAGTGGACTCTGCAGCTGTCGCCGGAGTCGAGGCAGGCGTCAATCACAATAGCTCCGCCTCCCAGGGTTCCCTCCTCCCCCTCCTTTCCGTTCTGCATGATTCTCCCCGAGGCGTCACGGATGTTCTGAATGCATGTAGACAGTGCAATCATTTTAGGCACCTGCGCAATTTAAGTTGTCTTTGCATCGCATGTTAGACGCTTTAATAATAATGCACAGAATTGCGTCTGTGCATTTCATTGTAAGTGTTATTTCTCCCTCCAGCGACTTGCTTGTCTCCATCCACCCTCTCTTTTTACCCCTCCTTTCTTCCTTCTCCTCCTCTCTCCATCTCACATTTACACGTACACACGTTTTTAATGGAGCCTCACAACTTCTGCTGCACTCCGATGAATGGTATTCATAGAGAGCCTCTTTCATCCAGCAACATTTGGCTGAACTACGATATAAATGCTTGTGAAGATCATATTCCTCTAGAATTGTCCCTGCTCGTATTCACATCAACCTGTCAAGAGCCTGCTAAGTGTGTAAATGTATACAATGAAGTGAATATTTTTGTATGCTCCTATTTGGCCTTTTTAGACACAATTACTGCTGTGTAATGGTAAACACTTACCACTTACCGTTACCTGCTTAGCAAATTGATGCTAACTCCTGGTGTGTACATTTGGGGGTTTTCCTTAACTCCTCCACACAGCACTGGCAAGTACTCAGTTTTTCTCTGCATAATTAGAAGGACTAGCCATATTTATTTTCAGTGTTTTCAAAGAATAACTATGCAGAAGCTGTGATCTAGCCATGACCCAAGACTCCAATGCATATAATGCAATACAATACAATATAATATAATATAATATAATATAACATAACATAATACAATATAATTACATTATATGATATACAATTATTATTCTTATTAGGTGTATATATAAATCATATTTCACTAATAATAATAACAACAATTTAATAATAATATTAAAAGTGATACCGAAATAGTGCAAAAAATAACTTGTACTATAATATAATTAAAACAGAAATTGTGCAAAAAAAACAAAAATGACTTGTTGCTATATTATAGTATACTGCATTATATAAAATATATGTATGATATGCATTTATTATTAGTATTACATAGTACAAGCTATTTTATGTTTACCTCTAGTAATAATAAATAATTGTATTAATGTGTATACTAATGCTGCTACTGATAAAAATACTAATACTATTTTATTAATAAATTGTGAAAATTATATTTTAACCATTTTTTGAATGAAATGACCTTAGCTTGTTAAGGCTAAATTCATAGAAAAATGTCATGCATATTTTTATGATGGATTTTCATATTTTAAGATCAAAAGTCTGGGTCTTTTATTTAGATTTTATGGTTTTATTCTTATAAAACAATAAATGTCATTATTAAAGAAGTGGAATTGCCTGATAAGTTTTCAGTACATTTTTAATGAGACCTTTATATAACAAAAATATAAATATCATGCCCTAGGACATAAGTGCTTGAAACACCCTGATATAATGCTTAACAGATCATGAGATGGAAAGTTAGAAATTAGTTAACCGTTTGAAAATGTCAAGAGGAGTTTTATGTATACTGTTTTTTTTCTACGGATCTGTGGTTGGCAGCCCTGGGTCGAATGCATTCCCACCTCCAATGAGACTTCACAGTAAAAAGGGCAGGTTTTTCACAAAGATGGGTTGAAGCATTGGTCCAGTGGGTGTTAGATTACAGAAAGCATGTCAAAGAGTTTGCTAGCCTCTGCCTGCTCTTGCTTTGAACCCTTCGTCCATCACAGACAGGTGGAGTTAGCCCAATCATCTGGGACTTTTAGCTTATAGCTCTCTCCCTCTGCGCCTCACACAGTTCTGCTTAAATGGGATTTCGGCTGCATCCTATGCCGCTCTACTGATCTCACATCCAAGCCTGGAGCTCTCACTGATGGTGGGTCAGCGGCGCTGTCTGTGGTACTGATATTTGCTGGCTGCTGTCCGTGGTTCTGAAAGGACAGCCGGCTTCTCTGCCACAGCAGTGGGCTGCCGTCTCCCTTGCGGCTAGTCCCGTACCTCATCTCAATTATCTCTCCTCGTATGGATCAAGCACTCGGAAGCCGTGAACGCACAATCTGAACTGTCCATTTGCTAGCCATCTGCCATTCCTGCTTAGCGCAGCCCCGGATGCTGTTCTGCAGCTACAAAAGGGGGCCGATTTTTTTCCGGAACTGCCATTCCGTGTGGGTAGGTGGCGGAGGAGGACTCTGTTTTTAATCATGTCGATTTGATTTGGCTAATTAAAAGAAACATCAAGAGGAAATAATGTGAGGCAGAACCGTGATGCTTAATTGAATATGAATGTGCTAATCCGAGTGTGATCTTTAAATATAAGCTTGACAAAAGATGCTCATGTATTCAGTGGGCGTTTTGTTGCGTATGTGCTAATTGTAAATTCACGCCACGGACTCGCTCCCTAAAGTGCCCTCAGTGCATCCTTATGCTGTCCATTACTCTCCAATGGAAGAACAGAAAGCATGGCTAATTCTATTTGGTTCTAGCTCAGATAGCACACTGACCTGGGAACCGGGCTTTGATCAGCAAGTGTAGAGTGCTTAAATCTGCACTAAAACATCATTAGGGGGAAGATAACAATTCGGAGTGGGTTTTCTCACTGTCACGAGTGGACAGGAACATGCCAAACACTTTGTCAGGGCCGCCTCTCCTGCTCTCTTCATTGTTATGCGCTGTGTTGTAGTCATGCATCACGCTCAAGGGCAGATAATGACCTTAATGACAATGACCGTACCGGGAGAAAGAGAGGAATGCTTTCTATTTGGATTTCCAACTGGTTTCCCAACCTGCATATGTTTAGCAAGACCCGTTCGGTTACAAATGAGCACGCCACTCTCCCGAGGCACGTTGGCATGTGCTGATAAAGTGCGAGATGGGGTCGCTTTGAGAGACACTGCATTTATGTCGTTTTGTTACTTACAGACAATAAAGTCACTGTCACTTCCAGAACAATGCATGCAATGCAGCGGTACAAAATGATCCTTCTGCGGGGAGAACAGTCTGTCTGCTGCGTTAAAGCAGAATTACATGGCCGATATATTTGGAATAGCAAAGGATTGAGTGTTACAGGAGCCAATTTAATCTAAATTGAACTACTTTTCATTCCAATTATGCTTCATATATCTTCTCTCCTCTTCCGTCCCTATATGTGCATGCTGACTTTATTGCACAGTGCTGCATGCTGTATGGAATGGCTATTAAGAAATGTAGCCACTAATCCTTTGACAAACATAAGAGAACGTAATCTATCACAAGACCGTTTTGAAGATTTTCCACAGATTCCGTGCCGTTGTTACCCTTTCAAAACAGGCCTTTTAATTCATCTCCAGCACTTCATCTTTTATCCCCGTCTACTATTTACAGAAAACGACCAAATAGACCCTTCTATTCTTTCCCCAACGAGTGGAGAGCATTATTTTAGGCCAGGTTTCGAAAGGCAGAAAAGCTGTTATCACTTTCAAGGTCTTTTGAAAAGTCCTCTTGTGCACGATCACAGTAATTAATTAGAAGCAAATGAGAAATTAAACTTGCGTTTTGTGTGATCAAATTAATTTTTCTTCACTCGCGGAGTGCATATTGCTTCAATATCTCTTCCGCCATGCAAGCACCTTTATTTATGGATGCTGATTAGGCCAGAGGAACAGAGGGGACCCCTGAGCTCTGAACGGCACCCTGCTGCACGGTGATCTGTTTTCCTGGGCCAAATTTACTGAGCAGTTGCGCCACATTTGTGCATGGTAATTCATCTCAGAAAGCTTTCTTATGTCTTATTCACTTCACTTGCTACCTTGTTCATCTGTCTTATTCTCTAACCTCCTGCATTGCAGCTTTATGGGTGATAAATTTACTGATATACTGCTGCTCTGTGGGTATTTTAATATTTTAATTATATATTATAATATTTAATATTTAGTATTTTAAGTCTTTGTCATTGTGTGTGAATTAGGTCTGATTGATTTGATTGATTGATTGATTTTAGTAGTGGTAGTAGTAGTATAATCACAATTTATTATTATTATTATTATAATTGTTAGTTATTATTGTATGGTGCAAGTGCTTTTTTTTACCATGTATTCATGGAAAACAAGCTGTTTTCTATTTTGTGTTCTATTTTGACCACGTCAGCACTGAAACAGTGCTGGGCCTTGAATATTTTAATTAAGTCATTTGTCATCTTGTATAAAAATTCAGCATGTTATAATGATAATGATTTTTATTTTATTTATAGCAAGAATAACTAATTTATTTATTTTAAAGGTGACATTATTATTATTATTATTATTATTATTATTATTATTATTATTATTATTGTATGGTACATTTGTTTTATACTATGTAGTTATGGAAAACAAGCAGTTTGTTTCATTTTGACCTTGGCAACATTTCTTTAATTCACCGAAACCGTGCTCGTCTATGGATATTTTAATCAAGTCATTTGCCATCTTGTAAATAAATTAGGCTTGATGATGATGTTTTATATATTTATTTTAGGGCAGTCAAATTGATTAATCGCGATTAATCGCATCCAAAATAAAAGTTTGTGTTTACAAATAAAACGTGTGTGTACTGTGTATATTTTATGTGTATATATGTTTAAAAAATAACATTGTATGCATATATATATATATATATATATATATATATATATATATATATATATATATATATATATATATATATATATATATATATATATATATATATATATATATATATATATATATATATATATATATATATATGAAATCAGCATTTCTTAATCTTTGCACGGAGCAGAAGAGCACAAATGTGAAATATTTACAGACTTTTTAACAAGACTCAGAGGTGGCATTAATACATTTAATAAAAACAGTGTTATGAGATTGAATACAGAAACATTAACCAATTAAAATTTATACTTTAAAAATGAAACTCCCAGTAGGTGGCAGCAAGTCACTGTCTGTCACTGAATCATTCATCTAATCGATTCGTTCAAACTGCTGATTCATTAAGGAATGAAGCAAGTGACTCTCTTTATGAATGGATCATAGAATCATCGACTCACTAGATTTGTTCAAAAACAAAGATTCATTCATAATCGAAACAGCGCTGTTTGCTTGGAGATGCGGAATGGCTCAGTTGTGATTTTATTTCATCCACAAAATAGTTCTCAACAGATCAGACAAGTGTTCCTAAAATGTAAGTCGCTTTATATTAACTTTTGAATAAAATCAATCATGTATAAATCTGTTGTATTAATTAAATTTCACATTTGCAAACTCTTTATAATCATTAAGTTCATCGCGATCTCACAAACTTTTATTTTAGTGAATGAAGCTTTCTACACAGCAAACTGAATCTATTATTTCTACACTTTGTTTGTTACAATGAATGACAAACTGCAGTCTGCTTTCACGATCTGTGCTGTGAGGAGCAGCATGTGCAGCAATAGAGAAGCATTTCCATTGGCTGCAGTCTGCTCTTGATGGCAAATCAAAGACGGCATTGCCCAGCAAACCATAGACACAAATATCCCGCTACATTTTGTTTAGTCTGCACTGCACTACGGTTTATGCAGAACTGGGATCGCTTTTGTAGTCTTTTGAATGGATATAATATAGAAATCATTTTAATTTTCAAATAAATCTAACCAGTTGGAAATGAAACGCCGTCCCCCCTCGAAATTCACTCCCCGGACTCCGTCCCCCCCGCGTCCCCCCCCCCATTTCCACCACTGTGTATATGTGTGTGTTAGGGATGTGCGGTATACCGGTACTGGAAAAATACCGGTGTATATATTATCTTTCAAACGGTACGATATCATAATTTTGCTCAATTCGGTATTTCATACGCTGCAGTTGCGAAATGCACCTGTAAGTGGCAGTGCTTCCAAAATTGCTGCGCAACCGGTAAAATGTGACAACAGAACGCCGCGATGGATCAAACAGATTAAACTATCAGCGCACCTGAAATTAATAAACAAAGAGAACAGTAGAAGTGAAATATGGCATTACTTTGGATACAAAACCGATGACAAAGGTGAACGAACTTACCTTACTGCACCTGCATGCAAGCGTTGCTATAAATCATGCGTTTCCACAGAGACAACACATGAAACCTTTTTAAGCACTTGTCACTTGCTCATCCTGATCTTTTAAAAAAAAGAGAGAGAGCGGGAGCTTCGTGCCCTGGATGTGCATCCCACAAATCTCCATCAACTGCAAGATGCTATCCTATCAATATGGGCCAACATTTCTAAAGAATACTTTCAGCACCTTGTTGAATCAATGCCACGTAGAATTAAGGCAGTTCTGAAGGCGAAAGGGGGTCAAACACAGTATTAGTATGGTGTTCCTAATAATCCTTTAGGTGAGTGTATGTATGTATGTATGTATGTATGTATATAGTGAAGGGAGGCAGGGAAGGGAAGGGAGGCAGTGCTCGGAAGGGAAGGGTCCAGGGAAGGGGCAGAGTCCGGTGGCGGCACGCGCTCCCCTCTCGGATCCGGGGCACGAGTGGCGGCGGCTTCTCCTGAGAGGCTTCATCCAACGTCCGTCCTCGGCACTTCCGGGTGATTCGACGGCCCGGCATCCTGGCCCGTCAGCCGTCTCACGGGTGCTCGGCTCTATCCGGACTACGGGTCCGGCAGCTCGCGTCTTTGGCGGTACGGGAATCCTCTCAACGCTCCCTTCCTGGACCCACGAGGACACCAGCGTGCATGCACGGGGAAGAGACCGGTCTCTCGAGGAGAGGCGTGCTCGGCATTTAAACAGCGGTCGATGTATGTATGTGTGTATGTATATATTGTGGCGGGAGGAGCAAACGACAGACACAGTGGGCGTGGCGTCATGCCTTGGAGAGGTTTTTATTAAACAATAATAAACAAAATATTGTCCAAGGGGGAAAAAGTGTACAAAATAAACAGGGGATCTGGTGTCCTCGTCGTGCTGCGGGGTACGTGAAGGAGGGCAGTGTTCAGAAAGGAAGGGTTCAGGGAAGGGGCGGAGTCCAGTGGCCGCACGTGCTCCCCTCTCGGGTCCGGGAGCGAGTGGCGGCGGCTTCTCTCGAGCGGCTTCGTCCTACTCCTTGGCCCCCGGAGCTTCTGGGGGATTAAACGGCCCGGCATCCTGGCCCATCAACCGTAACGGGTGCGGCAGTCTTCCTACTCGACGCTCCCTTCCTGGACCCGCGAGGACACCAGCGTGCATGCACGGGGAAGACACGGGGGTCTCCCGAGGAGAGGCGCGCTCGGCATTTAAACGGCGGCGGTGATGAGGCTCTATTCACATCAGGTGCGCCTCATCACACGCCGCCAGCCCTGGCTGTTTCAGCGCCTGGTGAAGGGCGGCAAATACGGGACGGGGTGGTGATGATGATAAGGGGGGAGGCAGCCGACTCGTCACAATATATATATATATAAAAAACAGCCCGTGTCTCTGAATGCTTCTCATACTCGCTCCGCTCTGCCGCACACACGCAGCCTGTCTCGTAATGCTCTTTAATACCCATGGTCTCGCGCCCGGTTCTGCTCCGCAAGTCTCTCATGAGCGCATCTGGCAATATGGATGAGGCCTGACTCACGCACGCAATCGGTGTCCACTCGCGCCTGGCTCCGCGTTTAAAACAAATGTAAATTAAGTCTGGATGAAATGGAACATTCAGCACATTTTCCACTTGTTCTTAAAATCCCAAAAATACTTAAAAATGAATAAACCAGCCCGTGTAACATGTGATACTTTAATAATTGACTAAAGAAATACAGTTCTTTATTTACAAAAAATAAACAAATCTTTCCTGTGAAATTCAGTAATTCTGTGAAGTACAGGCGTATCTCAATAAATTAGAATGTCGTGGAAAAGTTCATTTATTTCAGTAATTCAACACAAGTTGTGAAACTCGTGTATTAAATAAATTCAATGCACACAGACTGAAGTAGTTTAATTTGGTTCTTTTAATTGTGATGATTTAGGGTCACATTTAACAAAAACCCACCAATTCACTATCTCAACAAATTTGAATACTTCATAAGACCAATAAAAAAACATTTTTAGTAAATTGTTGGCCTTCCGGAAAGTATGTTAATTTACTGTGTACTCAATACTTGGTAGAGGCTCCTTTTGCTTTAATAACTGCCTCAATTCGGCATGGCATGGAGGTGATCAGTTTGTGGCACTGCTGAGGTGGTATGGAAGCCCAGGTTGCTTTGATAGCGGCCTTCAGGTCATCTGCATTGTTGGGTCTGGTGTCTCTCATATTCCTCTTGGCAATACCCCATAGATTCTCTATGGGGTTCAGGTCAGGCAATGAATTTAAAATATATGACTTGCAAGAAAAAAATGTAAAAAACATTTTCACCACTTTCTAATTTATTGAGATGCACCTGTACATAATAAATAATATTTTGGCATTCAAATACATCGCGAATAAGGAAACATTTGATTTTGTGTCAAATGAGAGACCCAACGTTGGTTTCAGTTTCGTTTTAGCCTAAACTAATTTGTTTTGGCTTGTTGTTTATAGCTAGCTTCTTATATTTTTAATTCTTGTTCCTTTCTAAATACTGTTAATTGAAAGCATTTGTTGTGGAGTGAGGGGAACTAAAATAGCCTAGCTATGTTTACAGTGTTTATTATAATGTTTGTAAACGTTTCACGTCGGCATTAGGCCTATTTCTGAATGAAATAATAAAATGCGACTTATACGTGACTTTTCTCTCTCTCTCTCTCTCTCTCTCTCTCTCTCTCTCTCTCTCTCTCTCTCTCTCAAAAACGCCTAAAAAAAGAGAAAATCGGCCAAACATATCGGCATCATATATCGGCCATCGGCGGCCCTGATTTCTAAATATCGGCACCGGCCAGAAAAAAACCCATATCGGTCGACCTCTAGTTCTGAGTAAAAGTGTACTATTAATCTCATAAATTGTCTTATGTAGCATGATGCTAATGTTAGCTCTAATGCACCTGCAGAACAGGTCCAATTCTTCTTCATAATGCATTTTATCATAATACTTCATGTAAGGTCGCAAGAAAATGTTTGTTGTATTTATTTAGAAATACTTTTGATAATAGTTGGGTGAATGTGTACTGGGATTGAATTGATGTGGCTTGCTAAATGTTTTATTGCCAGTATAAAGGCTGATAATGGCTGAATTAAAACAAAATAATAATAAGGATTATGTCTCATACCTCACGGAGATGTGAAAGGTTCTGTTTCCTTAAACTAGTTTGTCATACATTCCTTTTTTTGTTTTTTTTCCTTTATTTCAACACATTTACAGGTAAATCCTAGTATTTAAAATTTGCGATTAATCGTGATTAATCACAGTCCAGGTCATAAATTAACATACTGTCTGTTTTTTCACAGTCCAAGACTGTGATTAACGCGATTTAAAAAAAAATTAATCGATTGACATCACTAAAAAAAAATTCAAATTTTTTGGATGCAGTTAATCACGATTAATCATTTGACAGCCTTTTATTTATTTATTTATTTATTTATTTCAATAATGACTAACATTGATTGACTGATTGATTAATTGATTAATTGATTTATTGATTTATTGTTGGGTTTTGTTATTTATAAATGTATACTATAGTCACGAAACTGTGAAAAACTTGCCTTAATTTACATCAAACTAGTCCATGGAAACCAAGCATTAAACTTTTTTTTTTTTTTTTAAATATCTATTTTGTGTTTTCTGTTGATCAAGTAGTAATTCATGAAATGATCATTCAATTATGGACATGAGCATTATTGTCGGCTATAGAGTATCTCCAGATTCTTGATATGTGACTGGTTATATGCTGTGTATTTCCTACAGTGTGCCGTATATTGCAGTAGTCTGCCGCAAACTCCACAGCCTAGCACTCAAAACTGACCCGCAATATCAGACGTTACTGTTGATTTGCTGTAAGCATTGAGCAGTTATCACAGATTTGCATATTCCCTTTAATGAATTCAGCACACATACAGCGCACACAAATAAAAGGAGTGTGGTGTGATCATGCCGCTGCATACTCCTCATTAATAAACATGCATCATTTACACTCCTCACCTGATGCCCGTACTACGCTCACATTCTGTCTTATTATCTGTCATCCTCTGCTGTCACTAGTGCACTACTATGCTTAGCACTATATAGGTGAAAGAGAGGTGTTGATTGACTGAGAGGGCTTCAGGGGGCTCAGAGCTGTTTAAAACACTAGCTGCGAGCTGGTTTGTGAATATTCATCTGTGAACTGATCGGCAAATTTGCAAAGCGAATGAGGGGATCTGTCAACTAGCCCAGTCTGTTACACTGCAAAGTGCATTAAAGATTGATTTCATTATGCTCAAAGATTCTCAGCTGAGGGAATCACACTTCCAGGTCTTGATTTTGTGATCAAACTGGCCTCCTAATAGAAATTATTGTGATTTGATGCGAGTCACAGACAAAATTTAGGAGTGCATGTGAGTTTGGTCATAAATTAACATACTGTTTTTTTTTTTTTTTTTTACTTTCAGAGGCCTGGTCAGAGGATTTCTGTTGGTGACATCTTACCGGTGGAATGCAGATGCAATTCTCTAAAGGAAGCTGAAGTTTTCTGGGTAAAGAAATCATGTATTTGACCTACTACCCACAAAACGAAAAATACAACTGCAGCAGTAATCCTACTTTCACCAGAGGGTGAGATAAATAAATCGGTCTTTTAACATGTCGAGTCAACTAGATTTTTAGGGCAGTTTTAGATTTCAAAGCACTAAGTACCGTGTGAGTTTTTTTTTTTTATATACACTTTCAGAAGTGTTCCTCAATGGAGTTACTCAGAAGAGAATCAAGATGGAGAATCAAGTGAAAAGAAACTCTAAAATATTAGGGGGTCTTTAGAAAACTGGGACCTTGCTATTTCTGCAGCGCTATTTTGGAAAGGACAGATAAATTAATACGCTAGACTGGGAATAAATCTCTCCTCTGCAGTGGATTAAGAGAAACGGAACATTAGAAAAGGAGGATTAGGAGCACGCTTGGAAGATGATGACGCGGAAGTGGAGGTGCAGCGCAAAGTTCTCATGGGCCTCTGTTTGGCTGGGGCTCATGGTGGCCGTAGCTGTCACCACGGCTCTAGAGTTCGATGGTCTGCCTGGTCAGTGGGTTCGCTATGGACCCTGGGAGGCGGGATCCACCGGAGAGTTGAGCTTCACAATGAAGACGAACATTAGCAAAGCTGTGGTGCTGTACCTGGACGATGGCGGCAACTGCGACTTCCTGGAGCTCTTGATCAACGATGGCCGTCTGCAATTGCGCTTCGCCATCCACTGCGGCGAGCCGGCCTCATTGCACATGGAGACACACATCAACGACGAACGCTGGCATCGCGTGCTGCTCACGAGGAATTACCGTGAGACCATGCTGTCGATGGACGGGGAGAGCAAAGTGACAGAGGTGAAGTCCAAGCGAAGGGAAATGATGGTGGCTAGTGACTTGTACGTGGGTGGGATCCCACCAGACGTGCGTCTCTCGGCCCTCACATCCAGCACGGTCAAATACGAGCCGCCTTTCCGAGGCTTGATCGCCAATTTGAAGTTAGGAGAGACTCCTCCTGCTCTCCTGGACAGTCAGGGTGTGAAGAACGATCTGGAATACCTGTGTACCAAACAAAACCCCTGCAGCAATGGAGGACGCTGCTCCATTCATGACAGCGAGGTGCTGTGCGATTGCTCCAATACCGGCTACAAAGGGAAATACTGCACTGAAGGTAAGCAAGGTGATGTGCTTCAAGGCCTTACATACCTTGAAGATGTTCTTATCACAATGCCTTACTGGATAACATGCTTAGCTGTCAAGGTAAAATGTTTGCTTTTAAGGAACTCAAGAGCTCAGGAGTTGGAAATTATTAACCATTATCTGATCTGGTCTGCCTGTTTTCTAATCGTTTGGTTGAGTGTTTGTCTTATCTTCTTCCTCTGCACTTAAACTGCAGTTTGACTGTAAAAATGTTTGCAATATATATGGTGTAACTGCAGGACGGTTTTGAAATTTTTAGGAAAGTTGGGAGATTTCAAGGAATAGGTCACCCAAACATGGAAATTCTGCCATCGCGTGTATTTGGAACAAAATGAGGGTGATTTTTCGTTCTTTTGTGGAACACAAAAAGAGACATTTTGAACAATATTCTCGTCGCTCTTTCTATGCAATTACAGTGAATGGTATTTTGAAGATTTGAAAAGGGCGCAAAAGCAGCTTAAAAGTGGTTTGTATGAATTGTACACTGTTTCAAGTCTTCTGAAGTCATATGAGAGCTTTGTGTGAGGAACAGATTGAAATTAAGACTATATTCACTGATAATCTTCCTCTCCAGTGAACTGTTATCCACTGTGACCTGATCAGTGAACCAGTGAGTTGACATTTAGGGCAGATGTCAATTTTCAAGGAGTTAAATCGTGTCTTATGCACACAAGGCTATTACATGACTTCAGAAGTCTATGAATATAGCATGCAAGTCCGATGGACCACATATGTGATGCATTTGTGGTGATTTTTTTTAAATTTTGCTGCTTGACAAGCTCACTTACTTTCATTATGTTAAGAAGAGTGGCCAGGATGTTCTTCAAAAAAATCACCTTCTGCATTCTTTAAAAGAGAAAGTCATACAAGTTTGGAATGACATGAGGGTGAGTAAAAAAAAAAAAGTAGGTAAACCTACTGAAGTTGAAACCTTTGAAGTTGTGATAAAACGTAGGTTGTGGTAGATCTTTTCTTCCATCTTGTGACATACATTCAGGTGTTACAGGAACAGACTTCTGTGCATCGGTTGTTCATTGCTTTAGAGGTGTAGCACTAAAAAATGGGGGTAGGTGAAAAAAGGTGAAGTTTTAGCAGAATAAAAAACTGGAGAAGTCAAGCTTACTGTACACTGACATATTTATTTTAAAATGATGAGGTCAAAAATAATGAAAAGTCAATATGTTCTATAACAGGCTGAATTTCTGTTTCGTTTCAAGCACTGAAATTCCACTTTTACAGTGGTGTGTTTCAGATGGTCTGGTATTACAGCACATTAGCCTTTTAAAATGCCTTGAGAATTTATAGCTAATGAGTTATCTTTGGATGTAGATCTCATTAGATCAGGTTCAGAGGGTTTGCATGTTTACAGCTGTTTAGAAAAACACTGTTTATTTTAACTGTAAATAAAGGATTGACATGCAAAAAAAAGCGTCTCATACATATGCGATGGAAAGAAAAGTATAGCACATTATTTGTATCCTGATGTCAGCCTCTTTTAGCCTTTTTAATTCAGAAAATGTAGCTAAACAAAATGGGGCGACATCTAGTTATAATAAATAGCTAGAGAAAATTCAGAAATATGAATGAATATCATGCTACCTACCAAAGTAATAATCCACTAAATCATGCCAGCATGATCACCGAGAGACATTCATTTTATATACGTATTATTATGTGAAATCCAATACAAAGCACCAGAAAATCATAGCCGAGCCTTTCGGACTGATGTATTTCGCCAGAAAATGATCAGAACTATGTTTGCATTAGTAATTCTAGCTGTGTACGATCTGTATGCATGTGTAGCATGTTCCCATACTAATTTGATGAAAACATGGACATGTGTTGGAGCATGGGAGAGCAATCTGCCATAGAAACTATTCTAGGTGACATATGTAGACTAATTAGGACCACTCAGCAATGCCTCAGCCCTTCGGAGAAGTCACAGTCTGTCATATGGCGGTACGGTGTTAAACCCGAGGCCAAATCTGCATACAGAACTTCATAAAGAAATATATCTGGCCCGTTTCTCCTTCTAATTGAACAAGCAGTGAGGACAGAGACAATGGCAGCTCACGCTTGGCTTTTCACTTAATGCAGTCTCAGGCTACCCACTGTGGAGTCAGCAGGAAGCGGCGCTTTGCTCTGTACCGAGAGAATGCCAGCGTGACTGAGTCCAGCAAGTACGTTTCGAATTAGGATGAAATATTCAGGCGCTTCAAAAGAAGAGAGATATGTGGGACAGGGAGATGAAAGTTGATAGAGCAAACTGGATTTGACACTGGTAAAGGACAATATTAAAAGGAACAATTGGTTTTCGTACGCCTTAAAGACTTATCAAACACACAGGAGTATTTGAGTATTTAAAAAAATGCACAGATAATCAAGAATCGCAGTGTAATTATTATTTCTAGTTAAGTATTGATATAACAAATCCTCTGAAGAATTAGCAGACTCCTCAAACGGTGGTGGTTAATTACACGCGTGTCTTTTCATATTTAACATTATTCCCAGACTGTGAATGGGAAGTGGTCTCCGTCACCGTGCCCTTGTCAAGCCTCCCAGGTGAAATTTTGCAGGCATTTACCCTCAAAGCTAAGAGGGCCGTCAGTACCAATTAAGGCTGCCCTCACCACAATGGAAATCTAGGCCAAAGCGATATCTCAGCAAGTCTGTGCATCTTTTCTCTTGCATCTGCATCAGGCATGCTAATGAGATCTCAACCCAATGCATGAGCGGTGCACAAACTGCAGTGCTGGTCAGATGCTGTATTATCACCACCGCTTCTGTGCCGTATATATATATATATATATACACAGCATTAACACAGGCCTGCTGGGAGCTCTTAAAATCAATACGGTTACCATTTTAAAAGGCACATAAGCAGAATTGCACACTGGCACAAGTGTTCCTCATTAACGGGATGCTTTCATATGCCTGGAGATGACGAAAGCAGGCTTTTACTTTTATTTGTACAATGTCTTGCAGGGCTGGAGGAGATTCTGCTGTTGCGTTTATACTGCGGTATATCCTTGTTGTGGTTTGAAGAATCTGACACCAAGCAAAAAACTATAGCAAGCAAAAATAACATACTCTGCAAACTGTCACAGATGGGTGCTTCCAGTCTTTCCTTTCCTTTCCTTTCCTTTCCTTTCCTTTCCTTTCCTTTCCTTTCCTTTCCTTTCCTTTCCTTTCCTTTCCATACTCATTTTTCCCATGTCTCCAGGAAAATAGAACAAAGAACATTGTTAGTATATCGAGGTATAGTTGTTATATTAAAATCAACCCCAATTATTTTCTATTGTATTTTATTTAAAAATTCCTTGATTAATTCACTCATTCATTCACTTACTTACTCACTCACTCACTTGATTAAGGCAAACCCAAATATACAATTATATTTCATTGCATTTATAATAATTGTATTTATAAATATCTTAATTTGTTTAATTTATTAGATTAATGCTAACCAAAATGTTCAACTTTATAGCATCTATAATAACTTTATCAATTTAAATTGTATTATATTAAATACTTCAATCACTCTACATTACATTATAAGCATGATATAATTACATTTCTTTTAATGATATTTTTATTTTACTTTAATGAATTTGGTAGATGCATTTATCTAAAGTGATTCAAATTGTATTCAGGTTTACCATTTATCAGTTCATGGCTTCCCTGAAAAATCAAAGCCATGACCTTGGCAATACTAGTGCCATACTGTTTGAACTACAGCGGTTTCAATATTGCAGAAATAACTCTATCATTATATGGTTACCATGATATACAATTACTCATTGTGATATAAGGTTTTGGTCATACCGCCCACCCATACAGTCTACTGATTATTTCTGTAAAAGCAAGAGCACAGCGTTGAAGAGGTCTAGTTTGCATCAAATAAAAACCTTTTCATGTACAGTAGCGTTGGACTCCATCCCTATGTGGTCTTTTTAGTCTGTATGAGAGACTCGATTCGCAGAGGCTTTTCTTTAAGTGTACAGGGAATGAGCTTTCACTGTGAAAACAAGGCCATCCGCTCCTCAGGATTAAATAATGTAGACAGAGAGTCCGTCTTATTTATCAACACAAATTAGTCTGGTTCGCCCTCAACATCGAGCTGTGTGTGCCAAGGATGCGAACATGTCTGTATTTCGCTTTCAGACAGGCATCTGCTGCCATTGTGCAGTTTTTTTTTTTTTTCTTTTGGGGCTAAAACGCAAGTGAGTGAGGTTAGCTACATTCACCCGGCTCAGGGCTTGTGTGTTTTTGCCAGTAGCCGGTTGTGCGGTAATCAGCACCATAGTTTTCCACACTTGGCAGAGGGCGCAGAAGCCAAATAATGGTTTACACACTAGGCAGCAATTCAGCAAGTAATTAAAACAGGACATGGAGTCTTTTCAGTTGCCTTATTAATTTTGCTTGGTGGCTGTTTGCAATACAACACAGTCCCTGTCTTTTGAAACCTTATATTAGATTCCTGTGAGGAATGGGCTGAAATTGAAGATGTTTTTTATTGATAATCTTCCCCTCCGGTGAGCTGTTAACTTGAAACTGCTGACCGAATCAAGAGTTAATAACATTTATTTTTTGTGTGAAGTATTCCTTTTAATGCAGATTTTTTGATTTTCAGATTAACTGCGGTTAATAATATGAATTTGGTGTCACTAATAATGTTGGATGCATTCGAATACAGGAAGATCAAATATCAGTTCCACATATAGATATTGACATCTACCTTTGGTGTCAGTGGAGAAAAAAATAAATCTGCACAGGAGGATGAGAATTCATATAAAATGTAATTTTCCAACTCAGTGTCCCTCATGATTCACTCACTCATTTTCTTTCATGCAATGAACACTCGGTTATCGGTAGGCCTACATGATCTGTCAACATAGCAGCTGATTTTTGCGGCAGGTCTTTGCAAGGTCAAAATGAATGCTAGCTCTCCTTCTCAGAGGGGAAAGGATCTCCATGTTGGATATTGCTTGCATTTGCTTTCTTTGTTTAATAAAAGGAGTTTGTTGGAGCTTGTCAGATTTGCTTTTAGACCTAGGAAAGACACCCCAAATCCCATCCCTGTGCACTCAAGTGCATTTGCTGGTTTGCCTGTGTGGCTTTGCATTTTCAAAATCTGTATAGTGGAAAATAAAGGCAGATTGCAAAGCGACAAAAGGGTATTGTTGGAGTTCATGTTTTTCATCCACAAAATGTCAGTACAGGATTACTTGTTACTTATTTAGCTCATTACTTACTAGGTAATTCTCATTAAATTAGTTCTTGAGTGCCACCGATGTCATTGGAATAACATTTATTTGTTCCTGATTTAAATAAAGGAAATATATCATTTAGATTGTGGAGAATATCAGAACATAATGCTAGGATTAGTGCATTATCAAATTATATATTAATGACTGTTTCTTCAATTACAAGCACTGTATGTTCTAGTGGGTGATGTTTATTTATTTATGCTTTTTGATGTATTTTTTTTATACAGTATGAGGGTTAGATTTTTCTTGTAACCATTTTACCATACCTTCATACTTCAGCCTTTATGCTTTTTTAAAAAAAAGCCTTTAATAAATACATTTTCTTGTAACCTTAGCCCACACTTAGACTTTCACTCCTAAAGTTTTTGCAAAAGTGCACTTGTTTATCAAGTAAACATCAATGTCATTGCTCAAGATGAAACATGACACGTGATGTGTGAAGAAAATAAACAAAATACTTTTTATTTTTCTCTTTAAAATGCAAAAAGTCTGAGCATATTATCTGTCAGTATTTACAGTACTTGTGTTTTTGGTGAGACCAATGAAAACACTGGAAGAGCACATCGAAATCCGATTTACTGACTGGGCCAAACAATTTTAATTTTTTTTACTTTGTTCACTTTATGTTAAGCTCCAATTCTTGCTATTAACAAACCATTAGCTATGACTTTTGCTTTAAAAAAACTATTAATTTTATTAGGAATGTAGAACGTGGTCATGCAGAATATGTGCTTTATAAGTACTAATAAACAGCCCATATGTTATTACTAGGCATGCTAGTTAACTAGTTAATAGTGAGAATTGGTCCTTATACTAAAGCACTAACCTTACTTTTGTGCCCTAGGAGACTAGAAAAGCAATGGCATTGAGATTCAGTGAAAAAAAAAAAAAAATTTTTTTTTGGAAAGAGTGCATTAACAATTGCCAGACAAGTGCTCACCGAAGAGAGGTGTCCTTAGGCGTTTCTTGAAGCTGGCAGGGGTCTCGGCTGCTCGGGTTAGGAAAATCATTCCAGCTTTGAGGTACAGTTAAAGTGAGACATTGTGAAAGTGATTTTCAGCCTCTGTGCTCTTTATGCCTGATTAAAAATCATAACTTTCACACATACAATTATGCAGGATTATCAAACGAACTGTTGCAAAAACAGATAATGAAACGAGCTGCCAATAAGATGCTGGAGAGAAGCCATGTTCCAGGTGAGAAGCTGTTTTGTTAAGTGGCTGACACCTATATTATTAATTTACTGCAATAACAATCAAAAAGTCTGTCGACTGCATATTTTAGCTCCTGTAAACAGACACTTCCTCTATTATCGTGGTTGATGGAGATGCCTCGTCTCGTTTGAGTTCACACTGGAGGACCTGATTCAGATCAAAAGAGGGATTAGCATCACTTCACTAAATAGAGACAGATTACATGCCACTCTGGCTTTTTCAGACCGACAGGCTGAGATCATGCTAATAACCCGCGTGGCGCTAGCCTAGCACGCTCATTTTGAGAAGCTCCAGACGCTGTCACTATGTCAGCTCTCACGGCCATGCTCGATTCATTACAATTCTCCGGGACTTTGTTGCCGTGACCAATTTGAGGGAGCCGAGGAGAGCACTTGTAAAGGTTAAAGCGGCCCTCGTGATTTATGGGCGGCTGACAGTTTTGCATGGCCTGATATCCCGAGCCAAGCAAGCAGCTCCAAACACAGTGTGATTTAAGAGATTTACTGTCTCGCTCCAGGCAATCGACCAGCATTTGCGCTGAGGGTTTTGTGTCGTCTTTTGTCCCGGCTTTTGTTGTGCTTTCAGCTTCCCTTTGCAAACATTGCTGGGGTGCGCTAACGTCCCCCTTGCACCTGTGGTATCTGACAAACATAGTCCAAATCGCCTTTTCATTGATGAAGCAGTCCATTAAGATCTGCTTGGAAACCTTGGATATCATTTGTAGCCGTTGAGCGACCGAGATTAGGAAAATGGATAATAGAGCAGCGCCCCCTCTCCCGGGTGCTCGTTTACGCACCGGCGTCTCCATGGCCACATAATGATGATCACAAAATAACATTCGCAAAGATTCCTCTTTAATTGGCCGTAGGGTTAGGCCTGTGTTTTCAATGGCCATGTGGAAGCCGCCATGTGTTCTCATTAGTGTTTTAGAGCGAGGATTGTTGCCCTCCACCTTTTAAGAGCTGCAAACAGCTCCTCTCACAGCTACTTTCTCCTCATTATCACAGTGGCAACGGTGATCTGACTCACCTTCCATGACCAGACCGTCCAGCCCCACACTAGCTCCACCTAGCAAGCCTTTGACGTTCTCCCTTGACTCCTATTATTTCACAGTAAAGGCTTTCCGCGCCTCGCTCGGCCCTGCACTCGCCTGAGTCGGTCATGTGGTCTCGAGTATGTCATTAAGGTAGCACCTGACCTTTTGGCCTCTTGGAGAACGTGTTTTCAACGTCATCGCATTCAAATTATGGTATTAATGAGTCCCAAATTACTTTTTGTCTGTCCCCAGATTTATTCATATGAATAATTAAAACAATGAACACGTTATTAATGTTATGCATATTATGTATGTAGATAATATTTAGCTTTGTAATATACATATATTGTAATGTGTGCCTTGGAGGTAGAAAGCCCGGTTCCTTCTCTTTCTTCACTTGAACATTTTTTTTATTTCCACAACCAGTATATGAAGGCATGGTTTTCTGAAAAACTGATTTGATATAATATATATTGTAAGTGTTGTACAAGTAAAATTTACTTCATTTGATGGTATGATAATGGTTTGATAAATTCACTCAAATTAAACAGTGAAATGTGTTTATAATTTTAATTTGTCTGCTAAATTTGTCTACTAAATTGTCCAACAGTTTATTTGAATGCGGATAATTTTTTCCATTAAAGTCATAAAGTTCCAATGTCATTTGCACCACATCTCAGATTATGTACTGTATATCACTGTACATTTAATAGCATTCTATGGTGGAAACGGTGTGAATGACTTTTTTTGTGTGTGTGTGTGTGTCAAATGGCCAATGTCTTAAGGCTAACTTCACTAGCATTTTAGGTGCTTCCAAATATAGTCACACTTTGTCACTTTTTAATTAAAAAAAATGTTTTAATAACTATATATAATAATGATATATAATAAGAATAACAATAGCTTGATTAGAAATGACACATGGAACACACCTTGTGTTCCAGTCATTTTAACTTGGAGCACTTTTTACCAAAAATAGTTAGTGTTATCACATTAGACTAAAAATGATTATTGATTGCAACCCCCCGAAACCCCAAGTGTTTATTTTTCCCCCGTATCTTTTTGCTCTTGTTGCCTCAGTTTTTGAGTGAGCATTGCCAGAATTATCCACAAATAATGCTTTTTCACTCAAAAACCGAGATGCTTAAGTTCAGATCAATAAGATCTATGACCAATCAGTTCCAAAAACTAGACTGAGATATAAAACTTGGTGATAATTTAACATAATGAGACACTTACAGGCCATTTTTAAAAGGCCACCAAATTAGGTAAAGGATTTTCAACACAGCCCAAGGGTTGAAAATGTTCTATTAATATGTTGTTGTTTTTTTTTCCTGCTTTATTTCTTCATGCATCACAGACTAGATACGAGTCTAATTTCATATCAAGATCTGACACTATTTTTATAGTTTGTGTCCTTGAGAAACCCAATTATTTAACTCTTTATCATAGTTTTAAACATGTAGTAATTCACATTGTTATTATGGGGTTTCATATTTATTCTTATTTCAGTTGATTTGGATAGAATATCCAAATATTTTAATGTAAAAATAAAAATCTTTACAAAAAATAAACTACAAAATGGGGTGCGTTCAAAATCACAAGCTGTCTGAGTCAGATGCCTGCTGTCAGCGTTCACAAACTATCATCCGGGTACTTTTCACCAACTCTTTTATGAATACCACCAATGCTATCTCATGGCAATTCGTACGTATTTTACGAGGTGGCTAATTCGTAGAATTCGTATGGCCTCATTTGTACGATTTAGTACGATTTGTCTAATCCCCAGTGACGGGTAGGTTTAGGGGCGGGGTTATGTGTAGGTTATTCGTGCAACTCATACAAATACGTACGACTTAGCAAAAATCGTATGAATTTGTACGAGTGAGGTCGCCACCTCGTAAAATATGTACGAATTGCCGTAAGATCGGGCTGATACCACACATTCTGTTTTTTATCTACTGTATAGTAGAGAAGTAGGCATATTGGGACGTAGAGTTGTTTAAAAGTTTCAAGACAGGTTTAATATTACCTTCATATAACACAGAGAAAAAAGTTGAAATCTGTTAGTTTTAATAAAAATCAACCCCTGGGAAATAAAAGTCTCCTGAACTTGAAGATACTCCCATTTATAGATTTAATCACTGTAATCTCAGAAAACAACACGAGCAACATGCATCTCAGCTCCCATGAGGCTAATCATCTAGACATCTACTATAAACAGTCATCTGCAGTAATGACAATAACATTTGAGTGTACGACTTGATTTATGACTCAAACAAGTGGTGCATGCATTTTTATCATGTTTTAGTCAGACTGAAATCTACAGTAGACTCCCAAGGATGCAGTTATGAGCTTTTTAAAGTTGCTGCCAACAATATTTGTACGTACTTACTGTATACTCAAGTGGTGGTATTTTAGTTCACATGCCCTCAAATATATTTGAGTAAAACCACTTAAAAATGACTTTCACCCTCTGAGTTCCTTGAACGCTTATCTTACTGATGCATATGATTTTTCTTGGATCCACATGGTGGTTTGCTCCCACACCTGAATATTTATGAAGTGTAGGATTACAAGTAGGCCTACATACTTTTATTAAATTTATATTTATAGGAGTTTGCATTTTAGCTGTTTTCCATGTAACATTTGGTTCATAATAGGAGGATTTGACATTCAAACAAGATATATTTACTTAAATACGAACCATAACCTAACTTGATATTTTGATAGTCTCACCTAGCAATTATTAGCATAGCATATAGTCTTACAATAGCATACAGTCTTCAGCAATGGCATTTATTCTTCTCATTATACTTTTCAATTCTGTGTTGTTGACTTATTATTCTCTTTTTTTTCTTTCCCATCATTCCTGCTGCAGCTCTCCAGCAAGTTTTTGGAGGTAAGACCAATGTTTTGTCTTTTCAGATGTCTGATATGCTGATGCTGGTGTCATCCTTCCTTGCATTGTCAGTTTGTACTGCAGTTCTGCTGACTGACTCGAGTGGACTAAAATCACTCACCTGCATGAGACAAAGACCAGATTCAGCAACAGACTGAGCGGCATGTGCTGTTGCACGCACCACACCGGCTATGCGCGAGTAAACGGTGGAGCGTCTATGTTGTGGAGGATTTTATAATGTTCGGTCTCCAGTTTTGCAGGGCTGGAGGCTCGGGGCTTCAGCCCTGCAGCTTTTAAATGATCTCTGAATTAGATCTGCTGAATTAGATCGCATAAGTTCAACCCAGGCTAGGATTAAGGCAGCTGGCAGTGGTCATGCTAAAAACCGCTCTGCCATATACAGCTCATGGGGAAGATATATTGAACCTTGTAGTTAGGGCGAGAGCGGCGTAGGAGATGAATCCTGCAAGGCTTGACACTTCACAACTCACAAGTTTGAATCCTGGAGAAGATCCCAAGTATATATTATTCTTCCAACACCTTCTGTGTGAATGATAAAACTTAAACGCCACGGTTTGTGATGTCCGCCCTTTTGTTTTTTAGCTCCAAGGACCTCGATATTTTATGTGGATGGATGGGTTGAGTCTGAGGCCTGTGGTAAATTCATCAACTCGATCTTGATTTTCAAAAGCTAGCGATGAAAAATGTCTCTCTGAACGAGGAGATCCATGATGCTTTGGTTATTTAAAATGTATTATATTGTGCCTCGGAGCTGATGTGATGTCTGGGCTTGAAAATTATGATGTACTGCATTATTCAGTAGATGTTAAAACACTGTTAACAAATACACTGAAGAAAGTCAGGGTTTTTTAATGTTTATCTTTTTTTGCATTTGAAAATCAAAATAGCAGGAAGGAAATGCCTATGTAATAGCGGCAGGAGTCTGAGGTCTTGAAAAAAGAGCAGTCTATTGTGAAAAAGGTCTACTCTATTTAAAATGTACACTCGATGTTATTGAAGCGCCTGTGATCATTGGCGGTGTCTCTATTGTATTCGTTCTCAACAGAAGAAGGTTATCTTTAAGGCCACAGTGACACTAGTGGATGACAGAGGCCTTCTTTTACAACATGTGCTTTTAGCCTAGACTTTTAATCATCCTCAGTTTCCCTTGTGAAGAGCTCAAGTGCTAGGACTGGGCGGACATCAAATGGCAAGAATTGGACAGGGATGTGCCATATAAAGCAAGTGCTTGTGTCTTTATTGGATTAAAGCTTTCACACAGTATCAGCACTTTGTTTCCAGAGCAGAACGCATGAAAACAAAGATGACACTCATTCAAGCAAACTCGCAACCACTCCACTTTTTCGTCACTTTCTCTGAAATGCAGTGTGACATCTGAAAAGCTCGAATTTAGGTGTGTACGACATAAATTCTGTCACACGGAGATCCAGTGATTGTTTGTGGATGGGTCTGTTCGTGTTTGGGTGGTCACAGGAAGATGGAGGTGTTGTAGCAGAAAGCAGATATGAGAAAATGTGTTTTTGTGTTAGGTCAGATGCCTCAGCCATGTCACTGCTGAAAATACCGTCTGCACGGATTCCCGTCAGTTTGGTGCTTGTCTAGTTGAAGGACCAAAAATTACAGTAAAGCTGAAAATAAGACTTGCTAGGTAAGATGGTTAGAAAGCAATCAAAGTTAGTTTATATTCAGAACTCTGAACTTTTTAGCAGGGGTTTCCGTTCAAAATCATCATGTTTTTTACAATAGCTAAAAACAAACCTTACTTTTGCAGCATTTATTAATCTGCACTACCTTTGAGGTGTCTTTTTTTGACAAGGATACATTACATTTATTAATAAGTGACAGTAAAGACATTTATAATGTTCTATTTCAAATAAATGCTGTTAAATGCACCGAAGACTGGAGTAATGCCTGCTGAAAATTAAGATATATTAAAATAGAAAACTTAAAATTGTAATATTTCAAATTTTTACTGTTTTAACAGTTATACTATATTTTTTACTATATTATCAAATAAATGAGGATTAAAAAAAAAAAAAAACCCACACAAATCTTACAGTCTCCAAACTTTTTAATGGTATTGTTAGGAGGAAAGGAAAGGAATCCCATCCAAGTGCACTCACACAGCAGTGAATAGTGAACAAACACACACACACACACACACACACACACGGTGAATACACTTTTTTTGCTGCAGCGCCCGGGAAGCAGTTGGGGGTTCGGTGCCTTGCTCAAGGGTCTCAGTCGTGGTCAGAGTACTGTAGTGTTATCACGGTACCAAAATTTCTGTATTCGGTACCAATACCAGAGAAAATCCACGGTTCTCTGTACTAATTTCGGTACCAAAGCAAAATACAAAAACATGCTAATTAAAAAACACATTATTTTTATTAATAAAGTTAAACAAAAACTGTACAAAAATCAATGCCATTCTTTATGCTTATTTAAAATAGTTACAAGTTTTTCCACAAGTAATAAAAGTATGAAAAAAAAGTAAACAAGTTTCACCCAAAAGTTTTTGTCATATTTCTGCTACCGCTGAAAAAAAACTGTAACCTATCTGTTTTAGGGTTTGCTGGTGTGTTTCATGATCTTCCTGCAGCTGTAAAAGAAAAATATAATATGTGACCCTGCACCACAAAACCATTCTTAAGTCACTGGGGTATATTTGTAGCAACAGCCAAAAAAACATTGAATGGGTCAAAATTATTAATTTTTAATTTATGCCAAAAATCAATAGGAAATTAAGTAAAGATCATGTTCCAAGAAGATATTTTGTAAATTTCCTACTGTAAATAAATCAAAACTTAATTTTTGATTAGTAATAAGCATTGCTAAGAACTTCATTTGGACAACTTTAAAGGCGATTTTCTCAATATTTTGATTTATTTGCACCATCAGATTACAGATATTCAAATAGTTGTGTCTCAGCCAAATATTCTACTATCCTAACAAATCATTTTTCAATGGAAGTCTTATTTATTTGTGTTTCAGATGATGTATAAATCTCAATTTCAAAAAAATTTACCCTTATGACTGCTTATGACTACAGCTATAATATACGTTTCAGTAAATAAACCTCAGCTTTTATAATAAATTTAGATAAGATTACATATTGTCACGGTTTAGTTCCTCTTTGCCCATATTTGGTTTTGTTCTGGTTCTTCTCATTAGTTCATTATTAGTCTATCATCGTTCATTCGTATCACCTGTGTTTATTAATCATCTCTTTTGCTCCTTTGTTTCCTGTTCTTTATAATCCTTGAGTTCTGTAATCTTCTTCGTCGCGTCTTAAAGTTATGTTAATGTTATATGGATGTTGATTTCTTGTATTCTGAAACCCTCGATTCATTAAAAGCCTGTTTTCCATTTACCCACTGTTTCCCGTATCCCTTGGAGGAGCGTTCGTAACGCATATATTTTAAGACAAGTGTATATCAAATATATGGAGACTGTAGTATTAAAAACACTTTACAGTAAGATTCCATTTGTTAGATAACATGACCTATAAATAAACAATAGTTATATAGCAATTATTCTTCTTAGGGTTCATTTAAAAATGTACTAATACATCAAATCAAAAGTTCAATCTGTTAAAAATTATTTAATGCACAATGAACAAACATGAATGATGAAGTGTTTGTATTAAATAGCATTCACAGACATTAATGTTGTAAAAATATATTGTTCACTCACTGTAAGTTGATGTTAGATAATAACCTGAAGTCATGTTAATAAATGGTATCTTATTGTAAAGTCTATACGGGAGATAAAATGTTACTGTATTTTCATTAAATCCAAACTGTACATTTAATTTTAAAGGGCTTTTAAAACCTGCCAAGAATAACAACTAACTAACTAGCTAAAAAAAAGGCCAGAACTGCTCTTCTGACAGACTGATATGACATAAACACTGTTAACCAAACTCTCTAACATGCATATTTTAGATTCACAATTCATTTAAAAGCTTCTGGTGTGTAAAAATAGTAAATACCATCATGTCCTCCTGTTTTTTTTGTTGTTTTTTTTTTACCCTAATAAAAGTTATAGGAGCATTAAATGGTTAATAAAGAAACTTCATTCTAATGCTCATTATATTAGCGTTAGCTGCACTTATGCTAATGATTAACTCCGCTAATAATGGCGTTGTTTATTTCAATCCGACATTCAAATTAAAATATGGAATAATATTCATAACAGAAGATCTAAATATGAAATATTAAATTTAAACTTACCTGCTTGAACTCTTTCATTTGATCCAGATGTCTGTCTTTAAAGTGTTTTGTTAGTTTGATGTCTCTTTTATGAAGAGAGCGCATCTGCGCTTATGAACCAGGTTGACCGTGTACTCGGTACCACCGGTACTTAAAAACCTGGTACCGTGACATTTTCATTTTTTTAGTAGTGACTTACTAGGGTCTTTTGACAACACTAGAACAGAGAGCACTGGTCATTCACTTTCTCCACCTACAATCCCTGCCAGTACTGAGACTCGAACCCACAACCTTTGGATTAAATGTCCGATTCTCTAACCATTAAGCTTAGGAATGTAGTATTTCTTGTCTAAATTCTAATTTGTTAGTGTGTTGTGAATAAACATGAATTAACAATGAAAAATGGCACTTATATTTACAAATTAACATTAATCTAGATTAATAAATGCTGTGAAAAAGTACTTTTAGTTCATGATATCAAATGCATTAGCTAGTGTTAATGAATTGAACCTTCTTCTAAAGCATTACCAACTAAACAAACATCTCATTAAGTATTAATGCGCTTTGTACAGCCACAGAAATGCTGCTTAATTTCAGCATCTGTCTTTTTGCTGTTTAATTTTCAGCATATGCTTTGATGCATCTCAGGAGGCTTAAAACCACCAAACTGGATTGCTAAATTTTTTTCATCCAGTCAATGTTGTTGACCTCATAAATATGCAACATATATGCAAATGAGAGTGTTTACAAATGTACAGTGTGAAATTTTGAAACATGACTACCCAGCATTAATTACTAGCCCAGGGTAGAGAAAAAGCAGTGAGAAGTAGATAGATAAACCAGGATTATATTTACCCAGGGTTTAAACAAGTCTCTACATCCCTGCAGGACGCCTTGCTTTACTCACATTTACACTTGTTACTGAGGTCATATGACTCGACGGTGTGCATGTAGACAGCATGTTTTGGGATGTTGAGCTGCCTCAGTTAGCCGTCTGTGCTCTCATGCATACCGTCAGCTTCAGGATGTTTACAGCCTTATCATACCTCTGCTTCCATCCTTAGAGGAAAAGCTCTTATGTCACTGCTGCTCACTTAGGCATCGATGCCAGTCTTGAGTGCCGGAGCGTAATCCAAAGCTCAGCTCTTCTGCATCCAACTTTTGCTCCAGTTAGGTAATGCAGAGCAGGCTTGACCGCAGTGACCATGACCGTCAGCTGCCCGTGAGAGCAGAGGCATGCGAGGACGTCAGAAGAGCGGGTACAGCTGGCACTGCCATGCCCAATCCTCCCAGTACCTCAGTGACCTTGATATAATCCTCCATCTGAAGGAAAGCCTCCAGGAGTTTCAGACTAATCCCCTCTCCGCATATTCAGAAGTTTCTCATTCAGCGCCGTGCAGGAGCTAATCAGAGATCAGATTTTGATATGCAGTAGATAGAGAATCCGTTATGGCTCAGACTTTTATATACTGAGCATTTGCAAAGCATCTTGTCACCAGTAGTTTATGAGACCCTGACAGTCGCTTGCTTCCTGAGAATTCTTAGTGTTCACAGATGGAGGAAGCAAGTGATTTTTTTTATTTATTTTTTTTCTCTTTTTATGATATTTGTGATCTTGTGTGTGGCAATAATGCTCTGCTCTACCTCACGGCATTTGTGTTTCTGCCACATCAAATAAAAAAATCCAGCACACAGGTCAGGCAAAATAATCTAGATTTATATTAAAGGGATAGTTCACCCAAAAATTAAAATTACTCAATGATTTACTCACCCTCAAGCCATCCTAGGTGTATATGAATTTCTTTTTTTTTTTAGACGAATACAATTGAAGTTCTATTAAAAAATGTCCTGACTCTTCCAAGCTTTATAATGGCAGTGAATTTGTTTTGCTCTCTTCTCTGCTCTTTCTTGTTCGTCACCTCTCACTAGAGCTTATGCTACACCTACGTCATCCGCTGGAACGCCAGTCTCTCATGAACACTCATACGACAGTTAGCGGAAGCTAGAGATTACAGTTTATAAAGTTTTAAATATGGATATTTTTCTTGCACAAAATGCATCAATTCACTTCAGAAGCCCTTTATTAACCCCCCAGGGCCGTGTGGAGCACTTTCAATGATGGATGGATGGATGCAGTTTTTGGGCTTCAAAATCTCGACACCCATTCACTGCCATTATAAAACTTGGAAGAGCCAAGACATTTTTTAATATAACTCCGATTGTGTTCGTCTGAAAGAAGTTAAATACACTTAGGATGGCATGGGGGTGAATACATAATGGGGTGACTCATTTTTGAGTAAACTATCCCTTTAAAGATAATATCTCATTGTTTGAGATGCTTCAGAAAGCATTACGTTGTAATTGAATATTTAAGATGTTATTATTTTAAACTGTCAAATTACTGAGTTTGTATCAAGGGTAGTTTCTTTTAAATATATCTATAAAGTAATATCTCTTAAAGTATCTTAAACTAATGATATCTCTAAGTAATCACAAATAAATAATCTTGAAAAAAATTAAATGTTTGAAATGAGATATTTCAAAATTAATAGGTCCTGAATTAAGAGAGTTCAATCTTGATTTAAATTATTTTAAGATAATATCTCATTATTTTTTTAGACTGTTTAGGAGATATTGTATTTAAGATGTACTAAACCTGGATACAAACTCGAAAATAACGTCATTATTTAAATGCAGTGTCAAATCGAGTTTCTGTTTAGATGTATCTCTGAAATCTTGAAATAATCATTGTCTTGAAATAATGAGAGCTCTCTAAATTCGGTTCTTGAGTGCTGATTTTATTTAATTTTTTTTAGTTTTTTGATGTAGCAGAAACTGACTTCTACAGAGTATAGTTAGCTAGCAAGCATCATTTCGCCTTGTTTCCACAGCAACGTAGGGATATTCCAAAATGTTAGGATGGAATAATGTGGAGTAAATCCCATAATTACTTTTTCTGTTTGGATGAATGTTATGCAACCTCAAAGCCGATATAATAAATTATATTTCTATTTGATTGTCTTGAAATGTACTATATTCACCGAGACATGCATATTAAATCACCCCATACATTTTGCAATATGCATTTTATGGG
Source organism: Barbus barbus (assembly GCF_936440315.1). Taxonomy (NCBI): domain Eukaryota; kingdom Metazoa; phylum Chordata; class Actinopteri; order Cypriniformes; family Cyprinidae; genus Barbus; species Barbus barbus. The sequence goes on from NC_136721.1 coordinate 10,723,093, forward strand.
CCGAAACAATCCATGTAATGGAAACACGTTAACCTAAACAAGCTCTTTTGATTTGCCTGCCATGAATTATTTATTTATTTATTTTTATTTGCGTGCTTATTATTATTCCAGCATGCAGTTCGATACCCTCTTGCCATTAAAAAAATATCTCCCCTGTTCCAGAAAACTGTTTATGAGGTAAACACTTTTATGGCCTTGTTATTGACCCATTTAAACAAATCGAACTCTTGAAAAGCACTTTCATCCAGATTAGGTCAGATAGGTGGAGGTGAACGGCCATGATAACAGAGCAGGAACAAGAGAAGAAATGTGAGAGAGGAACAGGCAGGAAGGGAGTGGGTTAGTTGGGCCGACAACGTCATACTAAGGGAGACACGGGAGCCTGTTGCTATGCCAACGCAGATGGGCCACCGCATTTCAATGCAGACGTCCACAGCAGGCCTCTCCACGTCAGACAGCGCTGTGGCAATGACGCCTTGCATTTGCATTCTCTGCAAATAAATGTTTACATGAAGCATACGCTCCTTTTGAAAATACCAACACCTCAAGGCTACCGCCGCTCTGTCCGCTGTTCAGCTCAGTGAGTATGAGCTGCTCTACCTGTTTCATATTAAAATGTGCATCACTGGGAGGAAAGTGAGCCTTCTCCATGAGCCATTACTGTCCGTCTTTGTGTCTCTCGGTTAAATTAGCTGAATAAATTGCCCCCTTCACAAATCGGAGAGCGCAAGTGAAATTGACGGTTGTGGGAGAAACGGCTTAATGAAAAAATTCCTTAATGCAACGGCGCGTAGCTTTAAAACCTAATAGAACTAAGAGACGGAAATCAATTAATAATTAATAATTACTTCTGACTGTGTGCTTGCTCCTTTTAGTTAAGGCTGTTGAGCAAGACATATGAATGTAAACAGTGTAAATGCCTCCATTTCACAGTAGAGCGGCTCCGTAACCTTTTTTTATTCACCACGCCAATCTTTGTTTAAATATTAGTTAACAAGGTGTTAGTTGCTTTTTAATTCCTGGGTGGTTGTGTGCTCTCTTGCTATCTGTTGATGCAGTTGGATTTTTCGCTGTACTCCATTATGTGCCAGTTTGTATGTAATTTCATCTTCATTTTTCAAATTTAAGAAGTCACTGTCGCATAAACTGTTATATGAAACAGATGTGACAGCTGAGATGTGACTAGTGATGGATGGAATCATGGGACAGACACTTTTATAGGCTTTTGTGACTGAAGTTAGAAGGAATGAGGCAAAAGTACACCATTTCAGGTGGTGGAAGAAACTGCTAAAACACATGCAGAAGAAAGTCAGGATGTGGGGTCATTTATAAATAAAAGAGGTTCTCTTTATGTGTCTAAAAGTGTGAGAGGCACATAAATGATGGATCAACTTCAAAGGCAACGCCTTTTAGTATATGGGCATCGTAATGCAAGGTGTCACCTCACCAGACCAGATAACTACTGTATTCAGACACGTGAAGACCCACAAGTTGGAAGAATAGATGGATATAAAAGATGGATTGAAATATGCTATATTTATAGAGATTGATATTGGTTTGGTTTTGCCAGTGGTTTGCTTCATTGATGTTCACGCATGAGGTTTCTAAACCTTTAAGTTGAATTGCTCTTATTGTTTTGGAAGTGTTTGGATTAAATAGGATTAAATTAATTCGGTTGCTTTAATGAACTCTGCATTTGAATCCAAGTGGCCAATTATTTACTTGAAGGTAGCACGTTTCTTCAGAAGTTACACATTCATGGACTTTTTTTCAAGTAAACAAAAGATTTTCGGTTACAGTTTATATTAGCATTTAAGGGACAGGGTGTATTTTAAATGCTGGTCACCGTTTCAAGTTTTTACAATTTTTATCACCTTTATTAATTTTTTTTAGCTAAATGGTTCTGCAGTGTGACAAATGACTTTTTAAATGTACTAATAGTCCATGTGCCCTCTCAATTAATATGAACTCATAAAAGCTGCATGAATAACAATTATAAAATAATTAGCAAAATGCTGTTTCAAATGGTTTTAGATGGAGAACAGCATGTCACTCTGCAGCACATGTCAGCAAAAAAGTATTTATTGCTCGCTATTTTCTGAAATTATTCTTTAAACGAAGAACTTTGCAATCATATTAGGGATGTTAGCATGTGTAGTAAGTTCATTATTATAATTAAACTTTACCTTTTTTAACTTTTTTGAACAGCTACAGCATGTAGTGTTATGCATTATATGGCTTTTAAATAGTCATATTATATATTGAAATAATTAAATGATCAAGGGAAATAATCAGAGCTGGGTAGATTACTTACAAATTGTCATCCATTACTGATTCCAAATTACATTTCACATTTTAGGTAATATAATCAGACTACTTTTAGATTTCTTATGACTTTACTCATTTATCACGTTGATTTAAATAGGATAATCTTGTACCATATTGATATACAATACAAAGACTAAAAAAAATAGTGCGTTCAACATTACGTCAAGGTTTCCCAAACTGGGGTTTGTAAAGGAACTGCAGGGGGTTCATAAGTTTAATGAAAAGCTAATAATTTTAAAATTAAAATAAGTAAAAAAAAATCTAAAAATAAACTCCTGCATTAAATGTAAATAAGAAATAGTGTGAATTTGTGCAATACATGGTTAAATAATCCACTGAGTGATAATTCAAATAAAAAATAATGTGTTAATCAGTATTTGATGCAATCTTGAAACACTTCTTAAAGATGAAATAAGCTGTAGCCACCTGACTAATGACTGATCTCTGTGTGAGTGTGTCAGAATGTACAGTATAAGCAGTAGGGTATTTTAGGTAGGAACATTTAAAAGATGACAGAGGAATTGGGGAGAATCAATAAATTATGAATAATTTATGTGTGAAGAGTAATCATGTAATCAATAAAAAAGTAATTGCTGATTATGAGTATTTTACCATGTAACTTAATCTAATTACAAGTACTAGTAATATTTGGAATCCGATTACGTAATCCAGGTTAGGCTATATGTAATCAGTTAATACCCAGCTCTGGCAATAGTATAATGACTTTGAATGGTTATATTATATATTTAGATATTTAAATGAGCAAAGAGAATATTTAAATGATAATACAATACGATTTTGAGTTTTTATATTATGTATTTAAATGAGCAAAAACAATATCCCAAGGCTGTTACTTGTTCTAAAACACAAGTCTTGCTCATTGTTTAGATACTGCCATTGTGCTTTCCTTAGATATTGTCTCTGTATCATTGTTTACCGTATCCCTTGCGATTTCACATATTGCTATTCTTCAGGAGTTGCAGCTCTTGTTCTGTTCTCAAAAACCAAACCGCCTTTTATCGTTTCGCTCCCTACATTTATGATGTTTTTTTTATGGAATTGGCTGCACAATGACTAGTAACTCCAGCCACGTTATCTCCCTAATAGAGTGCAGCATAGAAGTAGCAGGGCAAGCGACGGTACCGTGGTAATTGTCAAGAAATCACACAGGAACATCAGAGAGAACAATGGCTCCATAACTGTGCTCTCTATAATCATAATATTCCTTTGTTTCACGGAAATGAAACGCAATGAGAGCTCCAAGCAGGCCCGGTCTCTTTAAATCCGGGATTGTTTTTGCCATGCGGTTCCTTGGAGGTGCATTTGGAATTTGAAGGAAACATTCTCCCTTTTCAATTAAATATCGCCTTGAATGCGGTTCAGTTCATCAGAGAGCGTTCACAGCTAACGTGTGGCATTCCTGAAGGTAATCATATTCCTCACAACACGGAATAAGCGCGTGAAGGCGTAAATGGAGTTAATGTGGATTAACGAAGCTCCCAGCTGATGCTTTATTTATTGTGATCTCAGTTGTGTACCTTTGCTTTCCAGTTTGTTTACGGTATTTGATGTAAAACAGAATCTCCTCACTGGCCTGACCCCTCGATTTTGGTTGGCTCTCATCTGGATTTGCATAGCAATTCCTCCTGATTGTCTTCTGCGTTTCTCTACGACTCTCGCTCTCATTAGTTGGGGTAAATAGCAACCACTGCAACGTGATTACAGGATGCAAACTGCCGGATAATGGCTCCTGCATCGGTGTGTGTAATTGATTGGTATTGAGCTGTCAAGCTGCATACATTATTACAGCGGCGAAATCAACTTGCAGGCTTTTGTCTGTTAGTAAGACGATAGACCGTCTGGGACAGGTTGCCTCTGTGCGCTTGGGAGAATTTATCTTGGTCCCCGCTGCTTTTTATGAGACATTTCCCCACTGCTTTCTGATCTCTCTTTGCTATTTTATGAGTCTGTGGCTTTTGAATGCAACATTTATGGGTGTAACTGCTGTAGCATAGAAGCGTATGATCTAAGGAATGCTATCTGCCAAACACTAAATATGTGCTCCATTAGGAGAAAAAGCATTTTTTTGTGAGCAAGTGCCTTTTTGGCACTTGTATCAATTGAAATGCTTTTTTCCTCACCCTTTCCTTTCCTTTCCTTTCCTTTCCCTTCCCTCCCTTTCTTTCTTTCTTTCCCCCTCAACACCTCTTACTGCCCTCCCTTGAAGAAGTGTGTGTTTATTTTACCTTCCTCCTTTTTTTCCCCTCCCCTTTGGTTTCCTTTAAATTTGGCATCCGTGTTTGCCTCGGGATGTCTGTCACAAACTGCAGTCAAACGTTGTGACAATGCTTTTCGTTTCCGCCCGTGCCTTTTTTATGACCCTCTTATTTCTTTTTTTCCTTTTTCCTGTTTTTTCCTTCAAGGTCTGGCGCACCTGAAGTTAAAGAGCCAAGGTATGGGGCCTCTCCCGTTTCCTTTTCCTTTTCCTTTTTCTTTTTCGATTCCCCCTTTTTGTACCTAACCCTTGCTTCCACAACTCATTTGATCTACCTTGTTTTCCTTCCATTTCTTTGTCCCCTTGGTTTCTGTGCCCTTTCATTCTCTGCTATCTGTGTGTTCTCCATGTGCGTCTCCTCACCCCTGTCCTGTCCACTGGCCCAGCCCCAGGAGCAGCTCCTCTGATGGCCACTCCTGCAGCAGGTAACACTCTTACGCTCTCCCTCACATGTTTGTTTTGGTCCTGGTGTCGTGCGGTCACAAACCGTACCCAGAATGCACAGAGCCAGAGCTCTGCTGTCATTCTAGATGTTTGGCTTTATTAAAAAAAGATGAGGTTTTGACTGAAAGCTGCTGATTGAATGTGTGTTTTATTTCAAATATGTACAAATTTCTTTCTTCCGTTCGTTATTACGGGTGTGTACTTGAAATGCAAATAATGTACCCGTTTGAAATGTTTCTTGTCTCTTCTTTCAGCTGAAGCGACTCATTGTGGCGGCTGATAACTGTCATTACACTATTATACACTTACATCTATTATACACTTCACATTCTTTTATCTGCATGTTCGCTGAATTGCGTGTAGTCAGGCTAAGCTTTAAAACTGCAATTATTTTTTTATAAGAGTAGTCTACCGTGCCACCGCTTGAAATGCAAAAACACTTCAGTCAGTCATATTTATCTAACAAATTTAGACAGAGCACAGTCCCTGTCTGCAGCAATAACAGAAGGCAGCTTGATTCCTTGATTCCCTTACTGACCTGTCAATCTTAATTACTTCAAGTGATTACAGGCCTGTGTGAGATAAGCAGCGTTCACTAATTGAAGGATTTGCTAATGATTGGTTCATGAAGCTCATGTGAGGATGCATGTCTTCATCAAAATATCAAAAATGTCTCATATGATATATATATATATATATATATATATATATATATATATATATATATATATATATATATATATAGTATTATAGTATAATTAGAATGATTTCTGAAGGGTCATGTGACATTTGAAGACTCAAAAATGTGGATTTGCCAAATTGTAATCAGAACATTTTTCGTAATATTACAGTTTTTACTGTATTTTTGATCAAATAAATGCAGCCGTGGTGAGCATAAGAGACTTCATTCAAAAACATAAAACAACAACATATTACTGACCTCAAACATTTGAGCAGTATATGCATTTTAGAAAGAAAAATATATTTCAGATCTATGTGGTATTTCACAACTTTATTTCCATGTCGGTATGTTATAATTTCAAAGCTTAAACTATATTCATTTATAATATTAATTAAGCATTTTTTCTTTAGCTTTCCAGTCAAGTCGGTTGTGATTTATTTTCAGTGTTTGAGTTTGTAATCTGGAGACTGCAAACAACCACTAACATGCTGTAATGCATCGTGTTTGTTTATTCTCCTGATTTTTAAGGATTAAATTGGCCCTCTTCCAAAACCTAGCAAGCTGCCTCGCTGCCTAATGCCTACATAAACAGCTGCCTTCCAAGGCAGCATCCTAACCATAATGGATCCTCATAAGTGACTGACTTGGAACTCTCTGCACAGGCAGCAACTCAGCATGCCACACGAATGGCACTCTGGAGACATGACTCACAATTGATTCCAGTAGAGTTTGTTGTTAGCTTGTTGCTGAGCTACTGACAAGCTACGCTAATAAGCAAAAATATACTTGGTGCGCACAATTTTTAATTTATATATTTAAATATAAGAAATCCCAGCCTGTGTTGCGGTCCTACTCGCCCCGCTCCGAGCGGAATTCAAACTGCAGTCTTCGGCATGGGAGGCGGGCGCTCTAACAAGGAGGCTAAAGGCCACGGCCTCTAGCGTCAGTCGCTAGAGCATCTCTTGAGATCAGGGGAGTGAGGTTTTACCTGCACAGCACTTACCCACTGGCCTCTTCTACGCTTGAACTGAGAAGAATACATGCTATTCTCCCTTAGTATATGACATTCGAATCATTATGCTACCTACCTTTTGGAACACTATGCCAATGATGCCTTAAAATGCTGCCTACATAGGCAGTTTAATATGTTTTTGAACAGAACAGTTGGATGGTAGTTTGAGCTTCTCTCAAAAGCATGCTGTCTGCCCACCTGGAGTAATTTGACCTCAAGTCAGTCAGGTCCTTTATATTATTCAGACGTACTGTACTGCTTTTCTTTTTTTCCAAAGGATTATATGGTTTCCTTGGCACCAGAGTCAGCTGAGGTCAAGACTAGAGACAGCAGAGAAAGAAGACTTTGCCCCTGTGGGCTCTGAAGTGTAATAGAGACTTTTAATTACAGTGTGGGTGGAGGGAATTCGACCCAGCTTGTTAATTATTAGGTACTAATGAGTGACCTTAATTACTAGCAAGGATGCGGGACAGTAGTTTTCAGCAGACTTTATTTACGTTGCACCTTTAACCGTTTAAAGCAAGGGGAAAAATGATAAGACCATAAATCAGAAGTTAAGAACGAGAGTAGCAGATGACCCAGCACGCGTCTTTGCTTCCAGCCTTTGTCTTTTGAGCTTCAGCTCTACACAGAGAAACGAATGCAGCCTGGACTGCTGCTGAAAGGATATGGGCTCATTTTTCTCAGCTCGGCCTCTGGCTGTGCTCGCAGATCAAACGCTAAGAGATTGATCAGTTGGAGAAAAAAATGACTTTTTTTTTTTTTTTTTTTGGTCACATTTGCTGGGGTCTCATATTGACTACAAAACTGGACGGAATTTGGATATCGGTCCTGATACCTGTATCGGTCCTGTTTTGCTCACACACAAACATTTGGAACTACTCTAGCTGTTTACAGAAAGAATAAAACCCATTAATAATTAAAGGGATAGTTCACCCCAAAATTTTAATTCTGTCATTAAAGGGTTACTCCACCCCAGAATGAAAATTTTGTCATTAATCACTTACCCCCGTGTCGTTCCAAACCCCTAAAAGCTTCGTTCGTCTTCGGAACACAATTTAAGATATTTTGGATGAAAACCGGGAGGTTTGTGATTGTCACATTGACTGCCAAGTAATTGACACTTTCAATGCCCAGAAAAGTATGAAAAACATTGTCAGAATAGTCCATCTGCCATCAGTGGTTCAATCTGAATTTAACGAAGCGACAAGAACAGTTTTTCTGCACAAAGAAAACAAAAACAACGACTTTATTCAACAATTCGGCTCCTCAGCTTCAACATAGCGCCATTTTGGAGAATATCTACTGGACGCAAGCAGTGTATGCTGTTATGTGTCAGCTGCTTACCGGATACACTGTTGTCATTCAAATCAAAGCGTAAACAAACGTAGAAGACGTATCCGTGTGGTGCGTTTGGAACGAGATGGGGGTACGTAATTAATGACAAAATTTTCATTTTGGGGTGGGGTAACCCTTTAATTACTTACTCTCATGACGTTCCAAACACGTAAGACCTTCGTTCATCTTTGGAACACAAATTAAGATATGTTTGATGAAATTCGAGAGCTTTCTGACCCTGCATAGACAGCAACAAAACAACCACATTCAAGGCAGAATGTAGAAAGGACATTGTTAAAATAACCCATGTGGCCATGTGATCCAGTTTTTATGAAGTAATTTTATGAAGCTACAAGAATGCTTTTTGTGCACAAAGAAAACCAAGAATAATGACTTTATTCAACCATTTCTTGTGAATGTCTCTACACACATTCACGAGAGGACCACAATGCTTGCATATTGAAGCAAGAGCTGGTGTTCTGACGTGGAACGTCCCTCTCTCATTAGTTCATTTCTATTAGTTGTTTTCTTTGCACACAAAAAGTATTTCTGTAGCTTCATAAAATTATGGTTGAACCACTGATGTCACATGGACTCTTTATACAATGTCCTTACTACCTTTCTGGGCCTTGAACATGGTAGTTGTGTTGCTGTCTATGCAGGGTCAGAAAGCGCTCAAATATATCTTAATAAATATCTTAATTTGTGTTCAGAAGATGAACGAGGGTCTTACAGGTTTGGAACGAGTAATTAATGGCAGATTTTTCATTTTTTTGGTGAACTACTCCTTTAAGGAACATTATTCAGCCCTGCTGATATTCAGATTAAATTAATATTGAGTATAACTTACATTTTAGACAACTTGCGTAGAATTTCCAGTTACCTTTTTATTTTATTTTATTTATTTTTTAAGTTGTAATAAGTTGGATAATTGACATGATCCTAAAACTACCTTTTTAGAATGACTTATCTATTACTTACAACATTCACTAATAAAAAATTTTCAATATCAATTTGAGACAATATCAGACTGAGAGAACAATTTTCTTGTTTTTCCTCTTAATAATGTTTGGTATGAGGTACATTATCACACAACATTATTTTTCCTGGAATGAATTATGTACTTATACTTTTTGATAAATGAAAAGATTGATGTGCTCAAATAACAAGTCATTTGTCTTAAGGGGAGGGATGGGGGGCTCTAGCACTATCAAAGGTATATACAACAGAAACATGAACAGATGGAACATTTTTTTTTTTTCCACAGCTTTTCTTTCATCACTTGTGAAACTTCCCTGCTCGATACTGCCGTAACCTTATTCAATGTGCTTATTCATCCAAAACTAGAGTAATGAGCGCAAGCTGCTAATTGGAAAGAAAATGTTTTGGTAAACAGTAATGTGTCATGGTTGCAACAACGTCCCAATGATGTTTACTTTGCCTGAATTCATTGCACTGTAATGGTGCCTTGATTCAACTCCAGATACTTTGAGTTTCCATCTCTTCAATAAAAACATTTCTAATTCAGCACAGCAAAATGTCACCTTCAGCAAGAGCCTTGCGCCCACCCTCATGACAGGCAGCAGTGTGGAGTGCTTTTATTTGAAAATATACACATTTGTCAGCTAGTGGTTAGGCTTTAGCTCTTCTTTAGCTTTTTTCGTTAGCTTCCTGTTGTCAAAAATATCTGTTGAAAGTTTTCAGATGGCTTCCATTTTTCTGTAAAGATAAAAGTATGTTTTGCTTCTACCATAGTAGAAGAGATGCATATCTTAACTGTAGACTGAACAGACATTCAAGACCACTAGTGAAAATGATGTTTTATATCATTACAAATTATATTAGCAGCATTACATTTGGAGTGAAAGCGGAAGTAAAATATTAACATGAGTTTTAATTTATTTAGTATGCCCCCTTTTGCTCTGAAGACAGCAGGACTCAAACTGCATGAATTCCAGGAGTTTATGCAAAACCTGCCGATCATGATGAGCATGATTTGAGAATGATCTAAAGAGCATCTTGTGCTTCAGTGGAAGCAAGAACAAAGGACTTGTGTGGAAATATTTGAAAATTCAATTCAAGTTTATTTGTATAGCGCTTTTCACGATACCAATCGTTGCAAAGTAGCTTCTCAGAAAATAAGTTTTCTGACCCTGAATAAACAACAACGCAACTGACACATTCAAGGCCCATAAAATTAGTAAGGACATTCAAATAGTACAAGTGGCATCAGCGGTTCAACTTTAATTTTATGAATCTACGAGAATACTTTTTGTGTGCAAAGAAAACAAAAATAATGACTTTATTCAATGATTTCTTCTCTTCCGTGTCAGTCTTTGACCCACATTCACAAGAGTACCATGACTTTAACCCCAGCTTATCGATGTTCTAAACCTTGCTTTTAACTAGAAGTACAGTATGTAAAAATGTTTTACACTCTTAAAAATAAAGGTGCTTCAAAAGGTTCTTCACAGCGATGCCATAGGTGACTGAAAATGTGTGAATTTAAGAGAAAAAGAGACCTTTACCTTTATAGTTCACAGAAAAGTTAGTTCAGGAAAAAATTGATAGTACAGTCTGGAATATATAACATGAGAATGCAGTCCTAGAGCCATATGTAAACAGATCACATGCTGCATTTGTCCAATCAGTGACACTGATGCTGCAAATAAGAGAGTTAACCGGGGGTTTAGAAATGTAAAGTGTGAAACGTCAGTTTATGGATACCCAGGATTAATTGTTAACCCCGGGTAAATTATAAGCAGTGTGAAACCCAGGATTCCATTTACCCAGGGTGTAGAATGACCCAGGGTTAACTACTTCACATGTGAAAAGCCTTTATAGTACGTGTTTGTCCCTTGACTTATTTTCTGTTTTTTTTTTTTTGCATAGTTTTACATTAAATGTCATCAGATTTTCAACCAAAAACCTATAAAAACATACATATTTCATGTTTTTATTGATGTTATCTAACAACCAGTGTCCCTGTGGGAAAAGAGATTGCCCCTTTAGAGTCAATGACTAGTTACACTTCCATTATCAGCAATAACCAACAGTTCCTGTAGTTATTTGTAAGTGTTTCACACTGCTGCAGAGGATTTTTGCGACCCACTCTTCCTTGAAATACTGTTTCATCCTAGTGACATTTGAAAAATACTTTCTTCACACCTGAAGATCGCATAATTGAAACCTTGCACACCAAAGAAGTAAAAGGGGCACAATTTCTGTCCATTTTACCACCAGAATCTCTCTATTTACTGCTGCAATCCACAACAAAATCATTTCATACAATGTTAACAAATGTCCACAAATTCAGAAGGGGGCAATAACTTATTATTATTATTATTTCCAATTTAATTTAATTTAAAGTTAAATTTAAATAAAGCCATCTGCGTATGTCTGGCAGCATGTTATCCCTGACTGTATATATATATATATATTATTTAATATATATTTTGTGTTGCTTATATATTATCACACTTTCCTAACCGTAATATTTGTAAAGACACAGACTACCGACAAACCGTTAAATGATGAATGTCTGCTTCAGGTGGCAAATGTACTTGTTTAACAACAAGACTGCTCTCTTTACGATGGCTAATCTTGGCAGCACTTTGCCTGTTGTTGCCAGCTGGACTTGGAGAGTGAGTACATTCATCAATTCCCATGACTGCAGCTGAGGCAGACGCTCATATGAAATAGGGAAAATGTGACATTTACTAAAAGCATGTTTGTAATTACATACGTTAACAACAGCTTGTAGCTTTTACTGAGACAGCTTTAACACATTATTCAAAGAAAGGCTATTTAAGGTATATTTGCATTGATCTTGGCATTTTGGAGCCTTGATACAGTATGTTGTACTGTCCCTGTCTCTGCTGTGAGTTCCCCTTTAGTTTAGCAACAGGAACATGAAATGAGCAGTGCTAAAGATAATTTTTTCCAGGCCTTAAGAATCATTTACTGTAGAGGTATATAATCTCAGAGAGCGAGTAAACCTCAGGGCATCTGACCTGCTGAGAGAACTGCTGTAGTCACTGATAGAAACACAAACAGATATTTTATTTTATTTTATTTCTAAAATTTATATTTGCAATTGCTAAGTCAGTTTTTTACCATCAGATGAACTGTCATGAAATCGTGGATTTTGTACATTGATGGAGAAATTATGTGTCTATCAAACATGTTCTGCTGGAACATGCAGCTTAAATTAACATAAGATAAATATAAAACATTTTTTTCTTGTTTTATAAACATAAAACAGATCTTTTTATTTTTTTTTTACTCAGGGAGGTTCCATAGAGCCGCCTGCACACTCCCTCACTCAGAATTACAGCCGCTTTGGCTTCCAGTGGAAGTATGGTGCTTTTGTATTCATAGTTTGCAAACAGAGCAAAATGAATTCTTTCAATGTGAGTAATGTGCTATGTAAATTAGTGATGTTTCAGTGCTCACTAAAAGAACTTAGGCTGTAGGTATTCTGTCATTGGGAAAAACTATTTATACTGTTATATACTGTAAGAGTATGTGTTTTCTTTTTTCATTTTTGGTGTGATGAATAGGACCTCATAATCCATTACGATTTAATGTCTTTATTTTTAACTCAACCCATTTTTTCCCTTTGTGCTCTCTGCATAACAGCGCCAGCTTGTTTTAAGATGCCGTTATTCATATTCTCATGCAAGCCAGTTCAGAAAGTCTCGACTGTCTTGAGATATTAGCGATTTACTTCCTGTAAGGACCAAAAATGTGACTAGAAAAAAGAATGAGTAGAGCTTCGGTTTTATGCATCTGTAATCTTTTAACCAAGTTCTGGAACGGTGCCTCTGACTTTGTACTTTTGACTTTTTCTTTCCACAGGTGATCCAGAATCAGGTAAGAATCCTTTTCTTATTCCTCTCAATTTTCATAATACATTCTCAAACCTCATCCCTTGAGAGAGCACATGGTTGCTGAAAGCTTTTTGATATGCACATTCTCTCTTCATAGTCGCAAGGGCCTAGATGTGGCGTTCAGCGTGTATCCGTTCAAGATACGAGCAAGTTTCACAAGCAATTTTGATTTAAGCCAGTAAGAAACATGTAGCTCGCCATTAACATTTGGACTCACTTTTGTCTTCTCTTTTAAGTTGCAGCTGGTTTTTGTGGAAAACGGGGGCCGCATGGTCGCTCGCTCGGCACGAATTGAATCGTAATGTCCTGAGCGCGGTTGCCTTTATCTGTCTATTACATCGGAACAGACAGCTAGAGTGGTCAGGGAGCTTTGAAGTGCTGTGAAAGCTTTTATAAATTTGAACGCTCTTACACACGTTACCCTTTAGACAACGGCACAAAAAAAAAAACGTGTTTGAGGTGATTGACACACATGTCGGGTTTTCACATCTGTGCCTATCCACACTGAAATAACCGCATTTACCATCCCAGGCAAATATTCCAGTGTATTTCGTCACGCTGTATTTCAGGAGCTCAGATATATTCCTACACACGGCTTCCGTTTAATTAGAGAACTGTATCACACATCTGAACTCACCGTATTCTCCCCGCCAGGTGACTCGAGATGAAAGACGAGCTACTTTATAAAATAACATTTTCAGTGATTTGACAGACATTTCCAAGGGATGCATTAGCCATTAGCCACAGCAGTTAAGCGCACACACTCTACTCTAGGCTATCGGCGCCAGCTATGTTATTAAACTCTGTAATTCAGCACTCTGATCAGCTGCATTTCAATGTTTGAATATGTTGAGTATGTTTTAATACGAGTTCCTTAATGCTTTTATAAAACGGTATTGATAATTATTAATAATAATAGTAATAATTATGCATTTACAAGCAGTAAAGGGTTTTAAATTTCAAATGATTGCTGTTCTTTAAATGTTTTGTTAATCAAAGAATCCTGAAATAAGTGGGCCTACATTTTCCACAAAAAAAACCCACCAACAAACAAACTGTTTTTAGCAGTTATACTTTGAACACAGATGATTTCAACATTAATATGTTTAATTAGTAATTAGATAAAAGGTTTCTTGAGCAAATCAGCACATTATAATTATTTCTGAAAGATTATGTGACACTGAAGACTGCAACTAGAAATTTTTTTGTAAATGTAATAATATTTAAAAATATTATTGAATTTACTGTATTGTTGATAAAATAATTGCAGCCTAGTTGAGCATAAAAGATAATTAGATTATTATTAGGAATAGTGATAATTACATTTTTTATAAATTATATTTAGATTTTTTATATACAGAAATGTCAATATTTTAGGGAGAACAATTTTGTACAGTGTTTTTATTGTTATTTTTATTGTAACTAATCACAGACATGTCAGTTTGCTCCATTGTTAACATTACTAGCTTAATGTCATTACATATTAAGTGTGAATAGTAACTAAAGTGTTAATAGTAGTACTTATCATTCATTTACACTAATGTTATCCATTGCTGTTGCAACATAGCCCTTAAGTTAAGAAAACCCTAAGTTCATGCACGGAAAAAGCCTAAGGTTCCACTTGAAGTACAGTTATCTTTAATTATTTCCCCTTAATCACTCAAGTGTTCCTTTTAAAATCTGTTATGCATTGCAACTAAGTCCTGCAGTATGTGACCATTTTACCCTAAAATAATAAATAAAAGCACGCTTAAGTCATCTGCAAGCACAGGTTTATTTTACTGATCAAAATAAGGTATTCTAAATATTGAAAGTCATTTTTGAAGCAGTGAGAACAGTGCTATAAAAAAAAAAAAAAAAATCAACAACTATGTTTTCATATATATTATCACTTCTACTGCGCGCTTGAGTTAAATGGGCTAATTATCTCATGCAAGGCTTTCGTCTCATGCGCAAGAGTGACTGATGGATTATAGTGGCAGTCTTGGATGTTTTCTTCTTTTTCCCTCTAATAAAAGAATGGCTTTTTTTGTCCTTGGTGTGGTTTGTTTTACATTTTCTTGTTTCCAATTCTGTAAAGCTAGTTAGCACACAGGATGCCGTTTGCCTAGACCTCTTTAATAATAATCTGCATAACAAATTTTGTAGTTTAGCTGTTTTTGTAGTAAAGATGAAACCTCTTTAAAAAGTCAATGGTCTGTTATGTTCTGTTTTTTGTGGGTGATTTGATAACTAAAGCAACCGGGTCTTCATTGCCATGTTTACCACAGACTATCTAAGATGTATAAACACTTAAGTAAGGCTGATGGTTAAGATGTTTGTTGCAACGCTCTTAAAGAAAGTCCTTGCCTCAGGGACTTTTAAAGTCAAACCACTCAAGGGTTTTCATGCAACCAGGCCATGATTCTTATTTGTAACAGTAATATTCAATCAATTTTACCTCTTAGTCAGCACAATGTACTGAAAATCATGCTTGTCTGAGTTAGCAACAGTAGCCTAGAGGGGTGGAGCTTAGAGACAGGTCTTGTTTTGAATGCACAGCCTGTATAAGAAATGCTTGTAACCTGCACAAAAGAAATGAGTACTTATAACACACAGCTAAATAAGCAGGTGTTTTCTGTAATAGACTTTAGGGTCAATCCATGTCAACTCAACCAGAGGTCTCTGTCTCAGATTTTTTAAAGAAAGATAAACATGTATAGTGATTAAAGCCAAAATATTAAATATCATGGATGTATATTTCCTGAGTAATCCACTATTTTGTAGAGGGGGGACAAAATGGCAATTTTCACCTGAGATTCAGAGCCAAGTTACAGGGGTGTAAAAAAATCCAGGAGTAAATCATTAAATTGTGCACATGTTCAGTGGTCAAAAACCAAATGCAGGTCACTTTGCATGAATATGATACTTATTTTCTTTTCAAGAGCAATGTCTTAAGAAAAAAATGTTGAAACTAGAGATTTAGGCCTATCTCATTTCCCTCTGTCAAGTGGGTAATATTCCTTCTGAAAATGGATAATATTCAACAATCTGGACATGGAGCCTCAATGAGGTCCCCATATCTTTGGGACTGAATGATATAGCGCCTTTAAATTGAAGACTCCAAAATAAACCTTTTATTAAGAACTAGAATCTAAAATCATATTACTATATCTTTAATACTTCTTGAGTTAGGCACGCACAATTTGGAAAAAAGAATATTAATGGCACTCAGACAGGTATGTTCAATACAGTCGTTTTGACAGAAGGAAACGAGATGTATCTCTCTAGGTTCAACATTAATTGTTCTTCAGACATTCCTCTTTAAAATAAGTATCATATTCATGTAAAAGTGACGCACATTTTGGTTTTTGACCACTGAAAATGTGTATAATTTAATGATTTACTCTTGGAGCCATATTGAAATTCCAAAATCTCTGGAACTGAAACAAACAGGGCCCTAAAAAGGAGGATGCCCAAAGAAACGTTTGTTAAGACCCATTATCTAAAAGGGAATTAAGATATCTTTAATATTTCTTGAGTTACAGGCATGCAGACTTCAGAGAAAAAAACTTAAAGTGCTCTTTCCCCATTTTTGAATGATCACCATTGGCACATAATGCAACAAAGATCGCTAAAGTCAACAGATTTTACTAACAGACCTACCAATCTCTCTGTAAAAATAACATTATGATGTTGCCATCTTTCCAAAGTCATTTTTACACCCCTGTAATTTGGCTCTGAATCTCAGGTGAAAATTGCCATTTTGACCCCCCCTCTATAAAATAGTGGATTACTCCGTAAATATACATCATGACGTTTAATATTTTGACTTTCATCACTATACATGTTTACCTTCTTTAGAAAAAAATAAATTGCAAAATCAAAAATTAGAGCCAGGAAAGTTTCAGAAATTTGGTTGATTTGACACGGAATGGCCCTTTGTTGTTAAAATGTCTATTTTTACTATTAATTTTCCCACAGGTCTAAGTCTCTGTGGTTTTCTCTTTGGCTCAGATGGTGGCTTTAGTATGTTTATCATCACTCTTTACAGTCTCTCTGTCTCCGGATGAGAGAGAGACAGAGGTGGGGGCCCCGGCTGTAATATGTTATGGGGGAAGGGGGTCTTATCGTCTTTCAGTTGGAGTGGAATAATGAAAAGAGAGCTTTGTTTTTAATTAAAGTGGGACCTTTGGGCATGATTAAGGGGCTAGTGATTAATCACCTCTCTGGTCCACTGAAGAGGCTGTGCAGGTCGGCCCGAAGCCTGTGAATGGGAATGATTTACCCATGAACCCTCCAGAGATAGGCCCGTGTTTAGACCGTTGCTCTGTGGGACCCTTTGATGCCGTTTTACATACAGATATCAACCGGTGTGATATTTTTGGAGTGGATTTCCACAATTGAAAGGTCAGCAGTGTAATATGAGTGTGCGTCGGATGCAGTCGTACGCAGGAACGGTTGTGGGGAGTGGTAATATATCATAGTGGGTTTAGTGGCAAAGCAAAACAGCTGACTCGATTTTAACACCCGATTTCATGTTCAAGAGTAATGTCTGCATTTGAAACGTTAAGCTTGACCTGCCTAATGCTGGTTTTTAATAATTTATCTTATGTTCTAGGTTCAGCATTACATTGAGGTGAAATAAATGGAAATAAATGGAGCCAATTTCTAAACATTAAAATACTCACAGTTTCAATAGAATAGCCACAAGATATAAACGTATTAACATGATTTTTGTGTGAAAAGCTCACCTACTTAGCTTTTCTGTGAAATGATATGCAATTTCACAACTTTCCTGCCATGGCAAGCCATAAAGCAACTGTGAGAATTATTTAAATAACAATTCAAATAATACACACATTTTTTAACAAAAGAATTAAATGTAACTGCTTTTATAAAATAAGCCTCACATTTCTTTTAAATCATAAAAAAATTAGCCCCTTTTGCTTTCATTGTTGTTCATAACCATGATTTTTTTTTTTTTTTTTAAGAAAATGAGGGATGAGTCAATTTCAACATTATGCCATAAATGCTCTAAATTGACCTTAACTTTTATCAACTCTGAATTGTACCCTGAATATTAATTTCAGGCCAACTAAAATGCATTCACACGCACACATACACACACAAAGCAGAAAGATTCAGTATCTCACTAATGACCCAGGCCCCAAACTAAGCTAATTCGTAATCCTGAATGTATAATGGCTTTGCGATGAGCTTAAATGAGCATATCATGTCCTTGACGTGGCCTTGGCATTCAGCGGAACAGGAAAAAGAGGAATAGAAGGAATCGTGATTTTCATAAGTGCTTATTTCGCAGGCAGCTGCATTTCTCTTTCATCTTGCGCTCATTTTGTCTCACTTCCTCCCTCTCTCTCTCTCTCTATCTCCTGTCCTTTTTCTATTCGCTCATTTGTCAACAACCAGCAAAAAACGGCGGCACAAACATCCACGCTTATTTACCATAATCTGATTGTTAACTGGCGGGTATTTGAAGTATGCAGCTGCCCCCCTCTGACAGCAAGATCGTATCACAGTAGTAAATATCACAAAGGCACAATCCCTTTACCACTCCACACTTACTCACCTGAGACTGTGGGCTCCTTGATTGTAAAGTCATGTGCTGCATACCAAACGCAAACTAACAAACGAATGCGAGTTCCCTTCACCACAGAGGTTCGGGACCCGCAGCTGTTGTTGCTGTGGCAAGTAAACCCGTCTGCATTTTTAAGGTGAATTAATGCAAGTAAATCTCATGCCTCTTTCCTCCCCGAATCTCATCCATGTAGAAATCCAAGCCAAAGTTGCTGGCAAGGTCAGGGCTCAGAGCTAGTCCAAGACCTAATCTACAAAGCATACCCATTTCGGATGAGCCATGAGGTTTCTCCATCCAAGGGATCTGGAGGAAAAAGATTTCTCTTCTTCACATGACCTTGAGGACTTTTTTTCCCTCTCCTACAGTCTATTGTTATATTATTAACCCTCTGATTGCTGATGAAGCTTTTTTTGTTCATTAGAGCACCAGATGGTGGTAGTGACGCTGTTATTGGTCGACATTGTTTAGGGCACCCTGTGGTCCTCCTGAAAAGGACATTAATCAATGCATCCGTAACCAACCGTTCTGATCTTTGAAAAGGTCACCTGATTGGCTGCGTGCTTGGTGACACTGTCAGATCTACTAAGAGCTCATTTATTCACTGAGATAAGCCGACCAATTGCATGGAAACTGTCAGGAAATGAAATCAACAAAGCAACAACAAATTATATAGTGCAAGAAGACAAAGCTGCCAATTTTTAGAATGTTTTTGCATGTGACATTATTTCATGACATTTAAGCGTGAATTTTTTGTTTTGTTTTTTATTGATAATATTTTTTACACTTTATTTTTAGGGCTTTGATAATCATCCTTTTTTTTATCCATTTATTTGGAGTGTGAATAAATTTGTGCGATTCTAGGATCTTTTTGCTCTTTTTGTCTATTGTGACAAATGATTCACAAACCTCACTGAAAAAACAACAACATTCCTCTGAAAAAATAAGACATGGTATAAACATAATGGCTACTGGTTTGAATGAACATAATGGTAATATTTTTTCTTCACTTGGTACATCACCCTTTTTGGCAGGCATTTTGAATGCATTTAATAGAATACTGACATATATAGAGAGGTTAATCCGGGTCAATTCTAATTGCCTGTGGTGGTGCAGATGTAACATCCTCTCAAATGGCTGTTAAGACAATCTATCTGCTGTCATGGCCACTGTGCACCAGAGGGTTAAAATCATCACAGAATACAAGAGGAGGGGAAGAGCTATATTTTCATAATGTTGTGAAATTTGTTTCTTGAGCTTTTTAATGAATAAGTGGATACCTACCGTGAGACTGTGAGGGAGTCATGATTCACTTCAGACGGGTTCATTGTGTTCGTTATGTTGCCTATTGATTACTGTTAGTGTGGGCAGAGAGCACACTCAACACATGCCGGCCTCAATCAGGAACAATATAGATAAATGCTTATTTCCTCTTTCATTTTACATTACTGAAAGCCTCATAGATTTTCTGTTTATTTTTTGCGGGTTGTATGTTGTTTTGGTCATTATTATTATAATTGTTTTCTTTTTCTAATCTCACCAATTATTATTATTTTTTTCTCATTGATATGAGTGGGATAAAGATAAGACAGGAAGGCTTAGAAGATTTAAAGGTTGGGTAAGCGATTTCTGGCAGCCAATGTTGACATTTGAAATCACCAAAACAAACATGCCCCTACCCCAAAAGGGTTTCGCCCCTATTTTGATAGCTCCGCCCCACACATACGTACGGCAACGATTAGTTCTGTGAAACAAAGCAAAAGGTTTAAAGGCCATTGCACACTGAGGTTTTCGTATTCGCCATCCTTTCCTAACAAAATGCATGCTACGGATGCGAAAACGCAGAAAATCGAACCTGATCCAATTTTTTTTTGACGGACGAAAGTTTCGGAGGCAGTGTGCAAGCAAGATTGACACAACATGAGGTCCTATTTATTTTTTAACGTGCAAAATTTCGGACAAAAATTTTGGACTCTGTGTGCAGAGACCTTGAGCCTTCTTTTGTTCCGCAGACGGTTTCCTCTTTTGTTTTTTTTTTTTTATCCTCCATCTCTATCTTTCTGTCGTCGCTCGGCTAATGTCCGTCATGTGTACTGATGAGCGCTCTCACCTCTGCATCATGAGTAGACATGCCCCTTACTGCTGATTGGCTACAAGTTTGTTTTCGTACTCAGCCCCGACTTGTTTTCTAAAGCGTTTTTGAAAAAAAGCATACCCCACCTTTAAACCCATTGCTTACATGGTTCCATCATTTTACCAATTCACTGCTATTCCATAGTCTTTGTCACTCGAAGTAGTGCACTGCAAAATATGTAGCGCCCTATGATTTCAGAGATGCAGAAAAAGCAAACAAAATCACGGAATCCAAATGGAATTTACACTCTTAAGAAAAATGGTTCTAAACAGTACCAGAAAAGGGTTATTCGGCTTGTAACAATAGCAGAACCCTTTTTAGTGCTAAACAGAACCTTTTTTATAGGGTTCCATACAGAACCATGCTTTGAAAATGCTATATAGGACCTTAATGGGGTTATAAATAACCTTTTACTGATAGTTTTTCATTAGTATTATTTGTATATATGATTTATTAATATTGTTTTTTTTACCCCTCTATCTGCCTGGCCTTATATCTTACCTATCTTATATCTTATACTTGTAATATCTTATAATATAAATGTCTATTAGGGTTTTTTCATCAAATCAACAACAAGAAGAAGTCAATTTTTTTTTTTTTTTTGGTGTGAAATTGTAGCAAAAATGACAGTGTTGTAACAACAGTTATCAGTAGAATACATTAATGAATGACAATGGACATTGAACATAAATAAATGCTTAAAAAAGTAAAACAAAATAGAACATAAAATAGTGTATTGAAGACCAAGCTCCAGTAAAATGTCTTCACAATCCTCTATGACGCCTTTTAAGTTAATCATTATCTGTAATTTGGTGTGGTAACTTACTCTGTGAACCTAACCTGGTCAGGAGCAGGTTTTCTTCGGTAAACCCGGAGTTTCTTTCTGTCTCCTCCTCCTTTTTAAAGTGTTAGCGAAGTCTAAATACCTTATTGATTCATTCACACTGCAAAATTGCTTTTCTTGAGTTGCTTTTTACTTTTGTCTTATTTCAAGTACAAATATCTAAAAATTCTTAATATGCATTGTATATATGAAAAAATGGTCTATGTTTCCTGGGGGGATTTTCCTTTTAAGTGCATTTTACATAAAACAAGTCAAATTGTCCACCATAGGGTAAGAAAAATAATCTTAATGCAAACGGAAACAAGAATATTTTTTAATTTCTTACCCCATTGGAAGATAATTAGTAAAATAAGAAAAATGGCGGAGATGCAGAGCACATTATAAGTCCTGTATGCAGATTTTAAGGAAAGTGTGCATCGCTCTCACGCTCTTTCTGAGAATTTTTTTCCTGGGCACAAATCTGTCAAAGAGGAGTATCACAGGACTGTAGGTCAGTGGTGTAGCAATGGGTTTAAATGAGGCTAATCTGATAAATGACGTTCACTTAATAACATCTTTCTGTGACCTCTGGAAGTAACCCAATAATCAGAATTTCCTTCAGGATTTCCACTGTGGTTGGATGTATTGATGGCAAGCATATCCCCACCATCGCACCTTCTGAAAATGAAACTGATTACTGTATGGAATGGAAGGATGCCAGATGGTGGAGTAGTACGAGCCGTAAGCACCACCACAGCTGTTAAAATAAACAAATTATTAAAAAATTTTATTTCCTAATACAAAAGCAAAAGTTATTCTTTTTACTTTTGGATTTTTAGAATCTTTCAATACTCGACCATCTCCTCTTCATCTGTTAGTGGTGCTGGTGCTTGCTGTCGACAAGTCAGTAGTTAATTGTATTACTCTAATTAAGAAATGTAACAGGTTGGATTAGAGAATATTTAATTATGTGAAAAGAGTGTTAGACTATGTGGAAAAATCTGCATCGCATTGAAATAGACATTGAAGGATATTTAATGTCAAATGTTTGTAAAGTCATTTAGCCCACACCCATGAACCTTTTATGTTTAAAGCTTTACCTTGATTGAATTGTGTTTTTATACTTCATTTTTAGCTGCTGCCACGCTCTTGTTTCTTTTTCTGTCTTTTTCCTTTTTTTTTTTTTTTTTGGCCATGAGATCCCATTAAAATGAATATTAGTTCAATAATTTACAGTTTTCACCTCTGATATTATGACAGTTATTAAGTTATTGATAATTAAGAATTAAAGTTACGCATTGACGGAAGTATGCACATTGACATCTTTTTGGCGGGAGCTGTTGCCATGGTGAATCGTAATTTTGGTGCTCCGCTGATCGTGACTTTTCATAGTTGTGGTGCACACGCTTAACTCAGCTTAACTCAGAGTTGGTTGAACCTCCTTATTGAAATGGGCCCCTGGTCACACGTACATGTTCTCTCAAACTAAAAAGAGAAAAGCCAATTAGCATTTGAAAGTTATAATTTATAGACATTTTAAGAAAGAAATTATTTACCTGTTGAGAGTGTTGACAGTCTATGTAGTTGGATGGCTGAGCTCCAGAAAATCAGTAATGATGCATCTTAGAGTGTAGCCTCGGTTAGCGTTTCACATTAAAATAACAACAACAACAATAACCACAACAGCAGCATGTTGTGTGAATTAAGTATGTTTTTATTGACCTACGACGTTGTCAGTGCTTATAATAACAGTTATTAGCTGAATACATTAATAAATGACAATTGACAATGAACATGAATAAATACATAAAGAAGTAAAACACAAAATAAGAACAAAAAGATGTGATGAAAACCAAGTTTCAGTGAAACAATCACATTCCAATCAATATGATGCCTTTAAGTACATTATTTTGGTGTGATTAAGTGGTGATTTTTCTCTGCAGATGATGACGTTGTCAGACGTGATACATCTGAAATACACAACTGAGTTTAGCGTTACAGTGTGTCCATGTGTTTATGTAAAAACAATTATGGCCAAAAGCAAAAATGGACAGTATGTGAAGCCTTCACAATCTTAAAAGAAAAAAGTGATAAATACTCATGGGATAGTTTTAATATTTTTTGTGACTAGGTATGTTTATACATAAACCCAAGTAATAATTTAAAAAGTCTAACAATATGAATTTATAAATTCATTGTCTCTTTTACTTAGTGGAGAAGAGGAGAGAAGTTTCCGAAGCTTAGCAGAGCTGCACACACTTAGGCTATATGTGACCAAAAAGATAAGAACATGTTTGTTTGGAAACCCGTTACAATTTTAAAGTATTGCGTATTTAAATTTAAGAATGAAATCATTTACCTGTTGAGAGTGTGTTGAAAGTCTGTGTTGTTGGATCACTGAACTCCAGAAAATCAGTAATGAAGCGCTTTGACCGTTATAGATTTGAAAAACAAAAGGGCGAGAACAAAGAACCCTAAACTCTAACAAAGAACCATTTTGGCATAAAAGGGTTCTTCAGAATGCTATGGTTCTAAATAAAACCACTACTGCATGTAAAGAATCTTTAAAGAACCATATTATTTTAGAGTGTACTATATGGCGCAGAATGTCACAGAATTTGCCAAATTTTTAAAGAATAAATCAAAAGTAGGTCATTACACATAAATCAAAGCACAATATGGACTAGTGTCTGAATATTAGGTTGCAAAATACTATTTAAATATGTATCCTGCATGTTTTGCATGTCCCTGTGCAAATACTGAAGTGCTTGATGCTCGCTGTAAATAATTCTATTAATATTAATAAAATGTAGTTTTATTTTTACCAAATTCTATGTTTGCCATTAATTACACACACACACACACACACACACACACACACACGTTGGTTTTTGTGGTTTATGGGGACTCTCCATAGGCGTAATGGTTTTTATACTGAACAAACTGTGTGTGCTATTGCCCTACACCTAAACTTAGCCCTCACAGGAGACTTTCTGCATTTTTAGATTTAAAAAAAAAAAACGCCATTTAGTATGTTTTTTAAGCCTTTTGAATTACGGGGACATAGGCAGTGTCCTCATAAACCACCTTCATATTGTAATACCTCTGTCATACCCATGTCATTATACAAATTTGTGTCCTCATAAACCACATAAACATGCACACACACACACAGACAGTTTGTTTACTTAGCTATCTAAATGGGGACATTCCATAGGCGTAATGGTTTTTATACTGTACAAACTGTATGTGTTATTGCCCTACACCTAAACTTAACCCTCACAGGAGACTTTCTGCATTTTTACAATTTCAAAAAAAAACTTTTAGTTTATTTTTAAACCTGTTTTACAAATGAGGATGTCCCCAAAGGGAGGTTTTTGGAGATTTTGTCAGGTTTACCTCACTTTTGGGTACAAATTTGTCCCGAAAATACACACACAGTATATATTATTTTATTTACAGATATAGATTTTCTCCTATCTATCTATCTATCTATCTATCTATCTATCTATCTATCTATCTATCTATCTATCTATCTATCTATCTATCTATCTATCTATCTATCTATCTATCTATCTATCTATCTATCTATCTATCTATCTATCTATCTATCTATCTATCTATCTATCTATCTATCGTTTTTTTTGTTCCTCAGGTTTTTCATTCTTTCGTTGCTGAAGAGGAAGGAATTCTTCTGTTTCACTGTCACTAACTTTAATAACCTGTTTACACACTGTTGTATTTTAATGCATGTTCTTAATTGTTTTATTTAATCTGTTTTATCTATTAATATTGTTCAGAGCAACACTGTAGCACTTTGCCCGAGACAAATTTGCTTTCTGCGACAAATAAAGTCTATCCTTATCCTTATCCTTATCCTTAATGGTCAGAAATATTTGCCATTAAGCAAATTTTAAATTGAAAATGAGTGCTAGAGTGCTTTACATTCACAGCGCTGTACATTTACATGCACAATAGCTTGAACCACTGTAAACCACTTTTACTTCAAACGCTCCGGAGCTGCTCTGTGTTTAAAGCCAGTGACTGAAATACATGTTTAGAATTTAAAGTGCAAAAAGATCCTGGCTATGTCATTCATGATTAGATCAAATAATCGTGATCAGACCATTATGTACTAATCGCAACAGGCTTTACTGCAAACAAGCTACGCCTCTTACTCTAAACCTTTTCCAAAGCCTTAGCAAGTCAACCTACAATGGCTTTATGTAACCAGCACACAGGGGCACATGCACAAAGGCGAGTTGGTTTGAGCCGTGGTCCCTGGTGATGACACAAGCCAGTGTGGATGCTGTGGGGTCTGGAATCTCCCCGTTTCATCTCTCTGCTCTCATATCTCCAGCACATCTGAGTCAGTCTACTGATGTTTGCTCCTGTGGTGGAGATGCCATTTGTTTGAGAACTGCTGCCACCTTATCAGGCAGACAAGAGTGACTAACATGTTGCTGTGCATAATACTGAAGCTGTCAATATATTTGGTTTACTGACGTGTGCTCTGTTTCAAAAACTAGTAAACTGACTTTGTAGGCAGCTGCCTTGTAAGGGAACATGCCAACTGTCAAAAATGACTATTTGGAATGCTCTATCTATGCTCTATAACTACAAATGCGCTACACAAATAATATTTTGCGCAGGACTCAAACTCGATATAATTCATTTCAATAGAGTTTGATTTTAGCATGTTGCTAAGCTAACAGAAATGCTGCTTAGAAATGCATAGTACCCAACTGTGTAAAATAATACTTTGTATTACTCTGAACAGTTTTTAGTAATACATTTTGTTATTAAAAAGAAACTTTGTATTATTTACAGTTAACATTTCTATCATTTCCTCAGCTGTCTTGGTTGTACATTACCATTCAAAAGTTTGGGGTCAGTATGATTTTATTATTTGTTTATTAGACAGAAAGAAATGAATACCATTTAACAAGGATGTTAATCAAAAGTGACAAAGACATTTATAATATTACACAAAATTTCAAACAAATGTATTTTTGTGACTTTTCTATTCATCACAGAATCCTTAAAAAAAAGTGTTATTGTTTCTGCAAAAATATTAAGCGGCACAACTCAAATCAGCATATTAGAATAATATCTGAGATGAATCATGTGACACTGAGGACTAGAGTAATGACTGCTGAAAAAATTTACTTTGTCATCGCAGAAATAAATTAGGCCTACATTTTAAAATAGAAAATGTTTAAATATTTTAAATTGTAATATTTCATAATATTACTGTTTTTACTGTATTTTTAATCAAACAAATACATCCTTAATGATTCTTAATACATGACTTAAATGAGTTGGGTAGCAGCGTAAGTTACAGTACCATCCTTTTAAAATCAGCCTCGTTTTTCTTTTTCTTATGTATTATGTAGTATACAGGCCAGGAGACTCATCATTCGGTTTTTAGGTTCCAGCTCATTTTGGTGCCTCTTACGAATTTCATACATCAATTATGAAGTTTTGATGTGTTCATTGATTGTCTAGGTAGCACATAGTCTTCCAGTATGATGCAGTAACACACAGCTGTTTGGAGCAGGTATAGCAATGATTGCTTGAGCTTTGTTTGAGGCGGTTCTGTTGTGTCTTGGTTCACCACGTTTAGTCTGCCGTGATCAGAAATTCCATTTACCTTCCGACACTTCTGGAAACCTTGTTTTTTCCCCAGAGCGCCTCTGCCAGTCACAAAATCTCTTTAGCTTTCCACAGTGATGACAGGTCCAGAGGACAAAACCACAGCACCTGCCCCCTCCTTTATATATATACACACACACACACACACACACACACGCACGCACTAATATAGGCAAGCCTCACCATGAGCATTGATTTTCAGTCTTCATTCGTCATTGCTGTGGTAGAATCGGCGCCAGGTTGTTATCGACATATGTACAGTATGTTAAGATTACATGTTAGTGGATGTATGGTGAAGTTATTAGTTTTCAGCATGATGATGAAACTTATTACTGAATTCTACTTTTAAATAATTTGTAGATTTTTTTTTTTCTTTACTGTTGATACAAAATAATAGGAAAACACTCACTCACTCACTCACCTAAAACACTCACTCACTCACTTAATCACTCACACAAAAAGGAAAATTCTGTCATTAATTCCTCACCCTCATTCCAAAACTGTGAGACCTTCGTTCTTTTTCGGGAACACAAATTAAGATATTTTTGACACCAATGCATCTACCACTTTCAAGGCCTAGAAAGGTAGTAAGGACATTGTTAAAATAGTCCATGTGACATAGCGTTAATGTTTTCAGCTATTTCCATTTTAGTCTTAGTCCTGTGTTAAAACGTCCTTGTTAGTTTTTATCATATTTAGTCAACCTTATCCTATTTAGTTTTAATCAGGTTTTAGTCGACTGATGCCCAGTGTCACAAACGGAGCTTAGCTTAAGCCAGGACTAGGCCTTAGGTAAATTAAGATATTTAAGCAACAAAGAAGAAAACATTACAGGTGTGCATCTTTACACAGAACAATGGCACTGACATATTTTATAATATGTCAGAGCAAGATATTTTCAGTTGACATAGCTCAAACATGCATTTTAGTCTGGGACTAGCTTAAGCCTTGTCTATGAAACCAGGGGAACAAGTCTCAAGATTTTAGTCTAGTTTTAGTCCAAGAAAATCTGAAGTATTTTAGTCCATCAAAACTTGACATTTTAGCAATACGATTATTATTAATTAACCGTAGAGTATTCATTTTGGCAGGCATTTTTAATTTAGTCTTAGTCTTACTCAAATGTACATTTTAGTTACCATATTTAGATAACCTTGTCCTGTTTTTGTTTAGTCAAGTTTAAGTCAATGAAATGTATGAACATTTTAGTCAGGTTTTAGTCAATGAAATCTGACATTTTTGTCATTCTGTATAATAGTTAAACTGATAAAAATTATTTTTGCTCAAAATTATAATCGTTTGTGAAATTTACTTTTGCATTTCAGGTATTGCACTTCCACCAGTAAGCACAAATAGAATATGGACTCATGGTGTATTTTACCTCATCTAGTGTACTGGTTTATTATAGGCTTTTTATGATATAAATGAATACCAAAGACTTATGACTTATCTTATCTCTCGGTCTACATTATGAAAACAAACAAAAAATATTATAACAGTGAAATTCCTAGTAATTCCACTCATTCCAAATTGCAATAGCCTATTTCTCTATTACCCTATTTCTCTAAACAACAGCGGTTGAGTAAGTGCATTTATTCAGCGATCACAATCGCAAACAGTATAGTCGAGATCTCATGACAGAACACACACTGAGTGACACTTTCATTTAGATCGCTAAACTCCAGCTTGTTTGTCGGTGTTTTCAGATCATTGGCAATGAAGAGCGAGCGTGTGTGCATGGTTGCCAGATTGCTTAAAATGAGCAAACCACCGAGCAGAAAATGTATCCATGTAACAGCGAAGCTCTGATTCGGGGATTTGAACTCTTCATATCTGGCAACCGCACACATGAACGCTCACGTAGCAGAGGCGTGTACAGCAGTCTGCAATAACATTTTGCCTCCTTTGTTGCCGAAAATAAAAAGGTTTTTGGTAATTTTTTAATTTTTTTTAATACATTTTAGTCTTGTCTTATTTCGTAGATGAAATTGCATGTTGCTATAGTCATAGTTATCGTTTATTGACCTTATTATCGTCTCGTCTTTGTCTCGTCTTAGTCATAGGAAAAAAACTTGTCAATGAACATTTTTCGTCATAGTCTTTGTTAACGAAATTAACAATAATAATGTGACATCAACGGTTCAACCATAATGCAGCACCACACAAGAAAAGAAATGATTGAATAAAGTTATTTTAGTTTACTTTGCACACTAAAAGTATTCTCGCTTCATAACATTACAGTTGAACCGCTGATGTCACTTGGACTATTTTAACGATGACCTTAATACCGTTCTGGGCCTTGAACGTGTCATCTGCATTGCTGTCTATGGAGGGTCAGAAAGCTCTCGGATTTCATCAAAAATATCTTAATTTGTGTTGTGAAGATGAATGAAGGTCTTGCGGGTTTGGAACAACATGAGGGTGAGTAATTGATGACAGAATTTTTTATTTTTGTGCGACTATCTCTTTAAATGCGGGTATGACAACTTGAGCACAACTGTATACTTCAGTTTTGCAGTGTTTTAAACTGATAAACAGCGAGTGGTAGCAGTCAATTGGAATAAAAATAATTGCACAGGTTGTTCTCTTTCGACAGATAATGATATTCCCTTGAGCCTGCGATTGTGAGAATCTTTTCTCCTGCCTGTGAAATATGCTCATGCGACGATAATGATGGTTTGTTGATTGAAGCTCCCCAAGAGCAAGCTGAATGATAGTGCTGGAATATTGCGCGAATGGAATAGCGTTCTTGCCTGCATTTTAAACACAGCACATTTTATAGTTATAAAGAATCAAAGGTTGCCAGAACGGTTTGTATTGTTTTGCAACTAGATTGCATCACAGCAAAATTGGCCTTTTGTTTTCCTTTTTTTTCTCATTAACTTTTATTTATGAGAGGCCCATGGCCTGCGACAGGGATTATCTTTTTTTCACAGCAAGAGTCCAGATCAAGGGATAACCTATTTGCAAGTCTATATGCTGCATTACAGCAGGAGATGAATTGCTTTGGAGATACGGGGCTTTACCCAGGGTGCTGAGCAAGGCTGCGTGTGGAACAAATATCGTGAATGTCTATTGACCATGCAGGACAAAATGTGAGCGAGACGGATGTGAATCTTTTATTTATAGCGTTCAGCATAGTTGGTCTTCTGCTAATGAATATTTCTGATGGAAGGCACTTTCCTTATAAACAAATATAATGATTGATTTATTTAAATGGGGAACTGTGTGTTTTCTTCTGTTTTAGATTGTGGCTGTCTGGTTCTTGAACTGGCGTTTTGAAGATATTAAAGTAATGTTTCACCCAAAAATGAAAATTTGCTAAGAAATAACTCATCCTCATACCGTGCAAGATGTAGATGAGTTTGTTGCTTCACCGGAACAGATTTTGAGATATTAACATCAACTGATCCACTGCAGTGAATGGGTGCTGTCAGAATGAGAATCCAAACAGCTGAGAAAAGCTCAATAATTCACAAGTGAACTAAAGTTGTCTCAGTTAAAAAGCTGTCTTATCTGAATCAGGAGAGAAATATGCACAGATCAAGCACTATTTACAAGTGAAAACAGTCCAAAATAGTTCTGGACAAAATAGTCAAAAAATTTTGTATGCATTTTTTTTTGTTTGTTTTTATATTTGTCATCCTTTCATATCAAAATGCTACAAAAATGCATGTTGCGACACATGAGAGAGATTTGGATCCATTTACAGCTTTATTGAGAATAGTCAAGCAGTACAGGGTCAAACACCAACGGGCAGAACATCAGAGGCAAAACAGAGACAGAGTCGAGAATCAGGCGGGAGATCAGGGCAGGCGACAAACAAACACAGTGCAGTAGAAACAAACCGGGTCGGGGCAGGTAGCAGAGCAATCAGAGAACAGTCCAAGATCAAACCAAGAAAACAAACACGGGTAGAACGCTCAGAAATGATGGCCGGGGGAAATCAAGACTTCGTAAAGAGTCTTGAGTGAGTGTGAAGCTTATGTGTGTGTGTGTAAATGAGGTGCAGGTGTGGGGGGCGTGATCAGTCCCAGGTATGAGGGATGATGGGAAATGGAGTCCGAAAAGCAACTGACTAATATTCGGGTGACGGTTCCCTCTGGTGGAGCGGAGGAGGCGGTACGGGAGCCTCCTCTGTAACAGAAGGTTAATTTAAATTAAGTATAAATTTCATAGGAGACTTTAAACACTAATTAACATTAGATTTCTATTATTTGTAGATGAAAATGTGATGTTCTATGACGTATGCCATATAACATGTTTTATGGGAATATTTGTGCTGAGAAATAAATTGATCATTTTTTAAATTCTACTCAAATTCTCATTTAAATAAAATAGTTATACATCATTTTAGTTTCAAATTCAGTTCATGTTTAGAAATTGGATTGAGATTTAAAATACATTTTCAATACATTTCTGAATAATGCTGAAGTCTGCTGTGATTTTAAACATCAGTGTGAGAGAAGTTCCCTTCATTGTAGTGTTCATTGTTTATTTCACACAGTATGAGTTTTTAACAGTTGTCGAAGCCCTTTGATCAGATTGCTTCAATATGGTGACATGCTGTTTGTATGAAAACTCCTCTCTTTTTTTCTCTAAGGACAGATTTTATCTGTGAAATCCAGCAGAGCAAAGCAGCCTGTGGGTGCTTTTAATATTTTAAAGATGAGATTTAATGACACCATAGGGCTGGGGAGGAGAAGACATGTTCAGTAAAGACCAGTGAGACTCTGCTTTGAGCCTGTTGTCATTTCCCTCTGGGGAAACGTCTGTTAATTTATTTCTGCTCTATTTCTCTCACAAATCAATTAAGTCCATATGCATTCCACGTTGAGCTTGTGCATATACATGCTCTTTATATGAATCTAGATTGTGTATTCACTGCATGTGTGTGTAGGCAGTGCCATTAGGTACAGTGTAGAACAAGATTTCATGCTAAACCTCAAATATTACAGTCTGAAGCAAAAGGGGCATGTGTATTTTGAAAAGAACTTAAAAAAAGCATTTATTTAAATATATATTTACATTGTAATTATGTATTTATCTGTCTGTGTTTCTGTGTGTAGCGGTCGACCGATATCTTTTTTTTTTTTTGACAGTCGATTTCTGATGCCAATATCTTAGAGAGGATGGTATATAAAAGCCGATATATAAAATTGTATTTATTCAAATTAATATTTATTGTATTTGCAAGGTTTGTGAAATCAA
Organism: Barbus barbus; assembly: GCF_936440315.1. NCBI lineage: Eukaryota > Metazoa > Chordata > Actinopteri > Cypriniformes > Cyprinidae > Barbus > Barbus barbus. The sequence goes on from NC_136721.1 coordinate 10,755,462, forward strand.
ATGTTTATTAGACATTCAAAGATCTGTATTGTCAGGGGCCAAGCACCGAAGGTGCGTAGGCACCTATTATATCTGTTAGCGTTCTTCTCCTTATTATTCTTCCGCTGTGGACGTCTATGGCAGCCCATAGAACCGCTTTCGGGAAAGTTGTAAAGTTTGGCGCACTGATAGATGATACTGTCAATAGTAACCACACCAAATTTGGAGTCTCTAACTCAAACTCTGTAGCACCACCACTTGTCCAAAGTTTCACTCATATTTATATGAATAACTTTTGAACCGTAAGGCACAAAGATAAAATTCCTCTGAATCCTTGGCTCATGCCGAGTCGAATCAAGTCTAAAATTCAAAAATCGTAATATATTCAATTGTTCGTAAAATCTACTTTGTCGAACTCGTCCTAGACGGTTCGTCCGATTCTCACCAAAATTGGCTCAGATCATCTACAGACCATGCTGGCAAAATGTTATGGAATTCAAGTCGATTCGTCTAACGCAAAAATGGATCTGAGGCTATATCTCTGCAAGGGTTTGACGGATTGAGACGAAACTTGTTGTGTTATAACAAGCATGACCTGAGGCTACCTGCAGTGTTTCGGCGCTGTGCCACCTGGTGGTAAGGAGATATGAAAAATGTATATTTTTGCTTATAACTTGTGAATGGCCAAAAATCATAAACATGGTCTCTTTATATTCGGTGCATCATGCCGAGTCCAACCATATCCAATTTTCCCATGTCAGCCATTTTGGGCGTCGGCCATGTTGAATTTTGTAGTAAAATCCTATATTTTACGAACGCATTAACGTATCGTTACGAAATTTTCACCAAAATCGAATCATATCTTCAGACCATGCTGACAAAAAGTTATGGATTTTGTGTTGATAGACAAAACAGGTTTCACAAACCACAACATCGAATTTGAGGTAGGGGTGTGCGATATGACGATTTTTGATCGTGGGCGATAAAAATGTCTCCACGATCTGCTTTTTAAGAAATATCGTAGTATTGTGCTGCAGCACACATTATGTCAAATACAGTTATGGCCTCCGTCTCTATGTACTGTACAACACGACATACAGCAGTAGAGTTACTCTGACAGGACACTGCACTTATTCGCGATCGCAAAAGTACATTATTTGCACACAAGCCTTGCTGGTTAAATGTTTAATTCGCGCGCTGGTCTGACGTGCGCTTTTTCTGATCGCATACACCTGAAGCACGCGCACTAAAAAGCCTGTCTAACAGCGCCTGATTACTGAACTAACTTAACTTTTGCGCTAATACTGTCAAAACACACAAGGTTTACATACAGACTCACTTGGTTATCTCTAAAATTAAAATAAATAGTTAAGAGAGAAACGGATGCGTGCCTGTATATTAGATGCGTGCAGCTCTTAAAGAGACAGGACACTAAACGTGCTGTCGACTGTCATTAAAGGGATAGTTCACCCTAAAATTTAATTTATGTCATTATTTACTCACATGTTGTCCCAAGCCTCTATTAATTTCTTGTGCTCAATCCAAAAGAAGATATTTTGAAGAATGAGGGTAACCAAACAGTTGCTGTTCCACATTGACTTTGATAGTAGGAAAGAAAAATCCTATGGAAGTCACTGAGGACCAGCAACTGTTTGGTTTTCCACCTTCTTCAAAATATCATTTATGTTCAGCAGAAGAGAGAAACTCATTCAGGTTTAAAACAACCTGTAAATGATGGTATAAAAATAAAACATTATGACAGAAATATTTAGTTTTGGGGGGAACTATTCATTTAACGTTAACAAAACAACAAAACGCAGAGAGAAAAATCACTCACTATTCTTGACTGAAAATCTTTAATACAGTTGCTTTAGGAATCAGTCTATGTAGTGTTTTATTTTTATATTTGTTCATTCAATTTCATCGAATGCTCCTGCTAAATACACCTATTGTACCTGAAAATAAAGCAGTTTGTTTTATTTGTATATTATGTGTATTTGTAATGTGTATCTTTGTTCTTATTTTTTAATAAGAAAGATAAAATAATGACAAGGAGTTTTGTTACCTTGAAAGTCTTTGTCTTTCTAGTTTGGCTGTAATGCTCAGACAACTTGTAAAACCAAAATATTAAAACCAACATGACAAAGAATCGTGATAAAATCGTGAATCGTGATATTTCAAAAAAAAATTGTGATATATTTTTTCCATATCGCCCACCCCTAATTTGAGGCATGATGCCAAAATGACACTTGAGGCCGTATCTCTGCAGTGCTTTGCCATATTGACACCAAACTTTGTGTGTGCCATTGTCACCTCACACAGAACACATCACATCGATTTGATAATGGCCACCTGTTGGTCAAAAGTGAAAAGTCATTCAATCATATTACTAGTAGTTTTAAATGATTTTTCTGCCATTTATACTACAATAATCTTAAAATGGCTTCGATTACTCATTTCTGCAGTTGCTCTGATGCTCCATGCTATGCTTAGCTCCTCATTTTGCCGCTGATGTGCTTGGCCCTGTCATTGCTGCTTGCAGCTATATTTATATTATGTATTATTATTATTATAGTATTATGTTTGCTGTATTATGTTTGAGATCTATCTGTCTGTCTGTCTGTCTGATCTATCTATCAGGCTATGTAATACAATTAATAATAATCATCTTGCATGCTATTATTTATTTTATTTATTTATTTTTACATTTTGTTTTTATTTATATTTATTTGCTAATGTGTTATGTAATAAAATGAATAGAAATTGATCCGAAGACTGCTTGCATTCTAAACAAACTAGAAAGTGTGTGTGTGTGTGATTATTTATTTTGTGTAGCCTATGTTATGTAATAAAATTAGTAATAATCCCCTTGCCTGTTAATCAGACAAGGAAATATTTATTTATTTATTTGTTTGTTTGTTTTTACATTTAATTTATTTTTACGTTTTATTTATTTATATTTATTTAGTCATTTGTTATGTAATAAAATGAATATTATTGTTCCAATGTCTGCTTGCAGGCTAAACAAACAAGAAAATGTGTGTGTGTGTGTGTGTTTGTTTGTTTGTTTGTTTGTTGTTGACTTATTTATTCATTCATTTGTTTTAGTACTTATTAATTTTTTTTTTTTTTTTAAATGTATATATTTGTTTTTGGCCAGGTGTTATGTTTCCCCCACTGAAAACATTGGAGCTACTTTTACTGTTGTTGATTTAGTGCTCTTTGAATGCTGGTGTCCCTTGACGCACATTACTGTCATGGTCAGTCTCATCTTCTATCAGCACGCAGGGGGAAATAGCACAGTTAACTCCAATAGATATGCTTTCCCTTGCTCCTCTCTCGCCCTCTCTCTCTCTCATAGCCATGTTTAATCTGCAAAGCAAATGGCTTTGGCTGCTGCAGGGCCTTGACTTAATCAGCTGTTGATATTTCTCTCTCACTCTCCACAAGCAGCGGAGACAAACCAACCTGTCAGAAAAAGCGACACATAAACACACCACTGGAGATGACATTAAAAATGAGTTCTGTGTCGTATTTGTCCCTGTTTTCTCGTCAGAAGCAGTGAGGTTGGAGCACGTGTGTATCTTTAATTGGACATGTCTGCTTCAGATCTGCACTTTGAGCTCAGCCAGGCAGAGGGAGAGGTCGTGATGAGAGCCTCAGATGCTGCATCCTCGTAAGAGGACACAGTTTGCTGGAATAACAACACACTCAAGATTACATTTGGATTGCCATTACTTCCCACTGTGCAGCATTCAGTCTGTCTTTACAGTGTGGCTTGTGTCTTCTCTCCCATCGGCCGCCTGCTTATTTACTGGGACTTTATCATTATTGTTTTCAATTGCTTCAATTTTCTTTTTACTTGCTTTATTCTGTCCAACACCCTGTAATAATTTGGACCAATCCAAATTCGGCAAATACCGCCACTTCAGAAAAAGTGTTTGGATTGTAATGTTTGATGGGAATCGTACCTCAAGATTAGGTTTTGAGGGAGTCACAATCCCATTTCTGTAACAATTCTAAAATACATTTAAATTGTGACTGAAGTTCCACAGCTATAGACTTTGATTGGGTTTTGGATGTTTTAAAATAAAGCTGTTTGACTCCGTTTTTTTTTTTTTTTTTTTTTTTTTTTTGAGTGAAACAGCAGTGTAGTCTTATTTCCAAAAAAGTTACTCTTATGAATCAATTCTTTGTAGTGATTTAAAAACATAAAACACAGCTAGTGTAGTGTAGTGTAGCAAGTAATAGAATTAAAAAGTGATTAGCATAGCTGTATTGACTAGTATTTGAGAACTGTTATGTAGAAATAATGATGCAAACATGTAAACACACCTTTCTAAAATCTAAAATTATCACATTTATTTATTCATTTATTTACTCATTTACTTATTGACTTACAGTACTTACTCTTTATTGCCAGAATAGAATTTTTTTAAGTTCCCAGCCACCACCTTCATTTTTGATCATATTTAGAGATCTTTCATCGTGTCCCTCAGAACATTTTGTTGTATGAATATGTAAACAGTGAATAAAAATATCAAAATGAAGAACAGAGCCTTTGTTTAAAATGCAAAAAAACAAAAAACAGCTATTGTCATTCATTCATCTCTTTTTTTCAAATCAACATTTGAATGTGGGCAAGTTCCATCAAAGAAACAATATTTTGAACCAAAAGAAAATTGCATTTTTGTTGAAGTCTCAATCCATCAAAACCTCCAAATCTTGCACAGCATCAATTTATTTATTTTTCTGTATTGGCTGTTTTGATTCATATGAATGTTGGTGATCATGTTAGCTTACTTGTCCGTAAGCAACTTCCCCTAGTGAAAAAAAAATACTAAAATGTATTTGAAATATATTTATTTTGTGCTAAGTATACTACAAATACTTGTACATATTTATGTGCTTAATAAAAATATTGTAATTGCACTTGCAATTGTACCTGCAATTGTACTTGTGGTACTTAATGTCTGCTAAACTGGAACTAATTTTGTGCTTAATGCACTTAAATTGTGCAGAAGTAGAGCTGAGGTCCAAATGAAGACATACTGAAGTATATTTGATTGTGCTAAAGTGGAACTATCGCAAGTATACTTCAGGAACACTTTAAATATCTTGTATTTAAAGACCGATATTATACAGAGATCATACAATCCTTATTAACAGTGATATTAAAACACATTTTAGGCATAATATTAAGAAATGTGCTTTGTGCAATAAATACTCCAAATAAACTTTAATTATAATTTATATGTCAATAAATATGTTAATGGATTTGAAGCGTACTTAGTATTAAATAAATGTATTTTAATGAAATTATGACATTAGATTTTTTTTGTTAATGGCAGATAAAGAGTTAAAATACTATACAACAGACTATAAATCATTATGCAGAACTGGAACCAAAATTGCTACATTGTTCATGATTCCAATAATTGTTAACCAATAGACAAAAGTGGTGTTTTTTTTTTGTCTGATTCAGCCTGACTCCATCCTCAATCACTAATGCCCTCAATGCCATTTTTGCAGCATTGCACACTAAATTACACACTGCATCTGCACTGCATCACTTACACTTTTTCAATAAACAGAATTATTAATAATTCTTTTATAATTCCGATTCTGTTTTTTTTTTTGTGAGCCAGAATCGCTTGAGAACGACTCCGTGAATGAATTTATTTCCCTCCCACCCCTAGTTTGATCATAAGTCCCCGCAATCCATGTCATGTCCTCCCTCTCTGTCTTTCTCTCCAGCTCATAACCTCGTTGCCTTTCTTTTCCTTCTCCCAGTCTGTCGCTGTTGATTTCACACCCCCTCTCATTTAGTGTTAGTGTTTTCATATCTGAGACATGGACATTAGTGCGTAATGACAGTAAGTCTTGACGCCTAAAGAACTGATTGCTCCAATCCTGTCATATCAAAGACACAAAGGAGTCTTAAGTAAATAAATCAGGCTATTCTGCTCTAGCCTACACAGAGAGCATCCCGTCAGCGCTCTCTGAAGGTCTGGGGTGAACGCTGTTTATTTCTCTCATCTCTTTTGAAGTTAGAGATTGGAGGCTGGACATGAAGATTTAGACATCTCATCAGCAACACCACATATCTGCACATAACTAAAGCTGACTTTACAGGCTCTGTGTAAAGGGGTGATTCCAGTGGTTGTTGTTTTGCTCAGTTTTCCTCTGGTTTGGCCTGAAGGAGAATGTCATTAATGCTGTAACTGTGGAGTGTGTTTATTCGGCGCTTTTAGCAGAACCTTCCCCATTTACTCAAATGCTGACTGTGGTGAATGTAAATAGCCATTATTCAGAACTAACAGACATGTTACTTGTCAAATTAATGCTAAACCTGTTTTTTTAAGACCATTTTTGGACTATTAGGCTCAACAGTAAAGATGGCCGGATGGCCCAGGGCCAGTGTGAGAGAGTTTCAGGCCAGTTTACAAAACTGTCATCGCCCTTTTGGGTCATGTACTGTACATGTACTTGTTTGTATAAATATCAAGTATTTGATATTTACTTCACACATACACATGTAAATCTGTTGAGAGGGAGAGAAAAAAAGAAAGATTACACAGGCTTGCTTGCTTTATTTATTTATTTATTTATTTTACCTTTGGGAAGATTATATTGTATTGTATAACTTTATTGTCCACCTGATGTCTTTGGCTCACCAGCACAACAAAATTAGTAACAACATGCATAGTAAAATGAAAACACAATCATTAATCACGTTACATATATTGCATGAAAGAGGATAGAAAGATACAGTTCATGCCTTACATACTGTTTGATTAAACACTTGCTGAATTAATGATTTTAATTGCATCAGGGATAAAAGACCTCTTAAACACATTTTTATTTACTAGTGGAACTCTATAACGTCTACCTGATTTCAAGAGCTCAAACTGTCCGAAAAGAAGATGAGAACTATCAGCAAGAATAACTCTCGCCACCTTCTTTTTCCTTTCAACATAAAGTTGTTTTAATTGCTTCTGAGGCCTGCCAATTATTTTATTTGCCATGGATACAATTCTGGAAGGCTCATTGTTAAGTCTACAATTTAGATGCTCATACCAGGCATAAAGATGAAAGGTTAAAACACTTTTGACAATGGATTTATACACAGGTTCCAAGATGTTGGCAGGGCAAATAAAAGCCCTAAAAAATCCTTATTGACAGACTGATATTTATGAGCCAAAATAAATAGCAGAAACTACTCTCAATCTATCAATCAATTGACAAACAAACAAATACATTTCTTACTTGACTACTACAAGACAACATGAATTCAAATTTGACCCCATTAACTTTGATAATGTCCCTAGTGTTGAACATAATTCTTCCCTGAATGTTAAAAAAGGTTTACATTCATAATGTTTAATCAAAATGTATTCACATTCTCTGTTATCAAGAACTTCTAATATTGACCAATAATAATGTACTAAACTTATAACTTGATTTCACCTCCTACCAACCAATTTCCTGATGAAATCAAGTCACAGGATGCTGTTAAATGCATCACATTATGAATGTTATTGCATGCATTTCTGAGATTCTATGTGAAAAAATATTCTATTCTATTCTCTCCCACTTTATATTAGGTGGCCTTAACTATGTACTAGCGGTGAGTAATTTGATTTCATGGTAATTGTATATCACAGTATATGTGTGTTTTAAATAATGTCTTTATGGTATCAAAATGTTTGATGCCATAGAGATTTCATAATTCTTATCACCAGTGTCAATATATATAAAAAATAATACTAGCCTAACCAAACAAAACTCTGAAGACAAGTAAACAGTCAGTGATTAAATTAGAGTAAGAAACTAATTACAAGCAATAGGACAAAAAACTACAATAGAACAAATAACTAAGAAATGCGACATTCATTGTATAAAGTATTCAAATGTAAAAACACTGCATATTCTTCACTGTGTAAATTAAATATATTTTTCTTATTATTAAAGTTACAGAAGTGATTTCGATTCTCTTTCTTTATCATCGAACAACAAAACCAAAAATCACCAAACCTGTCTCTAACCTTACCCGTATCCCACCCCAATAGCAGAAAAAGTGATTTGCAATACAATATGAACACGATAAGTACATTGTACTTATCATTATATGTAAGTGCATTGTAGTTAAAGCCACCTAATATAAAGCGGGACCTTCTATTCCTCACTCTACATAGAGACAGTTGTATTCAACATGTTGAAGTTGTCAAAAACAGCAGTTATAATTACTGCATGACAAACAAACAACTATCAACTGCTAATGAACCTGAATTTTCTGCTTTAACTTGAATGATCCGCTCCTGTCATGCTCTCAGCCTCCTGCTGCCCATATACAGTTGGGCGTCCCTATAAACATGTAAAACGATCAACAGGCAGAAAGCACTTCACAGTCTTCTGACTGGTGAATCGGAACAAATCTGACTGTGGCATGGATATTTTATTTTGCATAAAAATATTAGACTGCACCTTTAATGCAAACAAAGCTTTCTGTTTACGAATATATTCGAGTCACAATTCATTTGTCAGAAGCGTTGTTACTATCTGAAAACATTTGCTGCTGCAGCGGTAACATCTAAAGCACTTTCAGGATGCACTTTTGAAAAGTTTAAAGCTTCTCTGATATTGTCGAGTTCCATCATGTCACGTCGGTTTATTGTTAGAAACATTACCTTATACTTAGTCATAGCCCTGTGTTTTGTGAGTCATGTTCTCTTTGAGTCACCCTGTAGTCAGTGAGAAATTGAAAAGAAAAAAAAAAAGCACACATGGCTCAGCAGGGTCTTGGTTTCGGTCATCTCTTAAAGAGTTCCTTTCTATGTGGTTGGTCTGCTTGTTGTGGAACACGCTCTGGCTGTTTATTCTCCACTGAACCAAGTGGCACTGTGATAAGATTCTGCCGCTGTAATTTTGCAAGGTCACATTTCCTTGAAGATCTCTGGTTGGTTGATTCATGCCCAATCGTTTCTTTCCTAACTGATGGTCTGAGCCTTCTTGCTTGATGAAATATCACAAGTCTTCAAATTAATGCTATGCTCTGCTGGTTAAACCTGGAATGGAATATTTCATACTATTTTTAGCAGCTGAGCAGGTTACGTATGCATATCTGAAGGACGAATATTGCTGTTCCGGTGCTGTAAACCAAGATTGTCTGAGATGTGTTGGCAGAAACTTGATAGATTTTGTAGACATGTATCAATTAGATGAAAAATGACTTCATCTGGTGTCATAAACAATTTGGTCTGCCTCTTGAATTGAGTACATCTAGGACCCCAGGAGGCTATTTGTAATGCCTGATTGAAAGTGTGGTAGAAATTCCTCTACACACCTGACTTAAGCTAAATTGTGTTTCCTGACACTGAAATTATCCTCAGGTGACCGCACTGGGGAACCAGGCCTAAGACAATTCAGTTAAGAATTACACCTACCCGACATCTAAGAGAGTCTCATCTCACCCCCCCTATGAACATTATCGCTTTGGACTAAGATCTCTAATGTTCGACTAACCTGATGTGCAGCAGTAACCAGACGGACTCTAAACTATGCCTTTGAATAATGCTTTAATCACGGCCGGGAGAATCTCATCTCAATCACAGAGAATCCCCCGACAACAAGGATACAACAGTTTTTATAGGAAAGGTACATAGCATGGGTAACATGTCACATTGCATCATTTTCCTCTGATCTGATTGATTCTCTTTAGGTGAAAATCAAAAACTCCTTCTACTTGGTTACTGATTTCCTTAGCTTATTCCTTAAATCTTGTATCATTATTAGTAGTCTTAACAGACATCATATTTCATTATTACAATGCTACTTAAGATTAGAACATTTTTCTGTTCCTTAGCACGTACTCAAAAGTTAGGCCTGCAAGAAAAGAAGTGTTAGACATTATTTGTGATCAACTGATTTTATGATTCATTTAAAATTATTAAATGTAAAATTTCCTTCACAAAAGCCATAAGAACTGGTGTAGTTATGTGTTTGGTGTAAGTTAAGTTAGCATTCTATGCTATGCTAGTGGTACTATATCTTTAATTTAGTCAATATTTTGTCAAGTCATATTCATTCATTTTAGTAAATTTTACTAAGTTAGTATGTGAGTTTAGTCGAAATAAATAACATTGTAGTATGCAATTTTTTTCATTTTATGCAGATGTTAGATTTAAAGTTGCATTTACACTATCGTTCAAATGTTTGGGGTCAGTCATTTTTTTTTTTTTTTTTTTTGAAAGAAATTAATACTTTTGTTTAGCAGGGGCATTGTAAACTATTGAAGCCTATTTCCGCCACTGAATAAAAAATAAAAAAGGTAACTATTACTTTTTATCTCACAATTCTGACTTTTTTTTTTTGCAATTGCAAGTTTACATCTTGCAGTTCTTACTTGCATGATATAAACTCACAATTGCAAGTTATAAAGTCTATATAAACTTTATATAAAGTATATAAACTTGCAACTGAGAAATAAAGTCAGAATTGTGAGAAGTTTATTTTTTTCTCACAATTGCGAGTTTATTTCTCAATTTTGAGGAAAAAAGTCACAATTGTAAGATAAAAAGTCAGAATTCTGAGTTTATATCTCGCAGTTCTTTCTCAGAATTGTTTAAATCTAAAGAAAGTATTTTTCTCGCAATTATGAGTCTATATCACGTAACACTGACCTTTATAACTCACAGTTGCAAGTTATAAAGTCTGAATAGTGGTATATAAACTTGCAACTGTGAGAAATAGTCAGAATTGCGAGAAGTTTTTTTTCTCAGTTGCGAGTTTATATCTCCGTTCTGAGGAAAAAAGTCACAATTGCGAGTTTATATCACGCAATTCTGAGAAAAGTCGCAATTGTGAGATATAAACTCGCAATTCTGAGGAAAAAGTCAGAATTATGAGTTTTAAATCTCGCAATTATTTCTCAGAATTGTTTAAATCTAAAGAATTTTTTTTTTTTCGTGCAATTTTAAGTTTAAGTATATCACGCAATACTGACTTTATAACTCTCAATTGGTAGTTTATATCACACAATTCTAAGAGAAAAGTCAGAACTGTGAGTTTATATTACGCAAATAAAAATAAATGAACCTGTTAGGGTTTCAGTTTACTGATGTTCATTCACTGTTTAGCTTCAGCTCAAGCAGATCAGTCTCTGACAGACAATGATTTGGAATATTTGAAATTCTTTCCAAATTTATTTGCGATTGTTAACATCTTGCAGTCTGTTTTTTTTTTCTTGTCATTTTCTTCAGCAGTATGTTTAAATGACCGTCATTTAATTATCACCATGATTTAACACTAATTTTGTTGAATAGATTAAAACTGCCTGAGACTTCAACACTTTCCGCTGTGCTGTCTAGCTGTTTTGAACACATCTTATGTAAACACTCTGCCTTAAGAATCGTGTCCAATTGGGGTCAGACTTACCCGAAACTAATTATACAGGGCTTCCCTTTACATCACACAGGCAACCCACCGAATGTTCGAGTTTGAAAATCTGTAGTATTGCACATCCCAAAAGATTAACAGGTGGTGTGGTCTAGACATAAGGCCAGAAAATAATAGCAGAACTAATGAGCTTTCTGTGAAAGTGATGATTTTTAACGACCTAAAATAACGAAGATGAGATATTTTGACAAGCTGCCTCGTCAGTCGCCCATTTTCTTAATGACTGTATTTTGGAACTCTACCTCGTTCATCAAAGCTTTCACATCTTACAGTGGCGTTTGCAAATCAAACCGTTATTTAAAAGTGTGGCTGTGTTTTATTTCAGATTATTCCTGACAGCCCGTTTTCAGCTCGTTTAATTGCGCACTCGTGGTTTAATTTCAGGACGGCAAGCTTTACATGCATAAATGACCTTCACGATTAGCTGATGCGAACGGCGCTGGGGGAGATTACGCTCATTTACATGTGTGACATCACCCTCCTCTGCGGTTCATGACGACGGGAAGCGCGAATAAGGAAACGTGTGGTAATCCAGTGAGATTTTCTCATGTCAAAGACATGTACAATGATTCATGCTTGCAGCTGTCTTGTACTGTTAATTTCTGGTTCGTTTATGCTTCATTTGAGCCAGTTGCCATAAACCCCTCATTAGCCAAAATCACATCAAGGCTCAAGTCCTGCCTGAACATTTCTGGGTTGTAAAACCCACTTTGAGTATTTTACAAGCATTGCCATTTCATTAATTCTTTGTTTCCACTTGTTCATCCTTAAATGTTTGGTTGGTTCTGTGCGAGTCTATAAAAGAGAGAATATAAGGAGAAGTCAGTTCTCATACCCTTGGTCCACATCTATCCCAGCTCTAACGACCTTCCCTTGCCTTTTTCTATCTCCCTTCAACAAGGCCAAGTGGAGTCAGTGGCCACATTCAAGGGTAATGAGTTCTTCAGCTACGACCTGTCCCAAAAGCCCATCCAGAGCAGCACAGATGAAATCACCCTGTCCTTCCGAACGCTGCAGCGAAACGGCCTCCTGCTCCACACCGGCAAGTCTGCCGACTACGTCAACCTGTCTCTGAAAAGTGGGGCCGTGTGCCTGGTCATCAACCTGGGCTCCGGCGCCTTCGAGGCTCTGGTGGAGCCATCCGATGGCAAATTCAACGACAATGCCTGGCATGCAGTCCGTGTGTCCCGCAACCTACGTCAGGTAATGTTCACCTTTGCGCATCGTGGCTCCACAGGGTGCTTCAATTGATTCTTCTCATTTTTTTGATGACTATACTTTGGTTAACTTGTGTTATTGTATAAAGTAAATGTATAAATGCATAAATGCTTTTAACGATTTCTCCACAAAAGTAATTAAATGGTTTGAGTTTTCTGATTGGCTAACAACTGGAGGTCACAATGAGATTGTATTTTGATGTTCACAGATGCGATGCTCACGAAAATAATTTCAATGAATTTGAAGTGTGCTAGTGTGAAAAAATTAGCTAGAGCAGTTTTAAGTCAATGTTTAAGTCAATGCAAACATTTTATTTAGCTATAAAATGTTTCTTCTGAAATAACTGTTATTTCACATACGATTTTAGCTTTAAATCCTGGGATACCAAGAGTATACTGGTTGTAATAAAAGGAGAATTTTAGACTACAAGTTTGCACACTGAGGGAAGGGATCGTTTTTAAAGCGAGCAGCCAACTTTAATTCAGAAAGGACCCTTTAATTAGGCTGTTAGCAAAGGGAACTTCAAGGAAGTCATTTCTTTTATAAACCCAACAGGATGAGTTGTTTATATATTTACAGATTTTGTAGAAATGAGCCCTAAAACCTATAAATAAATGTATTTTCTTCATTTATTTATTTATTTTTAACTTCTGGCTGCTGAAGTCAGTGGGTTTTTTCAATGAGTTAATGATTAAATGCCTGAAATAAGGTCTGTGGTTAAACACAAGCTCATAATATTTTCACATTTTATTCTATGACATTAAAATGGGTCTGTAATATGATTTTATATGTCTTGCTCGTTTGCTAACAAATAGCCATATGGGACTAGAAAAGAAGTTGGGGACATTAAACATCATGATGTCGATTAGGAAAGATAATTTGCTCACTAGTTCACTTTCACAGCCTTGTTGTGTTAATACTCATGCTCCAAACTATTCTAACTTTACAATTTGTGGATTTTAAATATAAATTAAAAGAGTTGAGGGAAATTCGTGTTGGTGATGTTATAGTCACCCGGCCTATGCTTAGCTTTGTACTTCTGATGATTGTATTTAAGCTTCAAAATTGTGTTTATTTGTAAAGATCTTGATGACCAAAACATGCAAGAATCATGAACTTTTGTTGCTCCCATAGCTTGTTTTCTGCAAAAATCCACAAGACAATGGAAAAATCCTAAGAAAAAAGTCCAGATAACATTCTGATTCGAAATAAAGTGCTCACTTCCGAATGGAATTTACCTCAAGATGAACTGCACAAAGCCCAGATTTAATTGGAATCAGATGGTCTCACAGGTGCTTTAGTGGCCCAGACAGTTGTTTTGGAGCTTGTCCACCTAACAATGCTAGCCATCAGAGACTTAATAAGGTAATATGTAACTCTGATAGCGAAATAGATTTGCGTTTTAAGCACTGAGCAAAATATTTCTGTTGTTGGATTCTTGGAGGGCTTTCAGGAATCTTCTTCACTGCAGGATTGAAGCACCATTAAGCCACAGGCTCTTCCAGACATAGACGGTAGTGGCGATAATTACCTTCCAGTTGTTTCTAACCAGTATGGATGTGTGTGTGCGTGTGTGAGAGTCCCTGTTGAAGAGGAGTGTTTTGATTTGGCGACTCCGTTCAAGTCCAGACTGCACCGCTCTGTTTTGCCTGTGATTAAATCCACGACGGTGAATATGCTTCAATTACGCCCGCAAAATAATCTGTCTGCATTCAGCAAGCTTTCCATCTTGTGGGAATGTTTACTATTTATCATTTAACATAATTGAAAAGGGGTCCCTCTATCACAGCCTTCAAAAAAACAGCGTTAGTAGTCGAGGCTGTTCTTTTTTCTGGTGCCATTATCCTGATTGTTTTCAATCCGTTAATGCTGAAATATGATAATATGACAGGGTACATCGTACAGAAACACACTATGCCTGCTCGCTTCTGCCGCCGCTGATTATTTCTCCATTTGACTGCCGTAACCTTTAGCTCAAGTGTTGCTTACAGAGCCGAGGGCGCACCTTGCGTCTGTTAACGAACAAGCTGTGTTTTTGTTCTGCTACGACAAATTACGGAAGTACCGGGCTCGGCAATGCCGAGCAGGCATAAACGAGCTCATAACAGGTGTTGACATTTTTGCTTTTGTCATTCATTTACCTTAAATAACGAGTGAGTTGCTACTGCTGCTGTCATTCTTTACTCTAACACTGCTGCCTCTGCAAGATCCCTCCTTCAAAACCCTCCCTGAACCATCTTGTTTGACAGATTAGTTGAATTCTCTCTCTTTTTCTCTCTTTTACTAACACTGAAGCCTCTAAGTGGATTTGTCATTGTTTATCTTCTGCCTTTACCCCTTCAAATACTAACATGAAAACCTCCATGGAATGTGAGCCATCTGTTTGCCGTTGACAGTGTCCAAAGAAATTAGGTATAAACTAACAGATTTTACCAGCTATTTTTTTTTCTCATTCTTCCTGGGAAGATATATTCTAATGGAGGGCGGAGAAATTAAGTATCATTTCGTGGTATGGTTAAATTTGCTTTAAAATTGCTAGTAAGTCATTTTCAATCCTTCTGTGGAGTTTATGGTATGTAATTTTACTCTCCCTCCTTGTTTTTTCTTTTTTTGAAGCGCGCAGGGGTTGGACTCCCTACGGTAAACAAACTGCATTATATGGTAGATATCACATTCTAATTTATCTAGTTTGGTTTGGCCCTTTCTTTTTATCTCTTTTTGCTTTTACTGTGCAGAAACGACTAAAGAAAAGTTTAAAAATGGCATCAATCCCCAGGTGCCATGCAAAAGTTCATTTTTTTGCCATTTGCAGTTTATGTACATTGTTTTTTTTGTTTTTTTTATAGCACTCACAATCCCCTCACCCATATTCTTATTAAAATGCTTTTTGTTGTATGAGTTCTATCATCAATAACACATCATATTTGGCTGAGAGTTTCTACGGTGGGCATAAATGATGCTGTAAGCTGCTGACTTCAGTCTGGGCCACACTATGGCCGACACTGAATTTGTTTTCTCAGACAGAAAACATATTTTTATGCTTAATGTAAATACTGATGTATTGCTCCAAAACCATATCCTAAAACTTGGCATTTACATTTAATTGCATGTTAATCTTAAATATAAACTGCCCAGTGTCAGTGTAAAAGGACAGAAGGTGCTCTCTCAAAGCATTTCATAATTTCTCAGATAAAAGAAACAATCAAAAACAAGCATTTGAGTGCAGCTCTTGTGTAGCGTTTCTGTCCACCTGCTCCATTTTCCCTCATTCTCCCCCTTTGATGTTGGCTTTTATTAAATGTTGCAGCATCTCGTACAGAGATTTCGGTGCACTATATGATGTAGCATTTAATAATACTGATTTTTGCTCTTAATATGCAATGTTCTCAAATATTGTATTCATATCTGCCAAGTCAATCTAGAACAACAGGAGAAAGGGGCAATGAAGGCTTTTATTTGTAGATGCAACTACATTAACTTTATCGTTAATAGCACAATGTATGCCTAATGCATTTTTTAAAAAATGCTCTACTCTTCAAACTTTGTTGCATACAGATGATTTCAGTGTGAAGCTTAGTTGATTATAATGGGAGCGATTTAGTTTTCACACGTCGTGATGGTGCAATCTAACTGTGGGTTGCTTATGGTTGCCAAGCAACATCTTAACTCCAATTAATATAGAATTCAACTGCATGAATCTGTTCTGTTTCAGTGGCTTCAAACTAGTCTGAAATGGTCATATTTGTAATGTATTATTCTTTTCAGTCCTGTTTTTAACTCAAGCATTGCATAATGTAAAAATAATCATTTGTAAATGAGTAATGATGTGAATGGTCTTCCTTTTTGATTTGCATCCTTCACATTGGAGTAAATACATGTTATGTATTTGTTTTTAAAGTATTTATTAAATTTACTAATTTAAATATTCTCTGACTATGACTATTAAAAAAGAAAAAGACTTTAAGCGATATACAATTTCTCTGTACATATCACCCCATAAATACAATGTTGGTAACAATTTAGTATAGGGACCAATTCTCACTAGTAACTAGTTACTTATTAGCATGCCTATTATTCTATATCCCTAATCCTACCTTATACCTAAACTTAACTACTGCCTTATTAAATATTAAAATTAGGAATTTATAGAGACAGTTGACAGAGAAGTTGTAGTTATTGATTTATTAATGGCGAGAATTGGACCTTAAACAAAGTGTGACCACTATGAATATGTTTAGATGTTTATAATTGTTAATGTTAAAATGTACAAGCCCTTCTGTTTCTGAAAATAACATGTTATTGACAGTTCGTTCTAATTTCCAGTTGCCTCACACTTTAATTTGAAAAGAATGACCTTTGGCAGACAAACTGAGGTGTTCTGCTTGAGCACAAACACTCACTGTTTATATGAATTGAAAGTGGGAAATGACAGAATTGGATAAAAATGATTGCGGCTGCCATACAGCTGTTATTAACCCTCTGTCTAGGGAACAGAGAAAAAACTGACCTCCCCTTACCCTTCTCTTCCTGTGGCAAAAGAGTATATCTTGTTTTCCTCATGCGTTTCGTTGTATTGATTCTTGTCATTCATTTCTTTAAGTAGCTGATGACATGTGGCACTTTTTATCCAGCATGTGCGACATGTTGTTTTGCATCACTGGTCTTGTGCTTTGTATACCGTGTTTTTTAATATAATACGCAGCTTATACGCCATTATGCACCTGCATAATTTGCTTCCACTGCATGTGTGGGTAACTATTTTTGTTGATGTTGTGTGGTGCTGTACATTGATTTTTATTTTATTTTCCCCTCCATGTCTTGCTTTCTCTGCTCTTTCTCTCTTATAAAGGTTCAGACAAATACTGGGTTTCAATTTCAGGACCGTGCACACCATCTACAATTTCCAGCAAACAAGCTGCATTTTTTTCCAGCTTTGCCTACTTGTCCGCAGTAATAATAATGTTCACAGAATACTTGACAATATTAGAGATGGAATCTGAATCCTTTCTGTCTGTCGGCATGGAAACGCCTCAACCCCAAGCATTTTATTAAGACTGCAAGAAAACCACCTGTTTTGGATGTCTGCCAGTGTTTCCATGCTTCAACATTAACATTTACAAATATGATTGTGCTCTAGATGCATTTAATTCATCATAAATGACTCATTCTAATGAGTCTAACTACATCAAGTCCTGAAATCGCAGCCCGAGATGTCTTAACCGTCATGCACGGCTTGTGTATTAACAAACTGAAAGCTATCGCTACCCAAACACCCCCAAAGTATTTCTTTTCAAGACATCTCTTACGAAATGTGTGCAGTTAATCCAGTAGCTGATCAGAACTGACCACCAACATAGTTAAATGCAACCTCTGTTATACTAACAACCATTTTTGTGTCTGAATCCCCCCTTTTATACTAATCTCACACAGTCACCCTTAACATCACTTGCTAACCCACTCAACATATAGTGATTGCTCTTAGTTCCTGTAGCCATACACCTCTCCTTCCTGTCTCTCCTGACTAGTCCAGCACACAAGACAGCATTCTCTCATTCAGAAAGCAGCAATAGCAGACATAAAAATGGGTTGCCCCCTCGCTAACGTATGCATACAGAACCAGAGGAACCCCCACGTGAAAGTTTTTTTTTTTTTTTAGTAGAGGAACTTGTTGAAGCCAACAAGGATTTCAGCTTGTGCATAATCAAAAGATTTCCCACGTTCCCTCTCTTGTTTCCTTCCCTCTCTCTCTCTGTTTTCTATCCCTCCGTGACCTTTATGCAAACACAGGTGACGATATCGGTGGACGGCCTGCTGACAACCACCGGCTACACCCAGGAGGACTACACCATGCTGGGCTCAGATGATTTCTTCTATGTGGGCGGCAGTCCAAACACGGCAGATCTGCCCGGCTCTCCTGTGAGCAACAACTTCATGGGCTGCCTTAAAGATGTAAGAAGCGTTTTTTTTTCTTTTCTTTGAATTCAGGCAAGATGGTCGGGACCTTCTCAAAGAAGTCCTGGTTTCTCGAGTTCCATTGATGTTCTTTTTGTTTGGCGAAAGATCTGTCCTCTTTTACCTCTTCCTTATCTGTCCTTTCTCTTTCTCTTTCGCACCCCTCCGAGCATGTCCCATAATTTATGTCATGTCTATACGGTTGAAGTTCCAGCTTTACTATCCTGACAGCCAAATTAAAAATTGATTTCCTCTATGGATCCCCATTCGACTGTCCCAGACTCTCCATCTCTGTCTCGTTGACTCCGGACTCTATTAATCACCACTCTCTACCTGCTCAACCGTACAGTTAGTATCAGTGGCTCTCTTCAGCAGGCGCTTGAGCACATCCTTATCGCACCTCTGATAGAGACATATACACATCTACAATGCTGTTAAGCTTTTGGGAATCTGTTTTTTGTCTTTCGTTTTTATTTGGTGTTTTGCTGTGCAGGTTCTGTGTGTCATGTTTGTTGTTGGATGTTCATGTTTTCCCCCATGTCGACCTGTGTAGCATTTAATTAGGCTAGTTTGTCAAAGTATATATATATACTGTGTGTATATATATATATATATATATATATATATATATATATATACACACACACACACAGTCTAACATGGCGGCGCGTGCAGACGCTGCGGCTCGGAGCTCCCAGACATACAGCAGCGTTTTTGTTTTTTTAAGTGTATTTAGTTTATTTTATCAGGCACTAACTCAACAATTACACTATGGACGAGCCGAACTGCTTAAAATCGGAAATCAGTATCAGGATTACTCACCTGGAAACATAAATTTCATCTCACCGGAGATTTTGGAGATTCTGCGCTCTGAGGAGCTTAGCGGAACGCTCATCATACCGCCTGTGAGGCGTCGAAGACGGCGAAGAGACCGGAAGCAAAAGCGGGGAAAGAGAGCCGGCGTACGGGCTAGGCTACAAGCTAACCCACACAGACCAGCGCTTCCGAGTATCTTTCTTACAAACGCCAGGTCACTCGTGAACAAGATGGACGAAATAAGAATAAGGATTATTTCACATCGCCTTAACAACTGTGTTATGGTAATCACAGAGACTTGGCTGGATAACGCTGTTCCCGATGCGGCTATCGAGCTAGCGGGCCGCTCCGTATACAGAGCAGACAGAACGGCCGACTCTGGTAAGAACAAAGGCGGCGGAGTGTGTATATACATTAATAATGCCTGGTGTACATCGGCGGACATTATTAAGTCACATTGCTCTTCGGACATCGAATATCTGTCATTAAAATGCAGACCTTTTTACACCCCGAGAGAGGTTACTGCTATTGTTATCACAGCTGTTTATATACCACCACGGGCTAATGCTAAGCTAGCGCTAGAAGAGCTGCATGAAGCTATCAACAGCCAGCTGAATGCATACCCGGAGGGAGCTGTGATTGTAGCAGGGGACTTCAATCATGTGGATTTAAAAACGGTGATGCCCAAACTACACACCAGCGTACACTTTCCGACCAGAGACAATAATATATTGGATCAAGTATACACCAACATCCCAAGAGCTTATAAAGCAGCCCCATCTCCACACCTAGGTTTGTCAGATCACATCTCTATAGACCTGATTCCATCCTACAGACCTCTGATCTGCAGAACAAGACCAACTGTCAAAACGGTCCAAGTCTGGAATGAGGAATCTACTTCACGCCTGCAGGACTGTTTTGAAAATACAGACTGGGATTTGTTTGCGAGCACAGATCTGGAAGATTATAGCTAATCTGTTTTAGGATACATAGCCTTCTGCACTGACACTGTGTTAACGACCAAGACCAGCATGGTGTACCCAAATCAAAAACCATGGCTTGATGGGAATGTACGCTCATTACTGAAAGTGAGGAACGCTGCCTACAGGTCAGGGGACAGGCTGGCTTACAGTAATGCTCGGAAAGATCTCAAGAAGGGCATTAAAGCAGCAAAACACAGGCATCAACAACGCATCGAGGGCCATTTTAAAGATAACAACCCCCGCAGCATGTGGACAGGCATTAAAGCCCTAACGGACTATAAGAACAGCCCCTCGTTGTCCAGCCATGATGCCACGCTCCCTGACACCCTGAACCAGTTCTTTGCGCGCTTTGACGGTCACTCCAACAGCATGGAAATCCAGACAGCACCATCACCCATAGAGGAGCCGGTACCTGTCTTCGAACGCCATCAGGTGAGATCCACGCTAAGGAGGATCAATGTCAATAAAGCAGCAGGACCAGACAAAGTTCCAGGTCGCACGCTGAAGTCATGTGCTGACCAACTGGCGGGGGTGTTCACCAGCATCTTCAATCTGTCTCTGCAGCAGGCTGTAGTCCCAACATGCCTTAAATCAACTACCATTATTCCTGTGCCCAAAAAACAGTCAGTAAAATGTCTGAATGACTATCGCCCAGTCGCTCTGACACCAATTATCATGAAGTGCTTTGAGAGACTTGTTCTTTCACACATCAAAGCCAACATCCCTGCTGACCTGGACAGCCTACAGTTTGCTTACTGTAGGAACAGATCAACAGAGGATGCAATCTCAATCGCACTTCACACCACCCTTACTCATCTGGAGAATCCCAATACATATGTTAGGATGCTATTTGTAGATTTCAGCTCGGCATTTAATACCATTGTGCCATACAAACTTGTAAACAAGCTGAATGACCTGGGACTAACCACCACACTCTGTTCATGGATTTTGGATTTCCTCACCAACAGACCACAGAATGTCAGGGTGGGCAACCATACATCATCTGTTATCACCATTAACACAGGAGCACCGCAGGGATGCGTTCTTAGTCCAGCTCTCTTCACCCTATTCACACACGACTGCAAACCCATCCACTCCTCTTCTAACACCATAGTGAAGTTTGCTGATGACACCACTATAGTGGGAAGGATATCAGAAAACAATGAGTCTCACTACAGAGAGGACGTCCAACACCTAATCAAATGGTGTGTGAACAACGGTCTGGTTCTGAACACTGCCAAAACAAAGGAGATCGTTGTAGACTACAGGAGAGTCAAGAAAACAACACCACCCCCCCTCTACATAAATGGTGAGGAAGTTGAGAGGGTGAATGACATCAAATTCCTGGGTCTACACATAACAAAAGATCTCACATGGACCATTAACACATCCCACTTAGTGAAGAAAGCTCAACAGAGACTTTTCTTCCTAAGAAAACTCAAAAAAACAAAAGTGCCAACCCAGCTCTTAGTAAACTTTTACAGGAGCACAATAGAGAGCATCCTCTGTCACTGCATCACAGTGTGGTACTCCAGCTGCACTGCAGAAAACCGCCGAGCTTTGACCCGGACCGTCAAAACTGCTCAGAGGATCATAGGAATCAAACTCCCGAACCTTGACATGATCTATGCTAGCCGTCTACAGAAGCGAGCTAGCAACATCATCAAGGACCCAACTCATCCAGGACACAGACTTTTTGTACCCCTCCCATCAGGGAAAAGATATAGGACAATCAGAACCCGCACAAACAGACTAAAGAACAGCTTTTTCCCCAGAGCTGTAGCCTGTGCCACCCCCCCAACACACAAATAGTTAACCCTTCCTCTCTTCTCCCTTCCTCATGTTTGCTGCTAATGCACAAAGACACTTATTGGACATTGTTTGCACTAAATTACCACATTGTAAATAGTGTTATATTTTATTATCTAGACACTCTATGGGACATTCATGTCTGCACTCAACTACTATACTGTAAATACTGTTACATTTCTATCCTTAAATTTATCTTGTCTATTATTATACTAAGTGCCTTTTTATTTTATTTTATTTTATACAGTAATTTTATACTTTTACTACATTTACTATGTTCTGTGTGCTGCTTTCTTGTTTTACTGCTGCTGGCCTCTGTGAGCTACCAAACAAATTTCGTTGTATAACTACAATGACAATAAAGTCTCTTTACTTTACTTTACTTATATATATATATACTATATTGCCAAAAGTACTGACTACTTTAGTCATTTCTATGAGTACAAATCTTAATGTTAAAGCATATAATGATATTCTAGGGAATTGTGTGCTTCTAATTTTATAGCAACAGTTTGGACAGGAACCTTTTCTATTCTAACATGACAGTGCCTCTGTGTATAAGACACGGTTCAAAAAGACATGATTTATTCAGTCAGTGTGGAAGAACTTGACTGGTCCACAGAAAGCCAAGTCCTGATCCCAGCTGAACACCTCTGGTGTGACTTTATATGCAGACCTTGTGCCAAAAACTCATCACCAAACACCAATGACTTGTATAGACACTATAAGGACAAAAGTGTTGGGAGACCCCCTTCTTTAGAACAGAAAAAGGCACTAAAAAACTGTGGCAACAAAGATGGAAACATAATTCATGTATTTAAAAATTGTATTTCCAATTGTATTGTATTTGTTGCAACAGTTTTGGACGTGTCTAAAATGGCAGTACCCTTATGTACAAGTCATCTGTGTTTAGTGATGAGTTTTTGGCTCAAGGTCTGCATATAAAGTCACACCAGAGGTGTTCAGCTGGGATCAGGACTTGACTTTCTGCAGACCAGTCAAGTTCTTCCACGCTGACTGAATCAATCATGTCTTTTTGAACAGTGCCTTATACACAGAGGCACTGTCATGTTAGAATAGAAAAGGTTCCTGTCCAAACTGTTGCTATAAAATTAGAAGCACACAATTCCCTAGAATATCATTATATGCTTAAACATTAAGATTTGTACTCATAGAAATTACTAAAGTAGTCAAACATGTTCATTAGAAGGGGGTGACCCAATACTTTTGGCAATATAGTGTATATATACACCCTGTCGAGTCATTTGTCAGGTCCTTGTTAGGCTGTTTGGTGAGCCTTGTTCTTTTGTTGTTGTTGTTTCTCTTGGTTCTTGTTTTTTTCATGTATCTTGTCGATCCTCCATTGAGGCCACTGGAAACAAATCCCAGTTTTTTTGTTGCGAACTATTTGATATATTTAATAAAATATTCAAGTAACATTAACATAGCATGAAAAGTAGCTATATTTTTAGTGATCAAGTCACACTTCAGATATTTTTAAATGTATCCAATTAAACACACTTTAATTTAAATTGTACTTTTTATTTGTAATTTTTAGTTCATTGTAGTAAATACTCTTTTTATTGATTAGCTAACTTTCATGACTGAATTACTCGTTTTTAATGAACAGTTTAGACCCTTTTTGTGGCAGGGTATGCAGACAAATCATTTTTTCTTAATTTGGTTTTATTTTGTCCATTTAATATGTGCAGTTTTTAAGTTCATTGAATGTTTATCACCAGAGAATTTTCAAACCACTTAAACCTCGGTTCCAGGAAAAAGAAAAGGGGAAAAAAAATTAAATGCATAAGAAATAAAATGGTTTACAGTGTTTGACCTCCTGAGGTTGACATTTTCTGAAGGTTTAGAATCTTTTGTCTGATAATTGGAAAAAAAGACCCTGTTTTGTACTCCATTTTGAAAAGTTCCTGTTCCAAGAAGAAAATGAAAGCAGTGCTTGCCTTTGAAAATGTGTCCATGTTTAGAGTGCTTTTAGTACCTTATCATGCAGTTGCTAGGGTGTTGTGTGTGGTTGCTAAGGTGGCCTAAGTACAGAAAGAGTCTTCCTCTTCTAAGCATGTTTTGGTCACACTTTGTTTTAAGGTCCAATTCTCGCTATTAACCATTAACTACAACTTTTGCCTCAAACTACTAATTTGCCTCTTATAAGGTAGTTGTTAAATTTAGGTATTGGGTAGGATTAGGGATGTAGAACATGGTCATGCAGAATATGTGCTTTATAAGTACTAATTAGATTAGATTAGATTCAACTTTGTCATTTATGCAGAGTACAAGTACAGAGCTAATGAAATGCAGTTAGCATCTAACCAGAAGTGCAAGAATATAGTGTTTTATATACATATAAGTGCAGAGTAAGTGAAGATATGATTTACAGAATGTACAGTGGAATTGCTATATACAGTATTGAGCAGAGTATATACAGAATATAAATAGGAATGCAATGCAGGGATTGTATGTACATTATGAACAGAGCAATGTAGATTATATAGATTACAGATTATATATACACATTATGAACAGCAGAAACGTGAGAACAGTGGTAATAAATAAATACAGCTGGATGAGTGTGCAAAGTATTGATAGAACAATGTATTCTATGCATTCTATGCAATAATAGACAAGATGGCGGCGCGAACACATCGCGAGGCTCAGCGTCTTACCAGATTTTGGAAAATAGTGTTAATAAACAGCCAATATGTTATTAATTGGCATGCTAATAAGCAACTAGTTAATAGTGAGAATTGGTCCCTATACTTAAGTGTTAGCCAGGGACCTCCCTAACCCCAAGAATGAGTGATTGTTATAGTGACCTCCAATTACATAAATGTGAGGTAGGAAACAAGTAATAGACGTATTATAGAAGCAAACGCTTAATAAACATTGAGATTACAGACCGTATCTTAATCTGATAGCGAATCAGGAAGATTAGGATGCTTAGGCTGTGCAGTCGGGGATGGTTTGAAAGGGACTCATTGATAGATTCCTCAGATTTTTATTTTTTTTTTTGTCCACGCTCTCAAGCAATAATTGCATTTTTCATGTTCCTTCGCTCAGAGCTGGCACCTCTTGTTTTGCTCCTACCTCTCCCTTTATTTTTCTGTCATGAGGGCTGACGAGAAACATGGCTGTCTTGTTATTTTCAGAGACACTCAAGTTCACACCCAGCAACAAAGCATCAGTCATCATCTTCGGACAGAGAGAGCGGCTGGTGTAAAAATGAAAAGCATGTTTGCTGTGCAGGGCTGATTCGCCCATCTGGCTGTAGAGACACATGTGACTGAGACAAAAAAAAAAAAATCAACCCCAAGAGACACATTCTCAATGCATGTGCTGTAAAAATGTTATTTTAGGAGCAGTTTTGCTTCGCGTCTTACCGTGTGGGCTAGACTTCATACCTTAGATCAAGATTTCTCAGTTGACGTCACTTAATGAATGCGCTGTTTATGCGTGCGATTCAGAAAACCACTTAGCTTTGGCATCGTCGGAGCTAATGTTAACGTAGGATGATTCATTATATTAATGAAACGGAATATCGATTAGACGAGGGTTTCTGTAACACTCTAGATGAGGTCGCTAGGTTTATGTGATCCACTTGTGCTTCGAGTATTTAAAGAGACTGCTGTGTTTACTGACTTGAAAACCATGCCCCCAAGCTACATGCATCAGCTGCGGTTTGTTTGTACCAGTGGGCAGCGGACTACTCCATTCCACACTGTTAGCATTCAAGCTCTTTTTTTTTCCTCTCTCTCTCTCTCTCCATCCCAGGTGGTCTACACCAATAATGAGTTCAGACTGGAGCTCTCCCGCCTGGCTGAATTGCGTGACCCCAAGGTCACCCTCCACGGTGACCTGACCTTCCGCTGCGAGGATGTCGCCGCGTTAGACCCCGTCAGTTTCGACATGCCGACCGCTTACGTGACCCTTCCGCGCTGGAATGCCAAGAAAACCGGTTCTGTGTCCTTCGACTTCCGAACCACCGAACCCAACGGCCTCCTGCTGTTCAGCCACGGCCGGCCGCAGGGTTCCAAAGACCACAGACCGAAGGTTGACTTCTTCGCCATGGAGCTGCTTGAAGGCTTCCTCTACCTGCTCATGGACATGGGCTCTGGGAGCATCAAGATGCAAGTCGGGACCAAAAAGGTCAATGACGGAGAATGGTGCCATGTGGATTTCCAGAGAGAGGGCAGGAAAGGTCAGGATACTGCAAGATCAGCAAACACATTATTCGCCTGTTTAAAACAGTGTTTTTAACCTGCGTGCTTGTGAGACTAAAGGGACGTTTCCTCTTAATCTCTGCCGTTAAAGCACTTCCTCGTTCTGCCTGCTTAGGGTCCATCTGATATGCAAACTTCACAAACTGCTAAATCACTGTACTCCATTTCTTCTACTTCTCATTACCTCTCATTACTGTAAGATCTCGACTCAAATACACTTTCCACAGTTTTAAAGCAGCAGGCCCGGTTTGGGATTTAGCAAATCCCAGGAGAAGAGGTTGAAGACCTTTCCACTAGCTGAGCTCAGGAAAAAAAGGAAGCACAGTGGATTGTTAATGCTAAATTAATGAAACATCCTTTTTTTTAACTTGTGACAGACAATGTAGAGTAGCTACACTGATTTCATGAGTTACTAAAATGATAGTCTTCGGGGATCAGTAGTAGCAGCATTAATTAAATTAGTTTTAGTTCATTATTAACTAGGGCTGTCAATTAAACATATTTATTAACTGCTACTACAAGCATCCAGGGTTGTGCTGTTCAAGAGTTTGAATTTGAATTGGCCACACCCTACAGGAAGTTGAATGGGAATGACAGGAAAAGGAATTTATGATTTACAATATCTATCTGTCTGTCTGTCTGTCTGTCAGACATTCTGCTTGTCATTTGTTCTATCACATTCTGTATATGGTTCTGTCAGACTATCTTTCTGCCTGTCAATCTATTGTCCTATCTGATGTTCTGTCATTGTAATTCTCTTTGTTGTTTTCTATGTATTCTTTCTATGTATTTATTGTTCTGTCTTTCATTCTGTCTGTCGTTCTGTCAGTCATTCGATCTATCTATTGTTCTGTCTACATTATATATCATTTTGTCTGTCGTTCTGTCTGTTTTTCAGTTGTTTTGTCTGTCATTCCCTGTCAATCTGTCTATTGTTTTTCTTTTGTTGTTTTTTTTTTCTTGGCAAACTTTGCTTTTCTAGTTAAAATTAATAATTTCTTTGAATTCCAATTAATTTTTAATTCTGCTTCCTTAACATCAAAATTCAAAATTTTTACTGCCTCAGTTCAAATTAATCAATTGAATTGCATTCTCAGTGCAATTCTAAATAGTGCACAGCCTTGCAGGGAAAATTCTGCAAATGATTTTGATTATTTACAGTTTACAATTTAATTAATCAAATCATAATTTCACCGTTATTTATTATTATTATTATTATTATTATTATTTATTTATTTATTTTAATTTCAGTAACATTTTATGGACCAATTCTCAATATTAACTAGTTGCTTATTAGCATGCATGGGACTATCATATTGGCTTTTTATTAGTACTTATAAAGAACATGCGTATCAATGCCTTAATTCTACCCCATACCTAAACTTAACAACTACCTTACTAAAGCCCCGTTTCCATGCAGGAACTTTACCAAGGAACTAGGGACTTTGGGCCGGTACTCTTTGTGTTTCCGCCGCAGGAACCAGGATCTAAATAAAGTTCCGGGTGAAAATTTGCCCCTCAGAAAGTCCCTGCTCAGGGGGTAGCAATTTTTCAAAGGTCCGTAACTTTCGAGGGTGGGACTTGGGAGCTGAGCACACTGATTGGTTGAGTTCACGCAGCAGTATTTCAACCACCATTTATTTGCATATATATTTGTTTAAATATTACTGTTATTGTGTCATGGAATGTAGTTTTAAAAGTATTTCAGGCGAGAATGTAGTTGTTTAAAAGTAAAATCTGCAATTTATTTTATAAAGACAATTGATAACAAAATGCACTTTGCTGATTTCGGAGACGTGAGCTCTACGTGATCAGCGGGCGCTCAGTGTTCATGTATCCTGACGAGAGCAGCCTCACCTTGGCTTGTTTTTCTGACATTTGCCGCTGGCTCCGATGTCTCTGTAGTGGTTAAACATGAGATATAATTTGTTTTGGGTAAGCCTAACAGGTAATCTTTGGTCTTTATTATATTATTCTATTAATCGATTAATATGTTAAATGAAAATAAAAAGAGGTTTGATATCATAATGCTGTTTGATATCATATTATTGTAGCCTATATACAGTGAGGGGAAATTACAGTAGCCAAGGTGAGCTGACTGACATTATCAAGTACGCTGCGGTTTGCAGAATTACCGGACTTGCATCATCCCGTCTGCGGGAGTTCACACTTCTGAGTAGAATTCGCAAAGTCCAAACTACCGAGGATGCAAGTCCGAAATTTTTGTATTTGGTATTAAAAACATCGTACAGACCTATGTCACCAGACACCTAGCCTATTCTTCTCGGTACTTTAGACCACGATGGAAACGCAGACAGCTACAGGTCTGGGCGAAAAAAGTTCCTGGGACAAATTATTCCAGGTAATTTCGGTGGAAAATTGGCTTATCTATTATTAAGCAGCAAATTATGAGACAAAAGTCTTAGTTAATAGTTAGTTAATAGTGAGAGCTGGTCCCTAAACTAAAGTGTGACCTACATTTATAAATCAAATTACAGTCCTTTTATTAAAAAATGGACTAAAATGGCTCTAAATGTTGTGGCGCATGGGTTCACAAGCAGATTATCACTGATCTTCACTATCTCCTAGGCTCCATCTCCGTTAACGGCCGTAGCATGCCCTTCTCCACCAACGAGGGCAGTGAGATTCTGGATCTCGATGGTGAAATGTATCTGGGGGGTCTGCCAGAGGACAGCGGCAGTCTTCCTCTCCCCCCAGAGGTTTGGACCGCCCGCCTCAGGCTGGGCTTTGTGGGTTGCGTGCGGGATCTCTTTATAGACGGGCGCAGCAAGGACCTGCGGCAGCTGGCGGAGCTTCAGAGCGCTCTGGGTGTCAGTAGCTTCTGTACGAGAGAGACCCATCGGAGGTGCAGCTCTGAGCCCTGCGTCCACGGAGGACGTTGCCGCGAGGGCTGGAATCGACACGTCTGCGACTGCACTGGAACTGGATATCTGGGACCCAACTGTGAGATGGGTGAGGAAAGTAGGGCTTAAAGCAGTGGGGAGGGAGGATTAAACATGGGATTACTTCTCACCGATGAGACACGTTCTTATGAAGAAGAGCAAGGCTTCAGTGCTTCCCTTTTATACTTTTATATTGAGATACAGCTACACTTCAGCTCTATTCATCAGACCGCACCTGCCTAGACTTTTGTTTGCTATTGCTGTATTGTTTCTAACTCTCTCCTACCCTCTGCTGTCTGTCGCTAAGAACAGCAACATGACCACTCTTGTCCAGTACAGACATGACTGGGTGACTCAGAAAGGGTGCACATACTCTTGAAGCAACATTTTAGTTTTTCTTCAATCGCTTTGGCTCAGTTTTTTTTTCCTCTCAAAACAATAAGCTCAGATGTCTGAACAATAAGTTTCTTTGTTCACATCAGATTTGAATTACTTTTTTAAGCAAATTGCATGCGTTTTGGAACGTGTGCAAATGGGTAAGTGCAATTGTCTAAAATTTGTACAATAGCTAAATGTACATGGCTTGTTGATCAATACTGATGAGTTGATTCTCATTGAAATTGTCAAACTCTTCTCAACTTTTAAATGTTCTTTCATTTAACTACAGTTTAACTGTAATTAATATTGTAAATGTAAACATTGTAATAATAATAATTATTATTCATATTATTTTGTTTTATTGCTTTTTAAATTGATATCTAATTGAAGTTGTTTTCTTATTTTAGACTACTTACAAATGTAAAAGCAGCATAAAAAGTCCTGTGTTTTCTGATTTACTCTTTTTTTCTGCTCTCTCAGAGTCCTCAGTGCTGAGTTATGACGGCAGCATGTTTCTGAAGATCCTGATGCCTCACGCTGTTCACACTGAGGCTGAGGACGTGTCTCTGCGCTTCATGTCGCAGAGAGCTTACGGTCTGCTCATGGCCACCACCTCCAAAGAGTCCGCCGACACCCTGCGCCTGGAGCTGGACGGGGGAAGGGTCAGACTCACCGTCAACCTAGGTAACCTTCCACCGCTGACCTCCGAACTCGAGGCACTCATAGAACAAGTCTGGGGTCCCTCCCGGAATGCATTTCACCTTCATTACTCCATCTTTATCTCTTTCTTGTCTTCCTCTCTCACTGTCTCTCTTCTCTCTCTCTCTCACCAGTGCAGCCTTCAATGGCTATCTTTTCTGCAGCTTTCAAAGCAGACAGCCAGAGAGACCAACCCATGTAGTTTGTTCTCAGAAGGCACATTAAGTTATAATAGGGGAGACAGAGGGGAAATTACATAATTTTCCATTTTTCTACCTGCCAACTTTAGGTACAAGAATCATAATATTATATTATATAATATTATATAATTTAATGCAATGTAATAAAAGTAGATAATTTATAAAAATTAATAGAATTTAAAATATTACATATAATATAATAAATAATAATCAATCAAAATATAATAATAATCAAAATAAATATATATATAAACAGAATAATATTCTGCCATCTTTAGGTATAAGAAACAATACAATATAATAAAAGAAGATAATTGATAAAAATATATAGAATTTAATATATGTAATTAATATATATATATATATATATATATATATATATATATATAATAAAACAGAATAATATTTTTTTTCTACCTGCCGTCTTTAGGTATAAGAAACTATAATATAATATAATAAAGGAAGATGATTAAAAATGAATAAATATAATGTAATTAATTTAAAATATAATATAATATAATAAAGGAAGATAATAATGAATAAATATAATGTAATTAATTTAAAATATATAATAAAATTGAATAATAATTAATATAAAAGGATATTATAAATGAAATAATTAATTAAATTAAATAATATAAAATAAAATAATTTTAATATTAACCACTATATTTTAAAGCAGTGCACATATCAAAGCAATAATATTACTGCTTTTTTGTATAATTATTAATATTATTTAATTGCTCACACCTTAATATGATAACAAAATACCTTTGTAAAATAAATATATATTGTCAAGATTTTATTAGATATTTGAAAGTTGCAGGCTATTAATTCAGTCCTGTAGTTTTTATTTTATACTGTACTAGTGTAATATTTGCCTATCAACCTCACAGCCATAATGAAATCTTCCACAGTGGCTGTTATCTGATGTTAATATTAACTTAAAAAGAACAGCCGTTCTAGATAAAATGCTGTAGATACAAGAAATAATATATAGAAGTTTAATTTCAAAGGCTGTCAAACTTTAGAAGGGAGGATAATCACAGGGGGTTCAGGAAATACTTTATACTTCAAGTATAGTAATAAAAAGTAATAGAATCACATTTATTTTTTCAAACTGAGAGAGAACTTTACCAAGCATAAGCTGAATGAATGTTAGACGTCTAGCTTGTTTGTGACTGAAGAAAATGTAATTGCCCCCTGATCTCTCCCACCATAAGAACCAAACAGTAATTCTTCTAAAGTCTCTCACTGCCCTCTCAGCTCAGACTCCTGCTCTGATGGCAGACTGTGTCTGTTTGTACAGAAGATTACAGACAGTTCCAGTCCACAGGAGAGTGGAGTCTGAGCTAGTCTTTCTGTCTTCGAGCAGTGTGACAGTGAGACAGGTCCCTGGCTGTCTGTGGTCACTCTTCTGTAGTGGTTGACAGGTTGAGAGTTCACCACAGCCAAGAGTGCTCCGTAGGATCAGTTACTTCTCATAATTATCAGCCGTTAGTCGTCATATCTGCCTGTGCAGTGGGGACATTAGGACTTTATCTCACCAATTCCAATTAATATAACAAACAAAGGTTTGAAAACCTGGCTTGAGTTGCATAATCTAATTCTGAGATAAAGAGTATCAAAGTAGTCATAGCCTTGGGTAATTTGTGTTCATTGCTGTAAACGATTGGTTATATCAAGATATTCCAGATACAGCACTCACATTTCAATTATAACGTTGTAAATACTGAAATCAATAATTTTATTGACATTACTTTCATTACATTTCAGAATACCAGAGGTTGACTTCCTAAACACTGATTT
Organism: Barbus barbus; assembly: GCF_936440315.1. Lineage (NCBI taxonomy): Eukaryota > Metazoa > Chordata > Actinopteri > Cypriniformes > Cyprinidae > Barbus > Barbus barbus. The sequence continues at coordinate 10,787,900 of NC_136721.1, forward strand.
CAGTCATGTCTGGATTTATCTTCCAAACAGAAACACCTGCTTATTCTCATACCATTTGGTACGGGGAAGTCGTGGCCTAATGGTTAGAGAGTCGGATTCGTAATCCAAAGGTTGCGGGTTCGAGTCTCGGGCTGGCAGGGATTGTAGGTGGGGGGAGTGAATGTCCAGCGCTCTCTCCACCCTCAATACCACGACTGAGGTGCCCTTGAGCAAGATACCGAACCCCCAACTGCTCCCCGGGCGCCGCAGCATAAATGGTGTGTTCACGGTGTGTGTGTGTTCACTGCTGTGTGTGTGAACGTTGGATGGTTGGCAGAGCACGAATGCCGAGTATGGGTCACCATTCTTGGCAGTATGTCACTTCACTTCACTTCAGAAACTTCTTTTCTACCATTAGAAAGTGTTGACATAATTCGGTCTTTGGACACTGATCATGATGCTGATGCTTTTATGTAGAAAACAGTGAATCGCAAAAAAATGACTTTACCTGGGTTTTCATAGACAGGGTCACATATTTTCAGAGATTCTTCAATAAGGCAAAATTTTGTTTTATTTAAACAAAGAGATCAAGTAATAATGATATTAGTGGTGCTGTAAAAGTATGCAACATCATGGATGTTGTGATGGTTGTAATGTGCTTTAAGCATTATGTTTTCTAATGAATGTGTCGTTAGAATTATTTGCATTCTGTCTTTGTTTCTTGATTTAACTTAATTTAAACGTCATATAAACTAACCAATATATACTTTGTCATTCAGAAATGTATATGGATATTTTATTGAAAAACGTATGTGGGTACACTACCACTCAAAAGTTTGGGGTCTTTTTAAAAATTAATATATTTGTTTGGCATGGATGCATTTAAATGATCAAATGTGACAGTAAAGACATTTATAATGTCACAAAAGATTTCAGTTTCAAATAAATGTTGTACTTTTAGAACATTTTATACATGAAAGCATTCAATGTATGACAGTTTTCCGAAAAATATTAAGCAGCACAACAGTTTTCTATCGAGATAATAATAAGAAATGTTTTTTGTGCACCAAATCCGCATATCGGAATGATTTCTGAAGGATCATGTGACAATGATCAATGAAAGAAATGCATTACATTTTAAAATCTATTAAAATAGAAAACTGTGAAAATATCTATTAAAATAGAAAACTGCCTTTATATTGCAATAATATGTCACAACATTACTGTTTTTTATCTAAATAAATGCAGCCTTGGTGAGCATAACAGAATTATTTCAAAAACATTAAAAAAAAAATCTTATCAACCTCAAACTTTTGAGCAGTATGTACTTTGTTATACTAGTTCATGAAAATGAAACTTTTTCGGATTTAAGGCATTTCAAAACGGGCACATTGAGATATACAGTGCCCTCCATAAGTATTGGAACAGTAAAGACAAAATTGCTCTGTTGGCTGTGGAGTCAAGACATTTACAAATATGATTAAAAGATGAATATGAGACAAAACTACAGAATGTCACATTTTATTATTAGCCGTTTCAACACATACATGTTTTACCAAATAAAAAGAACAGCACTTTTAGAGTTCATCCCACTCATTGATGTGAGCATAAGTATTGGGACAGTTGAACATAAGGCAGATATAAAAGATTAAAAGCTATTATTTAGTTGCAGATCCCTTGCACACAATCACAGCAGTGAGTCTGTGACCCATAGACATCACCAGACTCTTGGTCTCATCCTTTCAAATACTTTTCCCAGCCTTTAATGCAGCCAATTCCAATTGTTGCTTGTTTTGGGGAGTTTCTGCCTTTACTCTCCTCTTCAGCTGGTGAAATTCATGTTCAATCAGATTTCAATCTGGAGATTGACTTGGACAATCTAAGACTTTCCATTTCTTTGCCCTTATAAATTCCTTGGCTGAACTGGCAGGGTGTTTTGGGTCATTGTCCTGATGCAATATGAAGCACTTCCAAATGAATCTGGTGGCATTTTCTTGAATATTGGTAGGCAAGATAGTTTTGTACCCTTCCAAATTTATTCTGCTACTGTCATCATACATCAAGTCATCAGTAAAGTTGAAAGAGCCTGTTCCAGAGACAGCCACGTATGCTCATGCCACCTGTGCGGGCTGTCCCGTATTTTCTTTATGACGCGAAAAGAACTAAAAATACTCCATGAGTTTTGATCGTATAGATAAGAACAAGGTATCGTTTGAAACTGAAAAGGGCCTACTTTTATTTGTGTATAGTCATAATAACAACAAAAACAATATGCTTTTAAAAAATAGAGAAAATAAACAGGGTGTGTTCTCTGTCTCTGTCACCTCTCTTCACAGACACGTAAATAAAACAACATAAATCTCTGCGAATACTCGCCTCAAATACACAAGAAATATATGTATAGAAAGCTTGAAATCTCTACTTTTAAATGAAGTAAGTCACATCCAAAACAAATATTCTATGTTAAAGTAACCCATATGAAACCAACGCGATGTCCAGTTTTCCTGTCTCAACTCATTATATTTAATTATATATTTATCTCATTATATCTAATGCCCTGTCTCAACTCATAATATCTAAGGCCCACCCGCCGTTCGCGCCTTTCACATTGAAACATCCATGTGAGGCGCGCGTGAATGTAAACGCCCACATCGCCTCCGAGTAAACAAACAAGTTCATCCGGCTACTTTCTGTTTCTGGAAGATTTGCTGAGAGAAATAACCCAGAATTTCAAAATGTGTGTAAATATTTTTTTCCTTCAGAGCACATAAACTATATACACTATGAAAATGCCAGGTTTAAAAGCTTGGAGTCAGTATATATAGAAATTTAAACTTTTATTTAGCACATAAGTGATGATAAAGACATTTATCATGTTACAAACGATGCTGTTCTTCTGAACTTTCTATTCATCAAAAAAAAAAAACATTCTTCTCAGCTCTTTTCAACATAATAATAATAAATGTTTTTTTTTGAGCAGCAAATCAGAATATTAGAATGATTTCTGAAGGATCATGTGACTAGTAATGATGCTAAAAAGTCAGCTTTGATTGTTCCTAATAAAATGTTTAACTGCACTCGCAAATGAATCTCAAGTTATTTTGTGTGATAGCTAAATATACTCTAAATAAACTACAAACAAAAAATGTATACATTTATTTTGTCCTCATATTCTTTCTTGTAACTCTTCCCTCTCAGTCACATACTTGACTAAATGGCTCATTATGCAGCTCATTACGCGGGCCTTTGTCTTCTCAGGTGTGAATGTGAAGGTTGACGCCTTAGACCCTTTTTACTCAAAAAGTGACTTAGAAAATTTAAATCAATATATTGTTTTCTGTGAGCAAGAAAACAAGATGATTTTCACATTTTGAAGCAAAAACTCTAGACTACAAGATCCAGTTCTCAAAAGTCTTGTGAACAAATGTTCTGTATGTTTTTTATGGCCTTAACTTAAATATTTTAGTTTTTCACTAACCAAGCATAAACGTTGCTTTCTCAAAAACAAAATCATGTACATAAATGCTGCAAACATATTATTGTAGTCCACTTTGTGCTGTTTACAGTGTTATTAGACTTTAGCCATTTATATGTTTATAAGCAACTGAAAAAAGCACAAATGTCAGGGCATGTCAAAACTTCTCCAGGCCCCCAAAACACCCTTAGACCCCAGAGGTTCCAAAACACTTCTGGCTCACCTTTGTGCTTTTTTGCAAACTCTAATCTTGCCTTTCTATTTTTGGTGCTGGTCAGAGGTTTGCATCTTGCTGTGTAGCATCTGTAATTCTGTGTCAAAGTCTCCTGAGGACAGTAGATTGTCAGAGCATCACCCCAGCTTTCTGGAAGTTGTTGGTGATTTTACAGACATGTCTTTTAGGGTTCATTTTCACAGCTTTTATGATTTGTCTGTCATCAGCTACTGTTGTTTTTCCCAGGCGATCAGGTCGTTGCTGGTGTCGCTGGTGGTTTCCAAACTCTTGATTTCTCCATGTCCTTTGTTTTTGCTTTAGCTCTAATTAACTTCCTCTTTTCTTTTAGCATCCAAATTGCTTGCTTTTCTCTCAAAGTCAGCTCCCTCCTCTTCATCCTGGTTTGTGTGTGTCATCATCGAATGCAAGATTCAGAATACAGAAGTAATGGATATAACTGATACGACACATTCCCTGCTTTTAATATCTGAAGAATTAATGCAACAGGACAAAGCTGATCACTTAGAAAGACCTGTGAGGCAACTGCTCCTATACTTATTCTCACATCAGATAGAGGGATGAAACTCTAAAAGTGCTGAACTTCTTAACTGGTAAAACATGTATGTGTTGAAACGGCTAATAATAAAATGTGACATTCTGTAGTTTTGTCTCATATTCATCTTTTAATCATATTTGCAAATGTCTTGACTCCACAGCCAACAGAGCAATGTTGTCTTTACTGTTCCAATACTTTTGGAGGGGACTGTATATCTAAATATATCTCAAACATTTTCAAAAGGCTGAGAAATATTGCGTTGTATGTTTGTTTAGATCTGTCGCCCAGTCTATAGCTGACCTGTTTTGTAAGCATGAGCTCTTGGCTGATGGTGCAGACTGCCCTTGCCTACAGTCATACTGGCAGCACCCACACACAGGGAGGAGGCAAAGCACAGGCTAAATCCAATATTTTCTCTGTATATTTATAATTTGCCAAATGCCACATATCTGGTCTTGGCATTTCACTTCTTCTCAGTTGTGCTGTCTCTCGTCCTGTGATTGTGGGGTGCGGGCCCTTGTAGAAGGGGCCATTCTGACTCTCACCTTGTCCCCGGATGGTTGACTCTATGCAAGAATTGTTTTTTTGTCTGCAGATTGAACCTTGAAGGATGTGGTTTTGAATTTGAGTTTATTTTCCTTTAAATCTCACCATCTCACTCTCTTTCCCACCAGATTGTATCGGGATAGACTGTAACCTTAGTAAGTGATTCTTTTATCTGAAATGCTATTTTTATCTCTTCTCTCTCATGCTCAGCCCTAATTCATCCAAAGTTTCTTCTCCTCCCTCGTAATCCTGTCTTCCTGCACTGTTAACACCGATTTTTTTTGAACATGTTCCCAGTTTGCATCTGTCTCTTTTTTTTTTTCTCAATCTCTCCCCAACACCCCCCCCCCCTCTCCCGCGTTCCCTTTATCTCAATCTCTTTTGTTCCGCAAAATATGCCAATTTGCTGCGGTGTTTCAAATTAAGCATAACCATCCCAACATTTTCCATTTCAACAACATATGTTTCTCACTGCTCCTCCAATGCTCTAGTCTGTTTCATGTCCCTGTGGGAATCTGTTACATAAGGAAAATATGGTAATAAACCATTTAATAAAAGCAGAAATCTTCATTTGCCAAATCAGGCGTGAGGTTGAACATTGCCTTTATTTGAGCGGTGTTACATCCATACGTACAGTATGTGTTGGGAATCGATGCAATCCTCGGTATTAGCGGTGCAGTGATGCTGAAGGTAAGTAAATCGGATGTATGAGATGAAAGGGACATAGGTTGTGTTTTGTGTGTGTGTGTTTACAGTAGCTATATTTTTTGAACAATCTTTTGGAGAAATTTAGGATGCCTTCATTTGGAAAAAAAAATATTCATAAAATAAAAATATTAGGTAACACTTTATTTTAAGGTGTCCTTTTTACATGTTACATGTACTTACTATTATAATAACAATAAATTATGCATAATTACATGCAAGTAACCCTAAGCCAAACCATAATCCGAACCCTAACTATATAGTAAGTACATGTAGTTAATTAATATTACACAGTACTTAAATGTTTAATTACACTGTAACGAGGACACCTTAAAATACAGTGTTTCCAAATATTATTACATTTAGATTTATATGTATTCAACTTCATTCTGTACACTCCCATAAAAAAGAAAAATAGAAACAATTTTTACAGTTAATTACAAAGAAATCGCAAGTAACACATTTAATTAAATGCAAAATGTTTAAGTAGACTGAAATAATATTTTCTTGTAAAACATATTCCAGTAATCTGTTTTATTTACAGCAAAATCATTTTTGTAGTGTCTTTTTGTTTATCTTTTATTTTTATTTATTCATTTGGGTTTATTGACCCTACTTTCAGATTATAAAAAAATCAAAATATATTTAGATTCATTCAAAGTGTTTGAAAAGTCTATTTTGCTTACCAAGCTTGCATTTATTTGATCAAAAATACAGTAGAAAAGTAATACGTTACATATTATTACAATTTAAATGATCTAATTTGGTAACACTTTGCTTTATAGTGTAATTGTTACACGTTACATGTACTTACTGTAGTAATAACAAAAATTGTGCATAATTACATGTAATAACTTAACACTTTTATAAGTACATGTTATCAATTAATATTGCTCAGTACTTAAATGTGTAATTACTCTTTAACTAAGGCACCATAAAATGGTGTAAACTAAGGAATTTCTATTTTAATATATTTTAAAATGTCATTCATTCCTGTAATGTAGAAGCTACATTTTTATCATCATTACTCCAGTCTTCAGTGTCACATGATCCTTCAGAAATCATTCTAATATGCTGAAAATTTTCTTTTTATTGTCAATATTGAAAACAGTTGTGCTGCCTAATATTTTTGCATGGACACTGACAGTGATTAATGCATGATTTATGCATCCACCTTTCTGAAAAAAAAGCTTTAAAATGGTATAGTTGATTTGGTGTGTCAGAGGGAGAAAAATAGATGTAAAAATAGAAAAAAAATTATGAAATTAGATGTAACTGGTAACCAAACACTAAGTAGCCAGATATTTCATGAACATAATGTAGGATGTATTAGTATGTAGTAGTATGATGTCTTGTAGTAATATTCTGCACTTGGCTTTATACAGTAAAGAGTATGTCCTCATTTCAGTAACAGCACAAATGTGTGTGGATGTGCATTCTGTCTATTTCATCGGGGACAAAAAATTACGAGGCTATAGTAGGTGACTTCATCCTCTTTCCTTTGTTTGAGCATTTGCTTCTGATGTGGTACACTACTAAAATGCACGCCAAGTACAGTATTTACATCTCTAACTGTGAGATTTGTCTCTGTAGTACTTCATTAGTCATGAGCCAGTAGCTGTTTCCCACGCTTCCCAAAAAGCTATGAAAATCTTTTGTGCATTGGAAATTTTGACATGTTCACCATTCAAATGCGTCATCACAGATTTATTCATCTGTTTTAATGACTCAACAATTTTGGATTTGTAGAATGTTTTCATTATAAATGTTAAATTATTCCCATGACAAACACAGATGTATCAGACTATGACGCATCATGCTGGTTTAAATAAACTGTAGAGGCATTAGGCAGAGCTTTTTAGCAGTAAGTTGGCCCACACAGATGTTTTTTTTAATGTTCTACACATCCTGAGCTCCTTTGTATTTGTTTATGAAATATTTGGCTACTTATATTATGTGTTAAGCTACCAGTCACAGATTTCCCCAAGTTAAGCTCATTTCACTGCACTTGTGGCATAATGTTAATTTGCACTGGAAAAATAAAAAGTACAAAAATAAATCTGGGTTATACTGCGAGCACTTATAATAGAAACCATTGGGGGAATGGGCAATTTGTAAATATTGCAATTTTTTAATAGTACAGCCACAGTTTGTAGAATATGTTTTACCATGATTTTAGTGTGAAAAATAAATAGATAACATAGATACAAAATAAATAGAACATAGATTAATTAAATGCCGTGTAATGCTGTGAATTTTATTAAATTGAAGATCGGATTTATATTCGTTTTTTATTTGTCATTTTAACAAATCTGATCTGAGAAAATGTAAATAGGCCCCATGTAAAGATATTTTTATTTATTATTTATTTATTGGAATACATCTAAATCTTGTAATATGTATTTTAAGACTTGGCTATTATTATATTTTAGCCCGGCTGAAGCACTGTATTGACCATGCAGGACTGAAACTTTCCTTTTTTTAAAGACCATAATGAATTCCACCACCAGGTGGCAACAAACACCATATATTACAGCATCAGATTTAGTTTTACCCGAGTCTCAGGCTCTGCAAATGCTCGAGTGCCTTTTGAAGAACTGGATCAACAAATCATCCCTGTTTAGGGAGTGTAACATCCTTGTCATCAAATACATTACAAAATAAGGTTTTGATGACACATATTGAGTTTTATTGCAGACCTGCTATTTAGGATCTAAGAAACGATTTATCGTGCGTAATGATGAATCTCTGCTTGGTCATATGTGGATAAGTACATTCATAATCAGATGAGTGTGACCATTTGATATGTTAACCTGTGGAAGTGTTTCACAGTCCCCTCTACGCTCTCAATATTAACTCTATGGGTATGTCAAACATATTTAGACCGATGGAAGTTTTAATGACAGTAAAATGTTAATTGACTTTTAAATAGACAGAAATGATGGTAGTTAAAGTAAATTATACCCAATTTGGGCCCTCTGCCATCTGCTGGAAGTCTCCTCACCATGATGTGCATTTTAAACAGTTTAGCACAGAGTAGTCGTGAATGCGAAACGCATCCAGATGATGTTACCATGCAAAAATCACACATCAATGTTAAGTTAACATTAGGTTTTGATGAATAATTGACAACGCCTGAAGCTGTTCATCAAAGTTTGATATGAAGATCTGCATTATAACGAACGTTTCTTGATATCTAGTGGTGTTCTAAGTCGTATTTGCTTACACGCACAGGTTTTATTTGTACTTACGCTGTCGCAGTTTCATCCGAAATGCTGAGTAATACTAGGCCGAGCCGAAGTGACGCATGTGCTCTTAGATTTAAAAGCAGGGATGGGCAACTATTTAAATTTAATTAACAAGCTGCCAGAAGGTGTAGGACGACAACTCCCTCTCTCTGCCTCCTGCTCGCTTATTCTGGGTTTTTTCAGTGCTAATTAGAGGGATGATTTGACACCGACTCACTTCAGTGCAAAGAATGTCACACATACCTGGTCGTTATGAGTTTTACTCACAGGTATGTAATCTATAGTGCATTTTTTTTTTTGAGCCGCAAATAGATTGCCTTCCAGATTAATACCAGCTGTTTTGTTTATACGAAGTCATCTGTGGAAGGTTCATCAGATTTTGAGTGCTACAACACTCCTACAAATAGGCTGACGTTGTTCCTCGGAGGGTCTGTTGACTCCAGCAGGGCCAATTAGAGAAGCTAGCAGCACAGTGTGAGGGGCTTTGAACCACCATGTCAGGCGCTAGCCGCTCTGCACGATGAAGGCTGAGGCAGCTGCATTGGCCTGACCCATTTTTCCACAAGAACCCCAACCGGGGCCGCAGCGGGGCCGGCAGCAGGCCCTTCTCAAAACCGTTACTTTAGCATATTATCGGCGAACATTCACTGCTGCTGACTGGTTTTGTGTCACCGGTTGGACTCTTGAGGTCTGTGAGGGATTCGGTGTGTGTGTGTGTACTGTCACTTTAACCCTGTGTACCGAGGCACAGCATGGTTTTGTTCCTCGGCCATAAAACTCCTGAGCCTGTAAGATGATTATACACATGCCAGGGGCCAATTCAATTTAATTTCAATTCAGTTTAAGTATAATGCGTTTGTCTCGTGTTACACACAATTGCTCAGACATCCCCAGTCACTCTCTGTTATAATGAGCAGAACTGCTGCAATTGTGTTTTTTTTTTGCTTTTTGCTTTTGAAGCAATGATTTTAAGACACCGAATCAACGCGGTTTGTATCTGTAAATGACACAAGTAAAGGAGAATGCAGTAGTTTAGACAACAGCAGAACTAAACTGGCAGCAGGAGATGAAAAATAGCTTTTAGCAATCACACATACTGTAGGTGATGATGTGATGATGGTTTAGGTTCAGCTGTTGGGGAATCAACGAAGAAAACAGAGGTTTGATAAGAGGATAGGAAATGGCTGTTTAGATGAGCTGTTTAGATGAAACCAAACATGCATAAACATACATAACATTGCTTTTGAGTTTAGTTGTTAGATGAATTAGCTTCTAGTTGCTGATATTTCCCAAAAGATTGTACTGTATATTGTGTGTGGAATCTTTCTTAAATAACTCGTCTGCTGAAAGAAAGTAGAAGTATGTTCAAAGGTATTCGTAATGGCTGTATAACACATTAAAATTAAACTATGTATATAATCATTTAGTACCGTTGCATTCAGTTACACACACACACATATACTGTGGAAGCACTGAAAAAAATAAAATAAAAGGTAGTTGTGACTTTTTATCTCACAAATGATACAAACTCGGAATTCTGACTTTTTTTCTTAGAATTGTGAGATATAAACATGCAGCTGCGAGATTTAAACTCACAATTTTGAGGGAAATAAACACAATTGTGAGTTAAGTCAGAATTATAAGAGATAAACTCGCACTTCTGAGAAACATTAATTTTTTTCCGCCTTAGAATTGGACATTATAACTCGCAATTGTGAGTTTCTATCTCACAATTCCGACTTTTTTGATGTAAACACACAATTGTGAGAAAAAAGTCAATTACGAGATAAAAAGTCGCAATTGCCTTTTTTATTATTTATTCAGTGGTGGAAATATACAACAATAGAACAACAGAAGCAATCAAACCAACAAAAGAGCAATATTATGTAAGTGCTGTGACAATTCCCGGTTTGTCTTGTGTTAGAGGGTCAATTTTTATAAATAAAAAGAAAACAAGTAGTTAGAATAGAAATACAGTAGAATAGAGAGTGTAAGTGTTAGAGGGTCAAATTATTTTTATGTATATATACAACAATAGATCAACATACTATGTAGAATACTATATAGAGCAATCAAACCAACAAAAAAGCAATATTATGTAAGTACTGTGACAAGTCCCAGTTCATCTAACACAGTACACGTAATCAAGTGTTCTAGTGTTAGAGGGTCAATTTTTATAAATAAATAAAAAGAAAACAAGGAAAAAGAATAGAGAATGCTAGTTTTAGACGGTAATGTTTTTTTATAAATTAGAAGAAAACACGTAGTTAGAATAGAAATAGAATAGAGAGTGTAAGTGTTAAGAGAGTCAAGTTATTTTTCTTTTTAATAAATAAAAAGAAAAGTAGTAGATTGAATAGAGAGTGCTAGTGTTAGAGGGTCAAGTGTAGATGGAAGTGATCTTTCTTCAGCCATTTCTTGAAGATGGCTAAAGCCTCAGCTGCTCAGATCGAGTTGGACAGCTCATTCCACCAGCAGGGAACCGTATATACATGTACACTACAGTTCAAATGTGTGGAGTCAGTAAGAATTATTTATTTTATTTATTGTTTTATTCAGCAAGGATGCATTAAATAAATCAATAAATCTTGAAAAATGACAGGGTACACAGTTACCTTAAAATATTGCAATATTAAAAATACTGTTTTCATCATTGATAATAATAGGAACTGTTATTTGAGCACCAAATCAGAAGATTAGAATGATTTCTGAAGGATTATGTGACACTGAAGCTATATGTGTGCATGCATGTATGAATATACAATAACAATATGGATCATTTATGTAATATACCTGTTACTTGGTGGAGAAGAGGAGAAAAGTATTCTCAACTGAGTTGCTCACATTTAAATATTCTGTTAAAATAACTAAAAAGAGAAAAAGACATGATTGATAGGAAACAGTTACCAATTACATTTAAAAGTTAACATTTATAGACATTTTAGGAATGAAATAATTTATCTGGTGAGAGTGTGTGTAGTTGGATGGTTGAGCTGCAGAAAATCATTGAGTTTGGACAGTTACAGATTTGAAAAACAACAAGGCGGTAATAAAGAACACTAAACTCAACACACAGAACCATTTTAGCACAAAAGGGTTCTTCAAGATGATAATAGAACTGTTAGTATGTGTAAAAAAAACTTTAAAGAACCATATTTTTTCAAAGGTAGAATGTCAATACTGGTCCATATGTTTTAAAGAATACATTATATTTACTCACAGAAAGAGTTAGCAGAACAGCATATGTATGTGTCACGATTCTCCTTAAGGAGCGTGTCGGTATGTGTGTTTTGTGTGGGCGTCTGGTTGTGTGAAATGTAAATGAGCGTGTTTGAATGTGTAGGTATGCTCATGAGTGTTGGTATGCGTCTGTGTGCTTTCTCTGGAATGTTTGAGTTTGTAGATATGTCCTGTCAGTTCTGTATTTGTATGCGTGTGTGTGTGAGGTGAGAGCAGCAGGCCTGTGAGGTAGACTGTGCTGTATTGATAAGACAGGAAGCTTGCAGCGGTGTGTGACTTTGGCCCTCTCTCTCTGCAGGTAAAGGACCGGAGACTCTGTTCGCAGGGCAGAAGCTGAATGACAATGAGTGGCACTCTGTGAAGGTGGTGCGCCGTGGGAAGAGCCTGCAGCTCTCTGTTGACAATGTGACCGTGGAGGGTGAGAGGAAGACCTCACACACACTGTATATGTACTGTATATGGACACACGGACAGTTATTACAGTTATAATCAAGATTCAGAGTGCTTTTCCATAGGCAATACAGTCTGTATGTCCAAGTATACTCAAAGGTTGGGGTCAGTAAGATTTAATTTTTTAAATAAGTACTTTATTATTAATCAGTAGTGACAGTAAAGACATTTCTAATGATACAAAGGATCATTTAAAATACAAAAGATTTATATTTCAAATAAAAACTGTTCTTTTGAACTTTGTTCAAGGAATCTTGAAAAAAGTAAGATTGTTTTTGAAGAAAATTAATACTTTTAATCAATAGTGAGAGTAGAGACATTTTAATGTTACAAAAGTTTCATATTTGAAATAAAAGTAGTCCTTCTAAACGTTTTTCAAAGAATCCTGAAAAAAAGGTTTTTTTTTTGAAAGACCTTAATACTTTTATTCAGCTAGGGTACATTAAATTTATTAAAAGTCGCAGTAAAGACCTTTACATTGTTATAAAACTAAATATTTAAAATAAAAACTTTCATCAAAGACATTGATAATAATAAGAAATGTTTCTTAAGCATCAAATTAGCACATTAGAATGATTTCTGAAGGATCATGTAACACCGAAGGCTGGAGTAATGATGCTGAAAGCTGTGCCATCACAGCAATAAATTACATTTAAAAAATATTAAAATAGAAAAATAAAATGACATTTCTATTTTATCAAATAAATCCAGCTTTGGTGAGCATAAGAGACTTCTTTCACAAACATTAAAAAATTTGACCAACCCCAAACTTTTGGTAGGTAGTACACACAAGGGCTTTTCACACTTGAAATAGTTAAAAAGTGGTGTTTAGAGCGACGATAACCCAGGGTTAAGCGCAGTGCACATTACATGACATTTAAAAATATTTTTGCTTTGGTGTGACCAAAATTAAACATTTAGTTTGTGTAAGTACGTGTAAACACGCGTACTGTATCCTAATCAGATGTGATCTATTAAAGTGACTAAATGAGAAGAGGCATTTCAGACATTTTGTTGACATCTTGTTAATTGCGGGGTAGCAACTCCCACTGTGAAACAATGAAATCTAATTGGTCTGCAAATAGATTTTTGAATCAATCTTTTCAGGCTGTTTTTGTGAAATGACTCATCCAATCCCCTGAAACATTTGACTCTGATGAATAGTTAGCTCAGAAATAGCTATTTCTGTAATGACAATGAATAACGACTTAAATTTTATTACAATTCTCACAGACAGTTACCATATGGATTTTTACGTTCTGTCTCTACAGACTTGCTTAACTCTTAAAACTTGTCACATTATGCCTTGTTATGGCAGAGTTTTATTCATTTACCGTTGTGGTGACAACTGAAAGATTATATATAGTACAGTTTTTCAGGTTTAGATTCATCTTGCACATTGCAAGTTCAGCGTTACCGCACATCCAACTCTGAATTGAACATCAAAAGCTGTACTTGCCTTGGGATGGGCTCAGGCAGCACGCCATTCCCTCATATCATCAGCTCCCAGACCTGACTAATCGAGCGTGTTTGGTTCCGCCACAGGCCAGATGAGCGGAGCACACACGCAGCTGGAGTTCCACAACATAGAGACGGGCATCATGACCGAGCGGCGCTTTATCTCAGTCATGCCTTCCAACTTCATCGGCCACCTGCAGAGCCTCTCTTTCAACAGCATGCCGTACCTAGACCAGTGCAAGAATGGTGACATCTCCTACTGCGAGCTCAACGCACGCTTCGGCATGCGCCGCATCGTGGCAGATCCAGTCAGCTTCCGGAATCGAGCCAGCTATGTGGCGCTGTCCACCCTGCAGGCCTACGCCTCCATGCACCTCTTCTTCCAGTTCAAGACCACCAGCCCTGACGGTCTGATGCTGTTTAACTCTGGAGATGGCAGTGACTTTATCGTGATCGAGCTTGTGAAGGGGTGAGTGTGTGTGAGTGAGGGAAAACAAAAAGAAGGATTATATTTCAAAGATTGAACGACTTGCCCTACAGCCCCATGAAATTAAAATTTAAATATTGTTGCTTTTTAGTGCATTTACAAAAAAAAAAAAAAAGAGGCAGATATACACATTTAAAATTGGCAGCAGAGGTATTTTTGCATTAGTTCTATATTATTTATTAATATTTTAAATGATAATAAACTTTTATTTTTGTTATTTTAGATTTCATTTTAATTTTTATTTTAGATTTCATTTTAATTTTAGTATATTTTAATATTGTTGTTAGCTTTATTTTTCATTTAAATTTTAGTAATATTGGTACTTCAAGAAACTTTTTATTTTGGTTTGTTGCAACATTTTAATTTTTTTTTTTTTAAATTTAAGCTTACGTTTTCATCTAACATTTATTTTTTTATTAAAATTTTCAGCTAACGAAAATGTATTTTAATAGTAACAACACTGATTCACAGCATTTGTCTTCTGAGAAAACATACCAAAAAAAAAAAAAATCCTATTCAAATATTAATCTTAAAATACACATTTTTGTCCAATCAAATGCTCTCAACTGAAAAAGCCCCTCCTACTTCATTAAAAAATTTATGTTCTGCCCAAATGCCCAATAGGAAATGTGCTTAGAAAACAAATGTGACTAACTGATTTCATGGGATATTTAAATGGCTGAATTGTATGATTCAGCATTTAACTCCGCCCTCTGCTGTTTCAAACCAATCAGAGCAAAAGTTTTGTTCATTATTAAAGGACTCATTATTAAGTTTTGTTCAGAACAAATTTTGTTCATTATTAAAGGACTTTTTGGCTTAGTCAAAGGAGCGTGTCACTATTAGCCATGCTCATATTACTAAAAAACAGCATTAAGCATTAAAATCCTATTAATAAAAGTCATTTAATTAAAGTGTGAAGTTGAGATGGGAACTATAAAGAAGAGATGGGAATAGGAGATTTCTTAACATTACTGCACAAATAAGGAACTAGAAATTTCTGAAATAGGCAGGGTATTATGAAATGATAATAACGTTGAGAACTACCTGATTGAGAAAAGAGAGAGAGATGAAATTAGAATGCAATATAAAGTTAAGCCCTTAGCTATACATGATGGAAAGCCCGAGGCCTGAGAGACAGAGAGAAAGACACCTTAGCAGAAAGTGAAGTTTCCTGAAGTATTCTACGGTGCTACAGCAAAGGAAATTATATTATTCTCTAAATCGTTCGCTTGCCATATCATTTGATTGTGATGAAAAAGACTGTGTATTGTGAAATAATGCTAAGACAATACTTTCTCATATTGTGTGATATTTGTTGGCTGTATTTAAAAATATACAGCTTATCAAGTGTAGTATGTTTCATGAACAAATTTGTTTTGTTTAATGAATTTCACAAAAAAAAAAAAAAAAACGGTCACACTTTGGAATAGGTAACACTTATTAACTATTAACTATTAACTGCGACTTTTCCCTCAATAAATTCTTAATTTGCTGCTTATTAATAGTTAGCAAGGTAGTAGTTAAATTTAGGTATTGGGTAGGATTAGGGATGTAGAATAAGGTCACATACAAACCCGATTCCAAAAAAGTTGGGACACTGTACAAATTGTGAATAAAAACAGAATGCAATGGTGTGGAAGTTTCAAATTTCAATATTTTATTCAGAATACAACATAGATGACATATCAAATGTTTAAACTGAGAAAATGTATCATTTTAAGGGAAAAATAAGTTTATTTTAAATTTCATGGCATCAACACATCTCAAAAAAGTTGGGACAAGGCCATGTTTACCACTGTGTGGCATCCCCTCTTCTTTTTATAACAGTCTGCAAACGTCTGGGGACTGAGGAGACAAGTTGCTCAAGTTTAGGAATAGGAATGTTGTCCCATGCTTGTCTAATACAGGCTTCTAGTTGCTCAACTGTCTTAGGTCTTCTTTGTCGCATCTTCCTCTTTATGATGCGCCAAATGTTTTCTATGGGTGAAAGATCTGGACTGCAGGCTGGCCATTTCAGTACCCGGATCCTCCTTCTACGCAGCCATGATGTTGTAATTGATGCAGTATGTGGTCTGGCATTGTCATGGTGGAAAATGCTAGGTCTTCCCTGAAAGAGATGTCTGGATGGGAGCATATGTTGTTCTAGAACTTGGATATACCTTTCAGCATTGATGGTGCCTTTCCAGATGTGTAAGCTGCCCATGCCACGCGCACACTGCTGCAACCCCATACCATCAGAGATGCAGGCTTCTGAGCTGAGCGCTGATAACAACTTGGGTTGTCCTTGTCCTCTTTAGTCCGGATGACATGGCGTCCCAGTTTTCCAAAAAGAACTTCAAATTTTGATTCGTCTGACCACAGAACAGTTTTCCACTTTGCCACAGTCCATTTTAAATAAGACTTCGCCCAGAGAAAACGCCTGCGCTTCTGGATCATGTTTAGATATGGCTTCGGCGCAACGGCGAATGGCACGGTGGATTGTGTTCACGACAATGTTTTCTGGAAGTATTCCTGAGCCCATGTTGTGATTTCCATTACAGTAGCATTCCTGTATGTGATGCAGTGCCGTCTAAGGGCCCAATCACGGGCATCCAGTATGGTTTTCCGGCCTTGACCCTTACGCACAGAGATTGTTCCAGATTCTCTGAATCTTTGGATGATATTATGCACTGTAGATGATGATAACTTCAAACTCTTTGCAATTTTTCTCTGAGACGCTCCTTTCTGATATTGCTCCACTATTTTTCACCGCAACATTGGGGGAATTGGTGATCCTCTTACCATCTTGACTTCTGAGAGACACTGCCACTCTGAGAGGCTCTTTTTATACCCAATCATGTTGCCAATTGACCTAATAAGTTGCAGATTGGTCCTCCAGCTGTTCCTTATATGTACATTTAACTTTTCCGGTCTCTTATTGCTACCTGTCACAACTTTTTTGGAATGTGTAGCTCTCATGAAATCCAAAATGAGCCAATATTTGGCATGACATTTCAAAATGTCTCACTTTCAACATTTGATATGTTATCTATATTCTATTGTGAATAAAATATAAGTTTATGATATTTGTAAATTACTTTACTTACTTTTGTCATTTAGCAGACGCTTTTGTCCAAAGCGACTTACAAATAAGAAAAAGTAACTAAAACTAAAAAGTTACAACTCTATAAATACTATCTACCCACATATTTAAGAAAATAAAGAAATTAAATAAAATTGACACATGCATATAACAACATTTCGATAATAAACATATAAATGAAAAAATTAAATAAAAAGCGATACTACTATTCCTTGCTGGTGTCCCTGCCCGGTGGAGTCGCACGGTAGAGTCGATGGTCTTTACACTCTTTACTTTTTTAATTAAATTATTGCATTCCTTTTTTATTCGTAATTTGTACAGTGTTCCAACTTTTTTGGAATCAGGTTTGTAGAATAAGGCATTAATATGTGCTTAATTAGCACTAATACATGGCTAATATTCTAGTAATATGCATGCTAATAAGCAACTAATAGATGTAACCATAAAATAAAGTGTTACCAAAAAAAACTTTGTTTTCAAAGGATTTGTTCCTAAGCCTTTAAAGGTAGGCATCTTAATTATGCTCCTTCATGAATGGCCACTTCATGTTTTGTGTATTGTGTTGTTAGTCAAACTCTGTTGAAATTAAGTTGCGTTTTTAGTGTGGAATGTTCCAAATCAATCACTTAAAAGGTTTCATTTCAGTTAGCAAGTTAGCTGTTTGTGTAGGCAGTATTTAGCAAGATTCAATACGTTTTGCAACAGTTTGATGAAACCTTTGCTGACAGAACTCACTGAATATGACTCACAATACTTGTTTTTAGAATAAATATTTTATTAGGAATAGTTAACTTAATAAATCAGTCTTTAAAACATTGCAATGTGTTACCAAATTAGCGTTGTAACTTTTAGATGAGTTATAGGTTTGAACCGGGCTGGGTGGGATTCTGTAGGAACCACTGAGAGGAAGAAAAAGCTCTTGAGATTGAAAACAAGTCTTTTCTTATTCTCTTCCACCCATGTGAAATTATAAATCCAGATATTGAGACATTCCCACTGACAGCTCAAAGTTCATCTTCAGTACATCACACAGATTGTTGGTGAACTCATCCTTCAGCATACAAACATCAGTCCCGAGAGAGTTAGAGCTCAAAGGCCTTTTCCGACAGAACTAACACGCAGTTGTTTCTGTAGGAGAGCTAGTTGCAGATATTATTGCAGAACCTCCCAGAAGACACTGCAGATATTCGAGGGATCACATGCAAGCAGCTAGGTACACACTTCAGAATATGAAAGACATCCAGATGAAGTTAAGCCGCCACGCTAAACAGCGCTTTTAAGTTTGCGATTAGTTAATAGACATTATTTGGATGTGAATCATAGCCGTGGGAGGGTGAGTCAGGTGGCATTATAAGATTTGCACATTTGTCTCCTTGGCATTTAGTTAAAGGTACAAGGAGGAGGAGAATCGCTTGATGAATCATCACAGGATAGGGGCCATATTTAAATTTAAACAAATTCTGCATGAGTTGCTTTTGGTTATGCGTAAATGCTGATCGGGATCTGCTAGGAAGGAGCTCACCCTGAGTTATTCTTTGATTCTCAAGCGTACACCAGATGACTGTGTCTGCTTGTCAATCAAGAGCAATTTCAGAGGCATGATTGCGTGGATCGCTATTCTAAGCCTCAGATACTGTAATCGACTCACAAGAAAAGTGAAAATCCATTTCGAAAAGATAAAGTAAGCACTGGTGACCTTGATGAAAAAAGAGCAGCTTTTAATCACATGTAATATAAGTGTTATTTGATTAACGGTATTCTATTTATTGGCAGCCCACTCTGTTCCCAACCCACATGCCAAAGCCGCCACGTGGGATATCTGCAGTCTCGAATCAGATCTTTTTTTCCCACCAGCCTAGTAAAAGATTTTTCAGTTCAATCATGCTGCTTATGCCAAACATAGCAGGTACAACAACCTGAATTGCTGATGGATTTTTATTCCATTGGGCAAAAACGAATAGTGAAAAGGGGAAGGCGTCTCAGATGTTTAAGTTCTTCAGCCGCAGTGGTCCAGAAAGTCAGTCATTTAGTAAGCATTTAGACAGCAGGTGGCCTTGCCTCTCACCGGAGTCTGCACAAGCATGTGAAATGAGAGAGCGCTAATGAGCACACTTTCTTTCTCTCTCTCTCTCTCTCTCTCTCTCTCTCTCTCTCTCTCTCTCTCTCTCTCTCTCTCTCTCTTTCTTTCTTTCTCTGCAGTATCTTGATGTATGAACTGAGAGCAACTTCCAGCATTTGCAAATTCTAATGAAATTTGAATAAATATTAGCAGTTCACTGTATATCTCCATGACCTTGTTGGTATCGAACACTGCTTTTCTTTGGCATTGGTTTGAATACAGCGTGAGAGTGTCTTAGTTCTGGAAATATTTTTCACATTTAGGCATTTCAGACAATTCTACAATAAAGAGTTATAAGCCACACAAACAGCTCGAAGATGAATCACAGTATTATAACATTCAATTGAAAGCAAAAAAGCATTTGAAAAGCATAAAAAAGGTACAAGACAGTGTATTCAATGTCTTATGAGGGATTGAACTACTGCTGCAGTTACTTTTGAGCTCTATTGCTGAAATTCCCCATTCTATGAGGAAAGATGATTTCTCATAAGGCATATTTCACTGTTAAACAACCCGAGGCTCACGGTAAGTCTTTCTTGAAAGATTTGGAAATTATCCAACCTGGGCTCATTGGAAAAACTTGCCTGTGGTGACATTTCTGTAAAATTGTGCTATGCTTTATGTTTAGCAACACTTTCAAAGCGAAATGTCCAATGGTGCTTAGATTTAAACAGATGAACATGAATCTGGCGAAGTTTTATTATGTTGGTGTTTGTATGTATCGTGGCAGTTTGTAATAGGTTAATCTTCTATTGCATTTGAAAATACACCACCACCTACAATAAACCCTACCGTAACCCTAGCAGATCGTGCTAACACAAGCAAATGTGAGATACAAATACATTCCTGAAGCAACCATATTGTTTTAGCTTGCTTCAAGCCTTTTTATCTTGACTTGCGTTACACGAGCACTGCACATCACAAGTGCAAAGCCGTACCAGGTGTGCTCCCGAGCAATTTTACTAATCAGAAGAGCTAATCATATGGAACTGGTTATGTGATGCAAACGTCAGAATGTGTTAGTTTACAAATCATGCAGTATTGTGAAAAAATTCTGAGGTCATAACATTTTTTTTCAAGGAAATGTGCAAAAATAAGTCTTTATTAATTGATAATTGTAATCACAATTAGTGTGGAAAGGTATGAAAGTTATTAGTGTTTTAGTGCCACTAGTGTTAATTTAATAAGGGAACTTCAGTGATTTGTAAGTGTATGTGTATGTGTTTTTAAAAAATTATTATAATATTTTTTTAGTTCTACGGAGGCAGTAAATGTTTTTTTGTTGTTGTTGTTGTTGTTTTTTTATCAAATATTAGCTGCTAACTGGTATTGTAGCATATCTTATGCTTAACTAATATTGGCATATTAATTATCAGCCAAAGCGCATTTATCACTGACAAACATGTGTATAAATCTTCAAATTATACCAGATAAATACGTGAAGTGAAATATACACAAACAATTCCAAAGCATCAAAAGGATTGCCTATATAATATGTGTCCCTGGACCACAAAACCAGTCATAATGGTCAATTTTTTTAAATTGAGATTTATACATCATCTGAAAGCTGGTTTGTTAGGTTAGGACAATATTTGGCTGAGATACAACTATTTGAACATCTGGAATCTGGAAAAATCCAAATATTGAGAAAATTGCCTTGAAAGTTGTCCAAATGAAGTTCTTTGCAATGCATTTTACTAATCAAAAATTAAGTTTTGATATATGTACGGTAGGAAATTTACAAAATATCTTCATGGAACTAATGATTTTTGGCAAAAAAATAAAAATCATAAATTTTGACCTATACAATATATTGTTGGCTATTGCTACAAATATACCCTTGCTACTTATGACTGGTTTTAAAATGTATGGATACACAATGCGTTGAAGTTGAAAGGATACTTTTCTGAAGACTGTAAGCTGTTTACTGTGGCTGCACACTGAGCATCTGACAGGATGGAAGTCTGTCTGTGCCAGTATTTCAAGCCTTATTACAGATATTGATTTGGAAGCAAAAAGGCAGTATTGTCATCCTAAAGAGGGTTGCCTGATTCCACTGGGCTGTTTGATTGACAGGGGAACTGATGTATTGCAGGTACATCCATTATGTTTTTGACTTGGGCAATGGTCCGTCGCTCATGAAGGGCAACTCCGACAAGCCGCTCAATGACAATCAGTGGCACAACGTGATGGTGTCCCGCGATGACAGCAACGTGCACATGCTCAAGATCGACTCCCGCACGGTCACGCAACACTCCAATGGAGCCCGCAACCTGGACCTCAAAGGTACTTCCTTTCATCCACACTTTTCAGAATACTTTACCATATATCTTAGTCAATGCAAATTCGTATTTGAGATGCCTTGATTGTTTTGACTTAGTAAAATGTCCACTTTTTTGGTGATATTGCATACATTTAATTGTACATCTTATAGTTGGTAACACTTTATTTTAAGGTGTCCATAATACAGAGTAATTACCTAGTTAAGTACGTAGTAGTAGCTGTTGTACTTGCATGAAACAAAATGTACTTACCATGTAACTAAGTTATGGAACAGGCTGTAATTACAGTTTGTAATTATGTAGATGTAATAAGCAGCTACTGTTACACATATGTAACAGGCCGAGTATGTTACACAGCTACTTATGTGACCAAAATATTGTTACATATGTGTTGCAGACTTTATATAACGTAATTATAAATGTAAGCACTCAGGCATAAGCTACTTTAAAAAAGTGCATCAAGGTTGTACTTAAGTGTACTTCATGTGTATCTATACTGTACACCTTATCCAGCTGCACCCTAGTTTGATTTAACCCACCAGTACACAGCTTAAATACATCTAATACATTTCTAATTACATTAAAATTACAGAATATTATACAGGCATAAGCTACTTAAAATAAAGCGTATCAAGATTGTACTTAAGTGTCTCGGTCTGTTACATATGTGTAACAGTAGCTGCCTATTACATCTATATAATTACAAACTGTAATTACAGGCTGTTCCATAACTTAGTTACATGGTAAGTACATTTAGTTTCATGTAAGTACAAAGGATACTACTAAGTACTTAATTAGGTAATTACTCTGTATTATGACACCTTAAAATAAAGTGTTACCAAATAGTTCACACACAAATGAGAAATTTCTGAAAATTTACTCACCCTCCTTAGGTACGCTTAAATACATATTTGCTGTTTTACACTTGTCTTGGGATTGATTTCAAACTCTTGCATTCAACTTTAATGAGTATATTTCCTGATGGGTTTTTACACAGCTTCCAGCTCCTTGTTTAAATCATGTTGCTTCTGAAATCTACCTTCCAGTACTTCTCACCATTGCTATCGTTTTTCGCTGTTCCGGCTGTAATTAGAAGAACAAAGAGCAGCGCCTATGGGGAAAGAGAAAAAAACAACAACAACACGCCACTGACTTTTGCATAATTGTTAGTGCTTCCAAACCTGCTTTTGCTATCTTAAGCAGGTGTTGCTCGACTCTGGGCACAAAAATTAACTTTGACTTCATATGAAATGTAGAAACATGAATCTCATGTATATTAATTATTTTCTTGTGTGTTGGAATGAAATATTTTGATTGAAAAGACATCAGCAGCTATTGCCATAGCAATATCTTAGGCTTTTCTCTATTCTGCTAGTTTTCGCTGGCATCTTAGTATAAATCTTGGCAGTCAGTCCTTAGTTTTGTGTTTTAGTCGACACTAGAAGAAAGCTGAGACAAGTTCACAAAAAGAAAACAGAAACCACTTTGTTTGTCAAGACTACGTAATCTAACCACAGAAGTGGATGTAAGGAGAATTGGTCAAGGATTTAACAGTGTCCGCTGCCTTTCTGAAATTGCTGATTGTCTAGTAATGTGGTAGATTGGAACGATTCCTAAACTGAATTTTTTTTGACATTTTACTGTTGGATTTATGACTGTGTCGTGTCAGCAGAAGGAAAACAATAGTTGGCAAGACTCTATTACGTCTATTAAAAATATCAGACGATTTGTCCTTTTGAACATTTAATGACGTGCTCTGTTGAGGTTATAAAATGTTGTGTTGCAACTGCACAAAAATATTATATGTATTAATTAAGTCATAAATATTCATTAATAATAATTATGAATTAACTTGTAGTAATTAGTGTCAATTGTTTAAAAAAATAATAAACATAATATAATAAGTAAGGAATAATATTAACACTTTAGATTAGGGAACACGTATTTACTGTTAATTGAGAATTCAATAAATTCCTAATTTGCATTTTATTAATAGTTAGTAAGGTAGTTAAGTTTAGGTATGGGGTAGGGTTAAGGGGGTAGCACTTTAGAATAGGTAACACTTATTCACTATTAACTACAACCTTTCCCTCAATGAATTCCTAATTTGCTGCGTATTAATAGTTAGTAAGGTAGTTGTTAAGTTTAGGTATTGGGTAGGATTAGGGATGTAGAATCAGGCATTAATATGTGCTTACTTACTACTAATAAATGGCTAATATTCTAGTAATATGCATGCTAATAAGAAACTAGTTAACAGACCCTAAAATAAAATGTTACCTACCAGAATAATAGACAATAGGCAGTTGAATTATTAGAAAATATAACACCACCATATATCATGGATCCCCACCTCAGGTGTGCATTATTTTTGAATAATTCAATGGCCCGGAGTCAGTTATTCTGCTTATACTATTGTCACGACGGTTGAGTATAGTGAACTCATTGCCATGTTCAGGAAAACAGTTGGAGATGATTTGAGCTTTGTGACATGGCGCGTTATCCAGCTGGAAGTAGCCATGACAAGATGGGTACATAGTGGTCATAGTAGGATGGACACGGTTAGTAAAAATGCTCAGGTACTAAAAAGCCCAAAGTGTTCCAAGAAAAATACCATTACTCCATCACCAGCCTGAACTATTAATACAAAGCAGGATGGATCCATGCTTTATGCCAAATTCTGTCACTGCCATCTAAATGTCACAGCAGAAAGACTCATCAGACCAGACAACTTTTTTCCAATCTTCTACTGTCCAATTTTGGTGAGCTAGTGTGAACTATAGCCTCATTTTTTTGTTCTTACAGGTAGCTGATAGGAGTGGTATCTGGTGTGGTCTTCAGTTGTTGTTGTCCATTGGCTTCGAGGTTCAACATGTTGTGTGTTCAGTTGCTCTTCTGAGTAAATTGGTTGTAACAAGTTTTTAGTTGCCTTTCTCTCAGCTCAAACCAGTCTGGCCATTCTCCTCGGACCTCTGGCATCAACAAAGCATTTTCACAGACAGAACTGCCGCTCAGTGAATATCTTCTCTATTTCACATCATTCCCTATAAACTCTACAGATGCTTGTGCGTGAAAATCTCTAGTTGATCTGCAGTTTTGGAAATTCTCAGACCAGCCTGTCTGACACCAACAACCATGTTCAAAGTGACTTAAATAATTTTTCTTCCTCACTCTGATCAGTTTGAACTTCAGCACATTATCTCGACAACGTTTACATGCCTAAATGCATTGAGTTGATGCCATGTGATTGGCTGATTGGATATTTGTGTTAACAAGCAGTTGAAGAGGTGTGCCTAATGGAACTAGTAGCTGGGATTGTGTGTGTGTATATATACACTCACCTAAAGGATTATTAGGAACACCTGTTCAATTTCTCATTAATGCAATTATCTAATCAACCAATCACATGGCAGTTGCTTCAATGCATTTAGGGGTGTGGTCCTGGTCAAGACAATCTCCTGAACTCCAAACTGAATGTCAGAACGGGAAAGAAAGGTGATTTAAGCAATTTTGAGCGTGGCATGGTTGTTGGTGCCAGACGGGCCGGTCTGAGTATTTCACAATCTGCTCAGTTACTGGGATTTTCACGCACAACCATTTCTAGGGTTTACAAAGAATGGTGTGAAAAGGGAAAAACATTCAGTATGCGGCAGTCCTGTGGGCGAAAATGCCTTGTTGATGCTAGAGGTCGACTGATTCAAGCTGATAGAAGAGCAACTTTGACTGAAATAACCACTCGTTACAACCGAGGTATGCAGCAAAGCATTTGTGAAGCCACAACACGCACAACCTTGAGGCAGATGGGCTACAACAGCAGAAGACCCCACCGGGTACCACTCATCTCCGCTACAAATAGGAAAAAGAGGCTACAATTTGCACGAGCTCACCAAAATTGGACGGTTGAAGACTGGAAAAATGTTGCCTGGTCTGATGAGTCTCGATTTCTGTTGAGACATTCAGATGGTAGAGTCAGAATTTGGCGTAAACAGAATGAGAACATGGATCCATCATGCCTTGTTACCACTGTGCAGGCTGGTGGTGGTGGTGTAATGGTGTGGGGGATGTTTTCTTGGCACACTTTAGGCCCCTTAGTGCCAATTGGGCATCGTTTCAATGCCACGGCCTACCTGAGCATTGTTTCTGACCATGTCCATCCCTTTATGACCACCATGTACCCATCCTCTGATGGCTACTTCCAGCAGGATAATGCACCATGTCACAAAGCTCGAATCATTTCAAATTGGTTTCTTGAACATGACAATGAGTTCACTGTACTAAAATGGCCCCCGCAGTCACCAGATCTCAACCCAATAGAGCATCTTTGGGATGTGGTGGAACGGGAGCTTCGTGCCCTGGATGTGCATCCCACAAATCTCCATCAACTGCAAGATGCTATCCCATCAATATGGGCCAACATTTCTAAAAAATGCTTTCAGCACCTTGTTGAATCAATGCCACGTAGAATTAAGGCAGTTCTGAAGGCGAAAGGGGGTCAAACACAGTATATATACATACATAAGTATATATACATAAGTATATACACGAGTACATTTCTACACTATGCTCTCCAAATATCATTTTTGACAAAGTGCTCATGGTTCGCTAACCATGATGCTTAGATAAAGACTGTGAGAAAGGAAAAGTTTGCTTTAATTCCAAGAGTAACAAAGGCCAAATCAAATAAGGCTATAAAGTGCAAACTCCTTCTGTCAGGCTCCAAGGTCTTTTTTTATTTGGCTGCCCCAGAACAAGTCCTTTAAACATCAAAAGAGCAGCTTCACACTACGTGTGAGTTGTAATTGTTCAAGCAATTATGCCGGAGAGAATGGAGAGTGGCGTAACAATCCCCAGGGTCCAGTGCTCTTCTGTGAAGTGTAAAATGAACATCCTCAGACGGGAAGGTGCTGAGATGTGGTGTTGTTATCCGTGAGGGAGCCAGTGGAAAGTGACGCTTGACCTATTATGTGTGTTGAAATGAGCATATGTGGAGAGCCACTTTCCACGCTGTCCGATAATTGAGTTTTTTCCGTCCTCAAGGAACTGCTATCCAGCCCCTGTAAATGTTTTCTGAAAATTTGTTTTATTGACTTGAAACCAAACTGCTTTCCTGTTCCCCCTGGCGTGAGGAAAATCCAGGTGTTGATTATAAAATGTGAACGTCAATGAGTTTAATGAGCTGTTGGTGGCCAATTCAGTCGAGGCAAAGTTCTTCTTAACACACACACACACACATACTTTTTTTATATCATGGTGAGAGCCTAGCATTAGTAGTAAATTCTGAACAAATGATTCCTCATATCATGCGGCATGCTACTGAGAACTGTGCTATTACTTTTCTAAGCAATTAGATACAGTTTTCACCTGGCAGATGATAAAACTTGCATTTACTTACATTAAAGTACAGTCTGTCTGTCTGTCTATCATCCATGTATTAGTTTATTCAAGATTCAAGATTATTTTTTTTTGTCACATACACAATTATACAGAGTATAACCAGCAGTGAAATGTAGGCATTTATTTATTTATTATTATTAGATTTATTTATTTTTAACCTCTCGACACGCAAATATCAGCCTTACATTTTGTTGTATCATTAGAATTAAATTAAATTAGAATTAATAATTAAAGACTCCAGCTTCGATATTTGACCACTGTTATTATAAAACTTGGTTGCAGTGACTATAATTTCTTAATTTAAGTCAGAAGTGAAAAATAATCAACCCATAATTTATGGTATATTGAATAGAAAAACACGTTCATATTCAGTCAGGTCAGCTGTGGTTTATTTAAGTGCACATAGCTGCACTGAACAGCGTCCATTAGGGTATATAATCCAAAAGTGTGCATACTTGGAAGAAATATTTTGTGCAGGCATTTGGTCCCCAAAATATAACTGAAATTGTTACAAATTCACTATTATAAGTAACTACAAACCAACATTTGACCCTAAACTATTGTGTCCTTCACTAAGTAGTTTGACATATTCACTAAATGTGTAACATATTCCAAAGTAGTTTATTAGGTCTTAGATTGTTTTTCTGAGTCATTTAGTCCTTAAAACTATAGCTGAAGCTGACCCCAAAACACAGATATTAGTATTAGTAAAGTTAATGTGGAGGCCAAGGGTTAATAAATACAACATTAATCAAGTCGATTTTAACATTTTAATAGGTTTTTAAAGGGGTCATCAGATGCAAAATTCACGTTTCATGTTGTTTGAACATAAATGTGTGTTGGAAGTGTGTGTAACAAATCCACACAGTGTTTTTTTTAAATCCTCTATCTCAAATTAGACTGTTCTGAGAGCCATATCAGAATGACGTAGTTAAGTACAGCCCCCCCCCCCCCCCCCACACTATAGTTGATTTACAAGGCTGTCTTACCTTAGACCCGCCCTGAGTGAGCTGAGAGCTGTCCACCTCCGGTGCAGGGGAAGACAAGATGTCTCAGATTAAGCAATTGAGGCGTTTTGTTGTTGGATGTGATAACAAATAAAGCAGTCCTCATTTACTACTGACATCTGAGCCGCTGAAGATGCAGAGGATTAACATTACTTTCACTTTGAAGTGAATGTGCCGAGCCCCGATCTGCCTAGATGTTCGCACGAATCATTCGTGATCCAGCTTTATCTACCTTTATCTGTCTTTAAGAAGTGAGTATAAGGGTTTTTTATGAATCTTTGCAAATCGCCTTTCCTAATAACGTGCTAGTTAGCTAGTTTCACGGCTAAAGTAAACAGTACCGCTTATCACCCCACGGAAGAGAGGGGCGGTGCGAGCAGAGCTCATGAGCATTTAAAGGGACGTAGACTAAAAAAACGGCTTGATGAAAACAGAGCTGATTTTGACAGGGTAACAAAAGTGATTTTTACACTACCCTTGAGAAATTTTAACCAAAGTATGTTACAGACTTTTCATTAAGACCATAAAGAATTATATCAATTTGAGGAAAATGGGCATCCGATGCTTTAAGAGTGGTTGTTAGAGCATTTTATTAGCTTGATATGTGTTCTACATGGTAACCTTTGTGTTTTAAATGGTTGCTCCCTTAGTCTCAATTATACTCAGGTTCCTAAATATGTCTTGCTGCAACTCATCCACCAGTTGGAAATTGAAAGTATGATTGCTTAGGTATTGTGTCTGTAGCAAAATGGTGCAGAATTTACTTGCCAAAGCTGAATACTTCAGGCGATAGTGATCCGTTCCTTAACACACCGCTTATGATCAACTGCTACTAGTGATACTATAGTGACACCTTTCCCTAGAACCCCAACATGTGGAGATGCTGATGGCATGATGGGATTCTTTTATAGGAGCTTTAATCTGGTCTGTCCGCCGGTTATGGAGCACAGCCAAAGGTGTTTCTTTTTTGCTTTCCCCCCGTCTTCCATTTTTATCCAGCAAGGATATTGCTTCGTCATTACTCAACAGAGACGCATGACTGGAGATGTCATTTTTACAATCTCCCTGCAGTTCCTTCATATGAAAGCAATTGATTTTCCTCCCTCTCGCTCACAAAAGAAGCTCCACTCTCCCGCTGCCCAGCCATCCATTGAATGACTAATGAAAAAAACTATTGGGTGTATAATTGAATATTGTGATTGAAGTCTGCATAATAGTCTTTGCATAACAGTGAGACATACAGAGCTAATAACCATACATGGGCTATTCTGTGTGAAGCAGACTGAGCTTTTCTTCTCTGAACGCAGCGCCGGATTCTGAACTGTGAGCTGGGATTTATTGTGAGGATGAGCTGGCATAGACAAAACATCTGTGAATGTAAGACAAGTTTATTTTTTGTTGCTATTATTTTTATTTAATTTATTTATTTGTTATTTTTATTTGTTATTGGTTAGACCAGACATTGAGCCTTGTGCTCATGTGAGTTCAGATCCAGCCTGTAACCCATATATTAAATATATATTTAATTTGTAATTTATTTGTTACCAATTCTTTATTTCTTACCAATCAGCAGTTTTCTTTTTATTTATTTATTTATTAATAATAATAATTATTATTATTTACTCAAGGAAGTCTGTTGTCCTTGTAGGTTTCTATCTGTTAGTATTCTCATTCATATCAACCTAAATTTTTGTAGCATGGCAGCAAACCTCATATAAAATGAATAAAATATGAATGAATAGATTGAAATACCTCATATATTATTTAGTTTGACCTCTAGAGGTTGACTATGAAAATTTTCTGAAGGTTAAGCACCTCCATTCACAGACCATGTTTCAAAAAGAAAAAAAAAGTCTTTGTTTTTCTGTGTTTCAGGCCTTATTTTGTACGCTCTACATGAAATGCACCACATGCAGTGCATCAATTGTAGATTAGTCCTCTTGAAGTCTTGATTAGGAGTTGAAACCTGGACTCACTGGAAGAATAATATTAATTGTCATTTTATGAAAAATGAATCGAGGAACATGTTTTTGTGATGCTGAATGCACTTTGACGTTCAGTGCTTTTAGAAGTTCGATTAAGATTCAGCCAGTAACACCTGTTGTATTGAATTGAATAATGGCTATGATTATGTAATCTATACCCTAAGGGGCGGAGCTATAGCCGGTCAGGATTCCATTGAAGAGGCACCGAGGGCAATTACAGGTAGTTAGTTGAAGTGAGTCAGGTTGAGGGGCTCTTAATGGAAGGGAAAAGTTAGAACAAAAGAACGAAACTTATCTGTAGTGAGGTAAAATTAAAGAGTGCAGAGGTTTCGATGAACGGGGCTTTTAATGGTGGTCTAATTGGGCTTATTCAGTTGGAGTGGAAAAAGAGCATATTTCAGCAAACAATCAGTGAGAGAGCGCACTCTTCGACCGTAGGACGAAAATTGCCATATGTGTTCTTGCTTGTCAGTTTTAACGCGTAATTGCCTGTCTTGCCGGCAGAGCTCAGTTGGAAATTGCATTTCACTGGCAAACAATGCCCTCTAAACATGGTCTGGCTGCTGAATGTTTATCTGAAGGTCCCCAAATATCTTTGATGCTTTCCCCAACGTATGTTTGCAGAATGAAAAAATTAAATAATAAGAGTAGAATGAAAGAGCAGTGTGAACAACACAATGACGAAGTATAACATGAGCACACTTGTTATAATTGTGGGTCTGTTTATATTGGCACAAGCAGTTGTGCCATTTCTCCTAACCACACAGCAATGGAGTATAATATTTCATGTATGAGGACAATATTTTAGTTGATTTTATTAGCAGTCATCACCCTGATTACTTCATGTCATAAACATAGTAATATTCATAGTACTACTAATGCATAGTTGTAAATCCAAAAATTATATTATTTCATAATAATATTTTTATATTATATTATAATATATGACAAAAAAAACTGTCCAGTATAGTATATGGTAACAGCGTATTGCATAATGATGGTGATTATGATTATTATTATTATTTTATTTTTTTTTTGTATATCCAAAATATTGGATCATTATATTATTTCATTATTTTAATAATGATTGGGCAATATAGAAAATAGCATAGAGTAACACGGCATATAGTAAAATAATATTATTAATATTATTATAAAAAAAATTATATCCAAAACATTACATTGTTATATTATTTCATTATTTTAAAAATGACTGGGCAATATAGAAATTAGCATATAGTAATATAACATTATTGTTATTATTATTATTATATGCTATTTTATTATATACTACCTGCTGTTGCCTAGTTTTGTCAATAAGCATTTAAGTACATTGCTATTAAATGCTATTATATAAATACTATTTAATAAAATAATAAATATAAATTGTACATCTACATGTTTTTTTCATTCTGTGTTCTTTAGATCATATCCCATTGAGATCATTTCAAACTCTGCATAGAATTTACACTGTATTTACAATATAAGCCCATTGTATTACATTCAATCCAGGAATTTAGATAGACTCTCCCTTTTTTTCTTTTTTATATTCTAAATGGCCTCCTCTGAACAGTGTTTCGTCAGTCTACTTTTAAGAGCCAGACGCAGGGACATGTTTCATGTTACTGTGTTCAAGAGCCAAGTCATTTCAATTCTCCACCTCTCCTTCCCATTCCTAAATCTCTGTCTGAGCACAATCCCTCACTCAAACACCACCGATGAGCATCGTGACGGAGCCTATAGCAAGAAACATGTCTATATATCGTACTGGTGTTCCCGTCTCCTTCGTCTTCACATATGCTTATCCTCATGTTCTCTTCCTCAAAGTTGCTCAAGGGCAACTTTGATGTTACATAATTATATGCCGTTTTATGACAAGCCTGTTTTTCTGTTTGTTCTGCACATCAAAGGTTCATTGGAATTAGCCTTCATCAGCAAGGAATTAGTTGAAAAGAGAACCACACATATTCAGCTCATCATAGAGTACCAAAGGATCACACCTTATAAAGCTCCAATTAACATGAAGAACATAATTTAAATGCAACACTGTCATCAGTGACTTCTGCCTTATTGTAAAGACAGATACAATACAACCCCAGATAGAGAATCAGCTGACTTTAAAGAAGAAATCCGCTGAATGAACCTTATGTGTTATGTGTTGATAACCGTGTATATTTTCTGTGTGTGTTGTGTAGGAGAGCTGTACATTGGAGGTGTTGGGAAGAGCATGTACAACAGTCTGCCCAAGCTCATAGCATCGCGGGATGGCTATCAGGGCTGCCTGGCCTCAGTTGACCTGAATGGCAGGCTTCCTGACCTGATCGCAGATGCTCTACACCGTGTGGGTCAAGTGGAGCGAGGCTGTGAAGGTTAGTGTACTGCTGTTCCGAGCCGTTCAGAGGCAATCATAACAACATATGACCCTAAACTCAAAATACACCACTTCCACATGCAATTAAAGACTACACAGTTTTGGATTTTCCTGTCAGTCTAATTTTATTTATGTTATTTTTTACATTGTATTATTACTATTATAGTTTTTTGTAATAACATTTTTTATATTATGATAATATATCAAGAGTTCAAATCCCCCAAATAATAAGAGCTTCTCCATTTAAAGCAGTCCTGGGCATTGTACGGCCCCCGGGCCACATCCGGCCCTCTATCCTTGACCAGCCCGTATGAGGTAATTCGTGAATTAAAAGTCAATCGCAAATTAGGTGTACGCAATACAACCGCACTGCTTTTATTTTCAAGGCAACAGCTTTGTTTCCTGATAATGAAACAACTTAAAATCAGTTTGAAACTGATTTTATTTCTATAAACTCATAAAAACAACAAAATGTTGCTTCTATAAAGTAATGAAAGCAGGATGCGCTTTCTGTCATCTCTGAAGTTGGAGTGCGTCAGAAAAAAGAACCGAAACTCAGCAGCGTACGGCTACCTCACAGACATGTGAAATAGGCTATATCTATGGAAAGTTTTAAATGTCTACTTTTAAACGAACCAATTCAAAAACCAATATTTCCTGATTATTGTAATCTGTATGAGGGTTGCATTTCTCTCTAACGGCGTGTCCAGTACTCTGGAGTATATGCTACTTGTCAACTCTCCTGTTTTTCCCGGGATTCTCCCGTATCTTTAATCTTTCTGTATGAAAAAAAAAATCCCACTGGGCGTATTTTATGTGTTTGCTCTATTTGCCTCCGGTAAAACTCCTGTACTTGGATGGCCCAAATCTCATTATATGAATAATCATGTCAACATAGTCCAAGGTTGTCCGGTTGCCAAATCTTGTATGAAACGCATCCTTCTCACACAATCAACGCATACAAATTTCAACCCATTTGTCCCCTCAACTTGGCTACCTACAACCCAGTGAAGCTGTTTATATCTGCGCAGTAGTGATGCGCGGATGGCGGTTGTATCCGCGGGCGCTGTGGATAATCCGCGGGTCGGGTAATATGCAGCTGTGGCTGCTGAATAAAGGCACTTTCTCAACCGCTGTTGTTTTAATAGAGAAGTCATTTGGAATTATTGAAATTACTATAAGGAATTTCACTGTTATCATATTTTTTTGTTTGTTTTACCAATTTTCATAATGTAGACCGAGAGAGTGCATAAGTTTTTGATATGAATTTATATAATAAGTAGACTATAATAAATCAGTACACTAGATGGGGTCAAATAAACCATGTGTATGAGTCAACATTCTATTGATTTGTGATTATTGGTGAAAGTGCAATTATTGTGAAAGTGCAAATTTCTCAAATGCCAATAACCATTAAGAACCATTAAATCAGCATGATGACAATGTGACTAAGATTTCATTGACTAAAACTAGACTAAAATGCTCAGACATTTAGCCGACTAAAACTTAAACTAAAACGGACAAGGTTGACTAAATATGATTATAACTAAAACATACATTTTAGACAGGACTAAGATTAATTTAAAAGACTTTCCCCCAGTTTCACAGACAAGGCTTAAGCTTAGTCCCACACTAAAGTGTAAATCTGAGCTGTTTTGACTGAAAGAAACTTGCTTTGACTGATCTTAAAATATATCAGTGCCTCTGTTTTGTCTCAAGATGCACACCAGTAATGTTTTATTTCTAAGGCACGTTAATAAAAATTACTTAAATTTCCTAATTGAACTATGGCCTAATCCCGGTTTAGTCTAAACCCTGTCTGTGAAACTTGGCCTAAGACTAATTATAAATGAAAAAAATGGACAAAATGAACACTAATCATAAACATTAGAAAAAAATTTAAAATTAAAATTAAATTAGAAAAAAATCTTATTCCTCTTGTACAAAAGATTAAAACCTTTATTATTGTTTTAGTTCATAACATTAAAAAAAGAAAAAAGTTTTTGTAAAAAAAAATGATTTATTATAATTAATTGTAATATAAATTAATATTGTAATTTATAATTAATTTAATTAATCTCAATTAATTAATTTAAACACTACAAACTAAAATTGATTTGAATACTACAAGGCTCACAAGGCTCACAAAATTGCAATGAAAAGCATCAAAAGTAAATATTCATTTTGAAATTTGCTAAATATTACATTGAACATTGTTATTAAATTGTTAGTGTTTTACCTATACATTATAAATAACAATATACATAATTATAATCAATTAATTCTATGGATTTCTGTTGACAAAGTTGGCTGCCAAATTGTTCGCCCATTGCCATGTTTCTGTCACCATGCTCACAGCTGATGTTAGTGACTGTTGTGAGATGTAGACATGAACGTCTATGTGATTTGTAATAATTATAACTTGTTTCAGCCGGCCCTGGGACAACCTGCACGGAGGACTCATGCTCCAATCAGGGAGTGTGTCTGCAACAGTGGGAGGGGTTTACCTGCGACTGCACCATGACAACATACGGAGGTCCACTCTGCAGTGACCGTGAGTACGGTTTTGCTCTTTAGTAGGGATTAAACAGCTTTATTAAAGAGGCTTGTTTGGCCACATTAATAAGATGTTCAAGGCTTCTCCTTTGATAATCTCAGAGCTGAGTGTTTGAAGTACTAAACGAGTGGTGCACCGCAATGCAGTCTTTTTAATGTGCAGATAAGGCAGAACACTCTAATTAGTGAGGGCCACAAGATAATATTCATAAAGAGCTAGTAATGGTTCAAGTGACC
Source organism: Barbus barbus (assembly GCF_936440315.1). Classification (NCBI taxonomy): domain Eukaryota; kingdom Metazoa; phylum Chordata; class Actinopteri; order Cypriniformes; family Cyprinidae; genus Barbus; species Barbus barbus. The sequence continues at coordinate 10,823,294 of NC_136721.1, forward strand.
CCTGAACTGGAGGCTGGAAGATATGCAATTTGGTTTGCATCTAAAATGTTTAATCACACCAAAGCTCGGAGTTGGAACCGTGGGTTTTAATGTCTGTGATCCTGTACAATTGCTTTGCTTGCAAACAGAAACTGGCCTTGTGCACAAGGCAGATTGTGTTTGCTTTAACGTCCCCATATTTTTGACAATAATGCTCTTTAGACTGGCCTAATGAGCTAAATGAAGATAAATAGGGTTAGCTGCTCTAAACATTAAAAAAGAGCAGATAACCATGTTGGAGTGTTTGAAACAACATCTTCATTAAAAACCTGGAGAGATAAATAAGCTGTTTAATATAGTTCAGTTAATTAGCAAAATTTCCATTATGGAATTTTAGAAGTGATACATGGAACGATGAAATTACACGCATAGATCATGTCTGCCTTTGATTCGATTATGCATTTGTGCTTATCGGTTCTGGAATATATGGAGTATATTATTTGTGTGGTATATATTGATTCAGCTGTAAATTAGGAATATTAACTCTGTCTCATATTTCCCTTGGGTGGGATATCTATATATTGGGAACAGGGTTCAAAATTAGCATTCGCCAAATGCCAATGGCAGGTAAATAAAATTGTAACTTCATTAGGAACTGCAACATGGTTATTATATTATATTATATTATATTAATATATCACTTATGTTATTAATATATAATTTAAAATGGTAATATAGATGCAGAATACACCATTTGAAGAATTCAACCAAAAAAATTAATGAAATCAATTTTATTCAATTAATTATTCAGCCAAATGTTGTTCCAAATCCATAAGACCTTCGTTCATCTTCAGAACGCAAATGCAGTGTGGTGCTCTCGCGAAAGCAAATTGAAGACTGACACAGAAGAGGAGAAATTATTTTATTTTATTGTGTTTTTTATTTGCACACAAAAAGTATTCTCGTACGTTTCTGGGGCTTGAACGTGTCAGTTGCGTTGCTGTCTACGCAGGGTCAGAAATCTCTCGGATTTCATCAAAAATATCTTAATTTGTGTTCCTAAAATGAATGAAGGTCTTACAGGTCTGGGACAACATGAGGGTGAGTAATTATTGACCGAATTTAAATTTTTTTGTGTGAACTATCTCTTTAAATCATTAACTATTTATTGCAGGTCAATTTTTTCTCAGTTTGCTCTACATTGGCTGGTACAGCAAGTTAATTTTGGACCCTGATTGGAAATAACGCTGATTATGTACATATTTAATTTCTCCAGCTGCATGTTTTCAGTTTTGTCAGCCAGAAGCTATTCTACGAAGAATCGGTGTGAATAAGGCTTTAAATATTTGATTTGCTTATTTATCAGTACCAGAATTAAAAGTGACCAGTATACAAGCAGCATATGTAAACATTTGCAAAATGTATTATGCATGAACTATGAAGCCATGGAGTTTGTTGATGCAGCAGATCTGTGAGTACAAAACTACTTCTGCACCGCTAACTCAATTAACACTTCAGACAATTGTTTCACAGCACCACATGCCTGCAACACCATAAAGACTCTCCATCTCCATTCTAACAGTGATAATGACTTGAAATGATCTTGTATCGACATAATGCAGATTTTGAAGAGCACTGTACATTCTCAGGTTCAAGTATTAGCTCAAACATAGTGAAGGCTGTTCTATATTCAAACACTAGCAGAAAGAGATTAATAAACATGCTTAATCTCATTATTATTTTTAAAAACCTACAAACATCTGGCAGAAAAGAAAGAGGAGGCCAGTATTTAACAGTGACGGGATTTCAAGCACTTTAGTGTGGGATTAGGGGATTCCAATGTGATTTAGTCTGTCTGCTAATACTCGATATCTACCTACATAGCCGTAAATCAATAAACACAATTATTCTATAAACTACGAGGCATTTCCACATCATTCATGGTCTTCATTCTCGTCATCAGATTGGATTTCCATAGTAGAGTTTTCATGGAAGTATTAGGGCTTTTTTGGTGCATCGACAGACGATTTGAATTAACTAAGCTTCTTTTATACCAAAAGCAGCAGTAGCACACCTGTTCATCCTCGTCCGCATGAAAGACTATGGAACAGGATGCAGGTGTGAAGAGAAAAACAATCCTTCAAAAGTCATTTTCACACGATCAACACAAAATCCGTTGGGCAGCCACAGAGCTGGAGCAGCTTCACTAATGCATGACTCATTCCCTTCCTCAAATAGTGTGACAAAGGCAGTCAGTCATCTTTTTACCTTGTCCCCTACAACACACATTTGCCCATGTATTTTATTTTTTTCTGAGAGGGAGATTTTCCAGACAGCAGACATATGGAGAGAATAATTTTGGTTGACCTCAGTAATTAGCGTAGATTATTTAGGAATATCATTAGCACAAATTGCACCTGCTGCTTGTGTGACATCTCACACATTTTCAACGACTTCCGAGCGCCCTTTATTCGCACGCTTGCTTTTAGTAACAGGGAATGTGAGAGCCGCAGACAGTCATTCGATCCCTCCCAGACTTCTTCCACATACACGTCAAATCCCACCGGAATATTCCGGGTTGTATTGCATGTATCTTGTGTTGTAGAACAGCATATTCAAGTGGCTGGATCTATGTTCCATACTTTGATTTCCTGCGAACAGTCACATCCATCAGCCGAGGTCTAATTAAATGGCTTGTAATGTGTTACCTGTCCTGAGCACTGTCCAAGGACACAGCAGGCCGGTCCCTGCGAGTCTTAAGGGATTGCTCTCTCCTACTTCCTTTGTTCATTCAGGATTCACGTCATCCCTCTGTACTGTACATCAGACCCTCCAGCAGTGACCATTAAATTAAATAGATGCTGCACTTTCATGTCTGCTGTTTTGCCTCACAGCCTTGGACTCTACTCTCACCTTTCTCTGCAAGAATCTGCTCAGCCAACCTTACATTTTACATAGACTTTTCTGTCGTGCCCTGCACATATAATGGGCTACATTTCCTTACAGGAGTAATTGTTTTTGTTGGGCAAAACTTTAAACAAAGCTCTTTCTTGTTAAAGGTGCACAGTGTTTTTTTTCTACTTGAAAAGGTTTTACACAGAAAATGAGTGACGTGTTGAAAAGTACTTTAGATTTTGGGTTAGGGGATAGAAAATACTGTTTGGTTCGTATTAAAGTAATAGAAGTCTATAAACTATAACTATAAAATGTTCTGATGTTTCATATTTTTGGTAACCATTATACTTTTTTAAGGATTCTTACTTTATATTTTAGAAGAACAGCATTTCAAATATGCATACTTTTGTGAAATCATAAATGTCTTAGTCACTTTTGATCAGTTGAATGTGTCCTTGATAAATAAAAGTTTATAGACTTCCATTTTACTGAAAGTGTAATTTATGGCATACAATTGATAAAAAATCGATTCAAAATATTCAATGAATAATGGATGTAAAAAAGAGAAATCCAAGGCACTCTTCTTCAAAATAATTTAAAAGGCCTTTATTATACTGATTATTTCATGATAGAAAATTTAAAAGACATGGGAAGAAGCAACCCACACATAGCGGCGCAAACCGCCTTTTTCAGTGCCTTGGATTTCTCTTTTTTACATCCATTTGTATTCCCGACCCCAAAGAGCACCTTCAAATATCTCATTGAACTGAGCACTGAGCAAAAATCTGACTTTTGAGATATATATATATCAGCAGTTATTTTTATGCCTTTAGAAATATGGAGGGCCAAATTACTCAAAATTAAATAAATGTTGAAATATATAAATAAATGCAGAAATACAGTAAATATATAAATATTTATTTATTTATTTATTCATTCGTTCATTTATTTATTCATTCATTTCTTCATTCATTCATTTATTTATTTATTGCCTCCCTCCACATTTCATTTTCAGGGTTATGGTTGTCGGCACATCACTCAGTGGGCGGTGTCACCTTTCAAACTCGATTTCTTTGGTCTTTCTAATTTAGGCGCCTTTTTCTTGTTTTTCGCATCACGAGCTATGGCTGAGTATGGTGCAGTAACAGATCTGTTGTGGACTTTTGCAGATGAAGTTGTCAATCAAAACGTTGACTATGACATAATTTTAATTCAAGTAGAAAATATCCAGGAGATGTTAGCTGCACGTGTAAACAGAGCTTATTCACACCGCACGCAGAGGCGGCGCAGCAGCAGAGCCGGTCGTTTCGGCGCTGAGTCTATTTTTGCTGCACCGCTTAAGCTGAATTAAAGTCACAGTGTATTGTTCGTGATCAAAACTGACCTGATTAACTTGAAAAATAACACATTTTCGTGTAATAAATACATTCGTGATGCACAATCACCATATGAAAAAATCACTTCCGCTAGGTTTTGCCCAAACTTCAAAGGCCTGTTTCAATTAAGAAAACTAGAGGCATTTGTTACTTGTACTTTTTATCATGTAAACTACCTATATACAGCATGTTATTTTTCCTGGACACGGCCAGGATTAGTTTTGGCTTTGTTTTCCTGTTTTCGTGCTTGCTGAAGATAATGATCGAAAAGTAGTTTGACCAATAGCATGCAAGCATTGTACATAATTGACCAATCATGGTGTGTGTGAGAAGGTGGGATCTACGGTCAAAGCGATGCAAATACGCGTACATATTAAAGTGTGTTTGACTTAAAGTGGCGCGGCTCAGACCGATCGGTGTTTGACATCAGAGTACCTCGAGAGCGTTTTCAAAGCATAAGGAACCATTGATGTTATACACCAATCGGTCTCCACACGGAAACAAAGCCAAAACCTAGATATCTTAGGCAATATAGAAATCCTGGCCAGGACATGTCCGGGGGAAATGGCAGGTATGGTCACCCTAAAGAGGGGCACACGTCGCATCGCAACAGAGTATGCTGGCCATATCATACATCTAAGCACATGGCACACATTGTTCAGAGGAGAAAGCTGGAAAATATGACAGAATTGATGATACTGGTCTGTATTTATAGTACACAAGCTGCGGTTCAGCTGCGCGCGACAACGCTGCCAGTATTAAAGCACGAAGAAAAAGGCGCCTAAATTAGAAAGACCGAAGAAATCAAGTTTGAAAGGTGACACCGCCCACTGAGTGACGTGCCGACAACCATAACCCTGAAAATGAAATGTGGAGGGAGGAAATAAATAAATTAAGAAATTAATGAATAAATACATAAAGAAATGAACTAATAAATAAAGAAATACATAAATAAAGAAATTAATTAATTAATTAATTTCTGCATTTATGTATTTAATTATTTAATTATGTATTTAACGATTTATTTATATATTTCAACATTTATTTAATTATTTAATTTTGAGTAATTTGGCCCTCCATATAGAAATCCCTTTTTTACAGGGAAAAAAGAGTGACTTGATGAAAAACTTGTTTAAAATAAAAAAATATTCAGTGAATAATATTCATAAAACAATAAAAATAAAATATTCAGACTTTTGAATAAAATATTCACAGTCAGCTGTTTTGTTTTTATTTTTTGCTTTTTAAAGCATCTTAGATCAGTAAGTTCATACAATGGTTTTGTCATGCCATCAGTAAACTATATTAGTTTACTTGTGATTGATTACACTGATACTCTTCTTTTTTTTTTATTGGTATTCTAAGTGTCTGTGTTCTGTATTGTGTTACATTGATGGAGAAAAATTAACAGTGCTTGGTATCACCTTACAAATGATTCCTTCATGCTGACGATTTCTGAATGCCAATAGGATAACAGGGTCAATTGATCCATACATCCCTTGGATTCCTGCTGGAATGGATTCTATGAATTGGAGGTTTTTACCAATTGGACATGGTCCAATGGAACAGGATATGGAATTGACATATATAGTCACCAAAAGCAGACCTAAAATCCAATAAGTATGTCAGCAGTGTTACAAGCAGATTATTGACATGAGCCATTTCTCTTGTTTAATATTGAATATGGCTTCATGAATGACGAGCCTCTGTCTGACCTGTGCTTTATGAGCTCATGCTGTTTAAGTATTTTTGTTGTGTAAGTATTTTGAGCTGCTTGCACCCGTGTATATACAGTGTTCTGAGCTGATATGAAAGGATGATGTCTTTAACCAGAGAGCTGATCTAAGGTGTCTTGAGTTCTGCAGTGACATCTGGAAACAAAGCCGTCGCTAGGTATTGAGTGAGTGGAATGAAATCGGATTGTTTTCCAAGAAGCGGTGAAGTGAATGACAACACGCACACATCCAAATAAAAAAGTAAATAACACATCTGAGTAATCTGGTTCATTAAATAGGCTTAGTTTCAGGGTATGCTGAGATATATCAACAGCATTTGTGGCATAATGCCGAACTACTACAAGAAAAAGTCAAAATGGGCAAAGCAGATTGTTAATGAGTTATTTATTTGGGATTAATTAACAACATGTATTGATTAATGACAACAAAGTTAAAATATGGATTTTTTATATAGACAAATTCAGAGACCAATTATTTTGTGATAGTGTCATATCAACATGTATAGTACTTACATGTTATGTTTATATTTATAATGCTATATTTAAAAAATCGCTATATTTAAAATCTATCGATCTATCTGGCTATCTAGCTATCTATAAATACATATACATTAATGAGAATTTATTATAATTGTAGAATAATATACTATAGTATATACTGTATATATAATAAATGACTGAATATTAAAATCAAATTTTTTATATTTTGATTATCTTCACAATTTTTTGCTTCTACTGGTCTATAAGTCAAGTCGTTGACCGTTACTTTTCTCATTCTGCATTATCTCCTTCTCTCTGTGTGGCCCATTCTTCCACTAGTGTCCAGACTTTAACAGCCACTCGCCTGCAGTCCTGGCAGCCACTCCCTCAATGTGACATGGTGGCAGGCCCTAAGGTGCTGGCTGCCGGTCCGACTCCTGATCGCTTCATTAGAGAGCAAACAAAGCGTGAATGTCTTGTAATTGTATAGCAGGTCCTGCCAGGCCTAAAAAAAGCAGAGACACCATATAATAAGATATTTAGAGGAGACTGAAAGGTCACCCCCTGTCCAGAAGCAGGAAGGGATGGAGTAATTGGAGGGGAGAAGGACGGTGCTCTGCGGTGAAATGTCAACACGAAGGAAGCCGAGGAGGAATCATAATCAGCGGCCTCCATCTCACGCACTTCCACATCCTTTAGACAACCACAGACTGAGACGTCACCCTGTTCTAGCTGCTGCTTTGGAGGATGCCACTCAGCCGGTGACACGGCAGAGTAGATGCTGACAGAATTAGGACGAATTTAAGGCGGGTTTCCAGCAGCTCATTGCAACTCATTCTCCTGCTTTTAGTTCACTGGCATTGATTGAGACTCACTGAGGGATGGATGGAATCGAACCTGCATGTTTAGTTCATCTCTGTAGGATTGCATACATACTCAAACTTAGGGAGTTTACACAACACTATTTTCAACTAAAAACAGACAACAACTTTTTATGCATTTTTCCTGTTCATGAAAACAGCATTTTGGGTGCCTGTAAATGCAAACTTTTGAAAGCAGATTTCAAAGTGCAGGTTTTTGACAAAGATAGTTAGCATGTAAACCATAAAAAACTTGAAATTATGAAAATGATGACATGCACATGCGCATTATGCATTTAGTCTATGTGTATGTGTGCAGGTGCCTAACAAAGTTTCTTAACAAAGTGGCATCGCCATCGCCTGGCATGCATAATATAACATTTTAGTTGTTTTCAGTGATCATCACTGTCACTTTTTAATCAGCCTCCAATCAGAGTGGAGGAGGGGGCGGGACAAATTCCACATCGACAAACCGTCACACCCTGCTTGTACAACAGCAACAGACGACAACAGGAAGCAAAACATCGGGGAAAAAATCATCTAAACAAGCACCGGAGCAAGTATTTTACATTGTGTCAAAATGTCATAAATAAACTATCTGCAAATCAGATACTAGTTACATTTCCGCAGATATTCCACATCATAGCAGCTAAAGGGCCAGATTTAGTAAACAGGGCAAATTAACATTAGAGTGCAATTCCATAAAAGCGTCGGGTGGGGAAAATTCTGCAGGTGATTTACTGACAATTGCACATTAAAGGACACAGACGCAGCCAGATCATCGCCATAATGACCAGCGCAATCTACCAAGAGCAGCGCAAATTACCGCCTGCTTTAAGACATGCTTTTTGGGGCATTAAATAATGGCACAAATACCAGTAATTTGACAATCGCAAACATTAGTAAATCGCATTGTGTGATTCATTTTAATACTCTCCCCCCATAAATTTTGCGTCTCAAAGGGAAATTCCTGCAAATGCATATTCAAGAAGTTCAAGCGCAAAAATAGCGGTGTCCACACCTTTTCAGCAATAATTCACTACGCATCTTTAGTAAATCCTGACAGTGCATTGGTGCAAACTGTTAATAAATCTGGCCCAAAGCGTCTTAACTTAAAAATTAAAAATAAAATAAATGCTGCGCCGCAGAAGCACTCACAGCTACGCATTTTAAACTAATAAAAAGTCGTACTGACCCTAAACTCTTGAATTGCAGATTATATCATATAATTTATAACAATAAATTATTCTAAATAATACTCTATATATTAATATAAAAATATTATTCTGAAATTTATATTACTCGTATATAAATTCTAATATTTTATTTTAATAATGTTTTAGCTCATAATAAACCATAAAATATATCAGTACTACTCATACGATACTATGTCAGTGTTTGTTACCCAGACAAGGGATGACTGGAGGATGATATGATCATCCTTCATAACGTTCGCTCCAGTGTTTACTACAATATCACATAGTCACCAAATGTACTCCTGATTTCATAGCACCACAAAGACAACTGGCCCGGATCAGCGCCAAATGTTGTGATTTCACAACGAGAACCATTCGGTTCCCTTGGTGGAAAAGAGTCTTTAGCCGCTAACCACCCTCAATCAAGTTTAACCAGGTGTTAAATGCGCTGAAATTATGCAATTGTTATTCTTTTCACGCATCCTTTCTGTGTGACTTGGGATCACTCTGGTGCAGTTGTTGTTGCGCTATTACCGCCTGTGCAAAGTATTTCTTTTACTAGATATATTGTGTATGATTTCTATTGATCTTGGCAGTGGTAACTCATCAAAGATGGAGAAAGGTGCTATAATTCACCATATGTACACACAGGCCATGTAGACAAGCACATTTTTGGCATTTTAAAGAGCTGATTCAAGAGTCTGGATCACAGTAGTGGAGTGATGCTGTAAAGTTCGCCAGTTCGCAGTTACCTTATTTGCATAATTCCTTTAATGAAAGGGCTGTAGACAGTGCATGCAAATAAATGGCATCAAAAAACAATGAGAGGATATTTGAAGTTTTTTTTATTAGTTTTTAGTTTTAGCTTCATTTTACTCTGTAAATATTAGAAATCTAGACATGTCTTATGTTCCTGTGTGTGTAATAGCACTATGAAGTTATTTCTGACAAAAATGCAGGATGGCTTCAGGTAATATTTGATTTTTTCAAAGTGACCTGCTCAGCCACATTAAACAGTGTGCACTTTGTTTAGGCTTTTCTGTTTTTGTAGGTTTGTGTAAATTGGAAGACTGCTGAAGATCAGTCTGACATGTCGCACATTAAAGACTGCCACTTTTTTTCTATACCGCACACACTTGTGACAAAAAAATAACAGCCAGCAAACAAGAGCTGTGATTACCCAGTTTGCAAAGGCAAAAAGCAGACTGAGCAACAACCAAATGAATGATATTTATATACAGAGCACTAAAGTCCGACTGCTTTCATTTATTTATTTCTTCTCAGCTAGTGCCGGGAGGCAAGTAATTACACAGAGTGTCTGAAAACATCCAAAAGCCCCTCAGTGAGCCGCCTTTCAGAACGCCTGATTTTCTGAAGGAGGTTTGGCTTGTGTACAACATTAGTTATGCAGCAGAGAGTTCAGAGGTAATAATGGGGCACTTTAGTAGGCTGAAAAATTAATTATGTTTCTAATGCAAATATCACATAGTGAATCAGTGTCTGTAAGGTTCAAATTTATTCATTGTTTTTTTTTTATAAATTTGCATTTTTATTTTGCACTCCACTGTGATGTAACCCTGTTCCCCTCACACACACACACAACGCGTTACACGCAAAACTCCACATTTGAACAGTCAAAAGCAAATACTTGAACTAATAACAAAACATACTTACAGTCGCTGATTCAGAAGCACCAGATTGTCATAGCAAAGTCGGAATTGACCCTTTTGTTTTAGAAATAGCCTTCGTGCATAGCCAGCCTTGTACTCTTCTAGGTTCTAGGTTCATGTCTCCCTGACATGACTGCATCAACACTAACTGCGGTTACTGAAACCACGCCTTCTTTCCTCGCGTGAACATTTGGGGCGACATTACGCAAATATTTCCACATCGTGATGTAGACATGTGGGGGTATGTTTGAATGAGCCGTTTGAGGGGGGGGTGTTGCACCTTGATTGATCTCAGCTATGCATGAACAGCTTGTAACACTTAAAAGAGAAAGGAAAACTTGAAATCGCATCATATGACCCCTTTAATAATTAGCTTTTTAAATTTTACTTATTTTGCTGCGAACACTGTTTTGATTTGTTGTGAAACCCTACTGCGAAGGTTTGTGTGTAAATTCCTTGTATTGAGCAGCTATATTTGACACAAGCACTCCCGCTCCGCCAATTATCAGATTTGGCATCTGCATTTGCCGTGGCCTTTACTGACCTTTGGGCGACCTGTCATGAGCGTGAGTAGTCTGATGTAGGGATATGATTTCTCCCTCATTAAATCACACCGACTGAAATGTTCCTGAGGCACAACCCAGCATTTGGGCCTTTAAACCATTACATGTTCAAATACGGTGCTTTCCAATTCAAAATGCTATGCGAGTCTAGCTGGTTTCTTACTGGCCCAAGTTAACTGAGCCAGTTCCCAAGTCTCTATAGGGCTTTTCACACTGCATTTAACCCTGGATGATGTCTTTTTCAACCCTGGTCCAAGGCCGCTTTTAAACTTTGAAGCAATTTTTCACACTTGTAATGTTAAAAAAGGGTTTGCACCACTTATACACTGGGTTATAAATCTCAGCTCCAGAGCAACAGTGTTTACCACATTAAATATTCATATGCTTTGTACAGAGACTTTCATGTGCTGTTTTTGGTGTCAGCAGCCTGAGAGAAAAATGAAAATGTTGGTGGCGGGAAAACACTTTAACTGGTTAGGTCTCTCATTCAGTGTAAATTTATGGGATTTTTTGCATATTTCATCATCCACCAGGTGAAACAAACAAACAAACATCTGTTGTATCTACACCATCTGGATCTCTCTGTATTGACACCCATTCAAAATTTATAGTTTATTCTGACGGAATGAAATATTTATGATTTATATGTCGATTTCCAATAAATGTATGACAGTATGTTGCTTTAACGGCAACTGTTCTTTTTTCGGAGGGATCTTAAAGGGGATAGTTCTCCCAGTAATGAAAACTCTGTCACCTTCCACTTGTTCCAAAACTATGAGTTTCTTTGCATTAGAAGATATTTTGAAGAATAATGGTAACCAAACAGTTGACAATAGCCATTGACTTCCATTGAGTATGGAAAAAATATAATATGGAAGTCAATGGCTACCATCAGCTGTTTGGTTACCAACATTCTTCAGAATATTGTTTGTGCTCAACAGAAGAAAGAAACTCATACAGGTTTGGAACAACCTGTGAGTAAATGATGACAGAATTTTACATTTTGGGTGAACGAACCATTTAAAAGCATTACATTGACTGTTTGAATGTTGCCAACAGTTGAGCTGAATGGGAATGTTAAAGGGATAGTTCAGCCAAAAATGAAAATTGTCATAATTACTCACCCTCATGTCGTTCCAAACTTGTAAGGTCTTTGTTCATCTTCGGAACACAAATTAAGACATTATTGATGAAATGTCCTTACTACCTTTCTGGGCCCAGAATATGGTAGATTCTGTCTATGCAGGTTCAGAATGTCTCGGATTTCATTAAAAAATTAAATCTCAATTTGTGTATTAAGGTATCCTTCTCCAGGTATTATAAATCTTTACAACTGTTCAATACTGGACAAGTCACATAAAGCCAACAGAAAAGTGCACAGCAGTATCAATCCTAGGTTTTTTAGTTTTCACACATTGAATAGTCCACCACTGTGCAGGTCACTACCGTGAGGAGAAGAGGTGATGAATAGGCATCGCTCATAAAAACCGTACGTTTGCGTGGGGGTGGTTTTCACAGAATCTTTTTTTTCATGTGGTCTTCTTCTATTTTTGCTTGTTTTACTCTTTCTCTCTGTCTCTCTTATTCAGCCCATAGCCATATTTGTTGAGTGCTGGCACACCAGATAAATTAGCTTCCACAGGCAAAACACACTGTATAAGCTTGTGCTGGATTTTTTTTTAAAGATTGGTCCTCCCCTGCTGCTCAGTTTGGAGGTGTTAGAGCACCATACGTGGTTCATTCGTAGAATTACATGCACAATTTCTCATGAATCCAGAGTAAGGACTTTTCATTCAATTTCATGATTGAAACTTGTTAACGGTAACAGTCTTTTTCCAAGGGAGTGAATTCATTTGCTTTTTTTCCCCCACTCTCTCACTCTCTTTATTCTGGTATGCACGCTAATGTTGTACGTCTCATTTTTTATATTCTGTCCTTTGGCTTAGAGCGTTTATTTTCTCTTGAACAAATCACCAGCTGTTTTTTTTTTTTTTTATTGAGCTGGCTCAATCAAGAGAAGATAAATTCATTAAAAAATGTTTTGTATGTCAATGCAAATTTTATTATTTTTGCTCATGTGTTTGTAGTTATCAAGCTCAGAATTAAAGTAGAACATGCTTTCATCAGTGCTTCTAGGTCACAAGGACTGTCTTTTTTTGTTAAATATTCTATGCAAATACACAGCTAATCCTTTTTCAGTGTTATTTTCATAGTTCATTTAATGTGTTAATTTAGCACAATTAAATAAAAATTAACGTGTTTACTTAAACATTTAGTTACTTTGACAAAATACCGCCTCTGAAAAAATGTTAACATATTTTACACTTTCTTTTTTTCCCTTGTACAGTCATAAAATTACATTAAATCATATGTAAATTTACCAGGATTTCTGCATTAATTGGTCATTAATTGGGATCTGACCAACTAATTTATGACAATAGACACCGCTGCTTAAGCAAATAACATTCAAACAATGATATATCTTTATGGTTTTATTGTGCATTGTAAACATTTACAGTGCAGGGTACACTCTCAGAAATAAAGGTACAAAAGCTGTCACTGGGGCGGTACCTTTTCAAAAGGTACACTTTTGTGCCTATTAGGTTCAAATATGTGCATTTTAAGTACTAATATGTACCTTTAAGGTACCAAAATGGACCCTTTAGGTACAAACATGTACCTTTTGAAAAGGTACTGCCCCAGTGACAGCTTTTGTACCTTCATTTCTGAGAGTGTAGGGAAAAATATGTGAATTTGTGGCCGCTGGTATCAGGGTATTTTTTTTTTTTATTTAACTTAAGGGTTTGTTACAACTGCTTGCTGACCTCAACCCAATTGAGATGCTGTGGCATGACCTCAAGAGAGCGATTCACACCAGACACCATAAAAATACTGCAGAACTGGAACTTTTTTGTAAAGAGGAACAGCGCAAACATTCTCTCGACCGTTCTGGAGATCTCATCCCCAATTACTGAAATGCTTGGAGGTTATTGTTGCCAAAGATGTGTCAAGTTATTAAGCCACCCTGCAGTTTGCTTTTATTCAGATCAAATAACCAATTTATGCAGACAAACAGGACCATTTTTTGTTTCTTGATATTGAAGAAAAGACAGAACTAAAAGCAAACATACAATATATATATATATATATAGATATATATATATATATAGATATATATATATATATATATATATATATATATATATATATATATATATATATATATATATATATATATATATATATATATATATATATATATATATATATATATATATATATATATAGATATATATATAGATATATACATACATACAGTCCCTTCCATAAGTATTGGAACAGTCAAGACAAAATTGCTCTGTTGGCTGTGGAGTCGAGACATTTGCAAATATGATTAAAAGATGAATATGAGACAAAAATACAGAATATCACATTTTATTATTAGCCGTTTCAACACATACATGTTTTACCAAATAAAAAGAACAGCACTTTTAGAGTTCATCCCACTCATTGATGTGAGCATAAGTATTGGGACAGTTGAACATAAGGCAGAAATAAAAGATTAAAAGCTATTATTTAGTTGCAGATCCCTTGAACACAATCACAGCAGTGAGTCTGTGACCCATAGACATCACCAGACTCTTGGTCTCATCCTTTGAAATACTTTTCCCAGACTTTAATGCAGCCAATTCCAATTGTTGCTTGTTTTGGGGAGTTTCTGCCTTTACTCTCCTCTTCAGCTGGTGAAATTCATGTTCAATCAGATTTAAATCTGGAGATTGACTTGGACAATCTAAGACTTTCCATTTCTTTGCCCTTATAAATTCCTTGACTGAACTGGCAGGGTGTTTTGGGTCATTGTCCTGATGCAATATGAAGCACTTCCCAATGAATCTGGTGGCATTTTCTTGAATATTGGTAGGAAAGATGGTTTTATACCCTTCCAAATTTATTCTGCTACTATCATCATACATTAAGTCATCAGTAAAGTTGAGAGGGCCTGTTCCAGAGGCAGCCATGCATGCCCATGCCATGACAACACCTCCACGCTTTACAGATGAGGCTGTATGCTTGGGATCATTTGCAGTTCCCTTTTTTTCTCCACATTTTTGCTTTCCCATCACTTAGATAAAGGTTCATCTTTGTCTCATCAGTCCATAAACACAGTTCCAAAACACTGGCTCACCTTTGTGCTTTTTTGCAAACTCTAATCTTGCCTTTCTGTTTTTGGAGCTGGTCAGAGGTTTGCATCTTGCTGTGTAGCATCTGTAATTCTGTGTCAAAGTCTCCTGAGGACAGTAGATTGTCAGAGCATCACCCCAGCTTTCTGGAAGTTGTTGGGGATTTTAAAGACACGTCTTTTATGGTTCATTTTCACAGCTTTTATGATTTGTCTGTCATCAGCTACTGTTGTTTTCTCAGCCGATTAGGTCGTTGTTGGTTGCTGGTGTCGCTGGTGGTTTTCAAACTCTTGATTTCTCCATGCCCTTCGTTTTTGCTAAAGCTCTAATTAACTTCCTCTTTTCTTTTAGCATCCAAATTGCTTGCTTTTCTCTCAAAGTCAGCTTCCTCATCTTCATCCTGGTTTTTGTGTGTCATCATCGATTGCTGGATTCAGAATACAGAAGTAATGGATATAACTGAGACGACACATTCCCTGCTTTTAATAGCTAAATAATTAATGCAACAGGACACAGCCGATCACTTAGAAAGACCTGTGAGGCAACTGCTCCAATACTTATGCTCACATCAGATAGAGGGATGAAACTCTAAAAGTGCTGAACTTCTTAGCTGGTAAAACATCTGTGTGTTGAATCACCCAATAATAAAATGTGACATTCTGTAGTTTTGTCTCAAATTCACCTTTTTGTTCTCAAATTCATCATATTTGTAAATGTCTTGACTCCACAGCCAACAAAGCAATTTTGTCTTTACTGTTCCAATACTTTTGGAGGGCACTGTGTGTGTGTGTATATATATATATATATATATGCATTTATTTGATAGAATAAAAACACAAAATACAGTTTAAAAAGTAACATTGTGAAATATTATTGCAATTTTAAAATAAAGTTGAATACATTTTAAAATATAATTTATTCCTGTAATGCAAAGCTGTATTTTCAAAATCATTACTTCAGTCTTCAGTGTCACATGGTCCTTCAGAAATCTTTCTAATATGCTGTCTTGGTGCTCAAGAAACATTTTATTATTATTATTATTATAAATGTTGAAAGCTGTTTTAATATTTTTGTGGAAACAGTATAGATTCTTTCATGAATAGAAAGATCAAATAACAACCTTGATTTGAAATAGAAATCTTATGTAACATTATATGTCTTTGCTGTCACTTTTGATCAATTTATTGCATCTTTGCTGAATAAAAGAGCCAACAATGCATTTTACAAACCTTTGACCTTTCTTTTTTTTTTTTTAGCTTTTTCACTGCTGTTTTTTGAAGTCACCTATACCCTTGACATTCGCCAGTCAGCCTCCAATGTCATCTGGTGAGCGGCAGTTCTAGAATGTGCTGCTCTGTTGGCTACGCATCATTTCCTCCTACAAAAACATGATAATGAGGCACACACATGCCCGCTCTCGCATACACCTAACGACCCACTCCCTGAGCGAGTCACATTGACTACAGTGCTGCTGATGGCACCAAGTCAAAACTTTGGAAATGTGATAAAGCCTCCAAAATGGCACGTCAGCAGAGCAGCGGTGGATGCGTAGCATCTGATGTTTGCCGAAGGGCTTTTATTGTGAGTACATTTAGAGCCCAAGAGCAAAAGGTTCGTTCTGATTTAGTGAAATGCTTGCCCTTGCCCAGTTTTTAGAAAAATATGTTGCGGTGAAATGCTCCTGGAAGGACTTGAGAGTGAGTAAAAAATGAAACAATGACATGGCTTTCATTTTTAGCTCAAGTGTTTTTTAGTCAAAATTGTCAACCTTTTGCCTCTTATTTCAACCTGTGCCTCTCTATTTCCCAGAAACACTTTTTCAAATTCAAACCCCCTAATTCAGTTCTCTTTCTTCCCCCATGCATGAATTTTCCTACAGACTGTGAGAGAGAAAAAAAAAAAGACAACTTGCATGCTTTTCTCACCTACAGAAGTTCATTTGCTGTAAAACAGGTGCTTTATTGGTGTGAAGCAACCACAAATTGTGTGCAGACACTCCAAAGAGCTATAAAACTCGTTCGTTGGCTTTCATTCATTTCTTATCTCCTCTCTCTGAAGGAGAGGAAAGCATAAACATGCCATTCATTCCCTTTCTATTACGTCACTATCATTAATAGCTATTGAAGGCTTCATGCCCTATCCCTGTTTTTCTGGTCCGCAGCCCTCACGTAAAGGGTAAAGCGTTCACTAAATATTGAGATAAATATAATTCCCGTGTGGCCTTATGTGCTATTGAAAACATCGCCAATAAAAGTCTCCTGCCAATAAACTTGTTTGTGCCATCAGATAGAGTACAGCTTTTCTCATGAACAAAATAAGACATTTATTCTTAAAGAGATGTGTTAAAATGAACATTTTGTCTCTTATTCTGCTTACCCTTTTGTCATTTGAATCTTGTTTGACTTACTTCAAGTACATATTCTAACATTTTGGACCATATATAAACATTTATTAATTTAAGAGTGTGTGTAAACATTTATGTATAAATATGTATACACTCTAAAAAAAAATGCAGGGTTGTTTCAACCCAACTTTGTGCCAAATCTGGACTAACCAATTTTTGGGTTAAAAACTGAATTAAAATCCAAATGAAAATTAATTAATTCAAATTTAACCCAACAGTTGATTTGCAGATGTTTGCATATTTGTATTTTCTTATAAACAACACAATTACAGTTCAGTGCAAATAATTAAATTTGCCTTTGGAAGCAATTTAACTCATGTCTATCATCTTTGTGAACGCTATTAATAAATTGTGTTTTACCTTAGTAACATTGCATTGCTTTGACTGTCAGGATATTGTAACATAGCTGATCTCTGAGCTGCTTTCGGGAGCTGCTGTTATTCCACGTTTCCATTGTGAAGAAACAGTGTCAAATTGTGAAAATTGGGCATGTTGTGATGAGCCAAAAAAAACCAACAAAAAAAATAATTTAGTTGTGAATTAATTTCAGTGTCTTTTTGCAGACAGAGGAGAATGAAAGGGCAAAATCAAACACTAACAATGTTCATATTATGTTTTTGTACAATATATTATTGCCATCATTTGTTTGATGTAGCATAATTGGATGTATTCATCCCTGTATTGCAGGGTTCAGAAGGAGGCATATGTCGTCAGCGTACTCGAAGAGGTTGTAAACAATGTCCAAACACAGCATGAACAGGCAGTAAAATGTTGCATCAGCTCTGATATGCCATCGGCAGTTTCATCCAGGCACATCTCGGTTACGGTTATGTGCCATTTGCTCAGAGAGTTGTGGGAAGAATTTAATTGATGTTTGTGTTTTCCAAATAAGATGTGACTCGCTGTAATGTAGGTGCGCTTTATTTCCCTTAATTTTATGTCTGCTTTGTGTTCATTTATCTCTATCATTTAATGAATATGGATATAGATAGTTTATGAACAAAGGGTTATCTAAGGCTAATATGGGCGTCACTCTTTTTCCACATTACAGATCGCATGCTCAAATGAGCCAGTTTCTTGCATTAAATTAATTTCGATCCATCTGTTTTATAGCAGAGGAGAGCTCTCTCTCGTTTTAGCTCCTCTTTTTTCTTCTTTTTTTTTTACAAAGTTTTTTTAAATTTTGTTTGTCATGTTTATTAATTTTAGTATGACTGACATGACATATAATTAGTCAAGAAAAATATAATTTTCAGTTGATGACAAAATGGACAACGCTTTAAATATTCGAACATTTTTTTTTGTTGTGTTTAAAGAAATGAATAGATTAAAGTGTAACTTCGCTATTTTTCAACCTGCTCTGTATTGTTACAATGCTGGTAGTAGACGTAAATCTCCTGTTATCTGAACTGAGAAATTAATGTTTATTTGTCAGCAATAGCAAAACTTTTGACAAACTTTTTAGCTCCCGGGGGTATTTTTTTTTATCCCCACCCACAGACAGTTAGAATGATGATCTGAAGTGTCACTCTAACACAGTTATTGTAAAAGTATATTTATCACAGGAAATCGTATTGCACTTTGTCTACTCTTTAAAAGGCATCATGGCTAAAATAACATTATGGCAGCCTTTTAGCTGGACACAGCTTTTAGGGGTTTGGCAAGAGGTTTTCACCATTCCTCTTCCAAATTTACTGACAGAGTGGCAGATTATTTCAGTTTTTCCCCTTTATTTCACCTACAGTATTGCACTGTTTGCGGTAATCCCGTTTGAAATGGAGACTACAATCAATATTTTTTTTTTCATATTTTCCATCACAGTTTTCTCTCAATATTTACAATTCTTTGCGGCCTTTAGCCACTTCCTGCAATGATATGGAAACCCCCCAAAAAACTCACTCCCACTAAACATTTAGTCTTTCAATTCTTGGACCAGGGAAGAACACAAGTCAATACCATTGTGACTAAAAGTTTACTAAAAAGTATTTTCTACTCGAGTAACAAGGTGGTATTTGACTCTGGTCAAGTATGAGCAGACTGGAAGTGGTCTTGCACGGTAACATGCCCAGTGCATTAGTCAGGTTTGATGATGACATTTATAATGTTTCAAAATATTGTAGTAACTTTAGAACTATTACTTTAATTTGAGTTTTTAGGGAATCTATTCTTAAGATTCGATATTTATATGATTAATTGATATTAATCAAAATGTCTTATGAGATATGGTTAATCTTATTAACCATACCTCATTAACGACTTGTCCAGCAAGCATTAAACCAGTATGCCTTAACAGTTCAGATTAATTCCGTGGCCACAGTAATACTGAATTGATTAGGTAATGTTGATATTAGGTCATTTTAGCATGGGTAAAATTAGCATAGGTAACGCGATCTTTTGGCAAATAGTTTCAGACTCGAAAAATCACATAGCAACAGACAAGAGATTTCTTAATAGAATCAAAGTTTATTTCACTACTCTAACACAATACTAAGCTAAATAACACAAAACAGAATACGTAAACACACACACACGCACAATTTTTTTGATCTGAAGAGAGTTTTAGGTTCTAATGCTCGTTTTCAAGAATGCTCTAATTTCAACCTGAGGGAGTCACAAGCAAAGAACTTCACTATCTTTACTCTTAAAGATGAATGCAACCAGTTTCCAGCAGAATTAGGAAGGATTGTTTGATTTTACTGAGTTTCATCTGAGTTTCCGTTCCTTTGCTGTTCCGAGGGAATCCCGGTTTGGATTGGCGGTTGATGTGTCGCTGTCACTGAGGAACCCCTCTCGCAATTGGTTGGTTCCTCTGTGAAGTGATGACACTCTCAGGAAGTTCGTTTCAGTTTTCGGCTTCAGGTGTTAAAGTTTCTTTAGAAGTTTGACTGAGTCTTGATCATCTTGTTCAATGCTCGGCCATGATGTTAATGGCAAGAAGCGCTTAACAGCGCGATCAGAGCAGGAACCGAAGTTTCAGACAGTGTGTGAGCAAGCAGAGAGAGCGAGACACACAGCTGGGCATCTGTCTTTAACGGGCTGATTTGGGATCCACCCACGGGCGACTGACCCAATCAGATTCTTCCTGTGGGGCGGAGCCCCGCCCTGCACGGCTTCTTTACGTGCATACATTATCTGTTCAGTTATTTTATCACATGAAGAAACTATTGACAGCAGATTTCTATTCGTGTTGTAATCCTACATTATGATGAGAAAAGTCAACTTTCATCCACACCAGATTATTGCTGACGAAATCAGCTCTTGTTCAACATCAAACATTAGGTATTTAGCATACACAAAGTACATACCTTAATTTTATATACTCACATGGGTTAATACATCGATTAAACAATCCTAAATTCGAAATAAATCACACCAAGCATGTGAAACTAAACAATAGTGATCGTGAGACATTGAAAGATTACAACAATACCATAGATTCCAATAACACAGCAAGCTTATAAATGACATGAAATACAACCTTAATATATATTGTAAATATATTATATATATATTCAAGATTCAAGAGTTTTATTCGTCACATACACAATTATACAGAGTATAACCAGCAGTGAAATGTAGGTATATTGTTTCTGAGTATATTACTTCAAGAGCAGCAACAATTATAATTTGTTCTTTTTGCAATCCTTAAGCAATATTTGAGTCTCTTTGTCTGTTAGAGAAAGAAAAAGCGCGTTTAGTTTGGAATGTGAAGAGGGCAGAGGAGAGTTGTTCGAGGTCATGAAAATATCACGTTTGGGGAGACCTGGAGATTTTCTTAGCTCGGACGTCGGTCGTAAAACTGATACCATCAGTTGAATTACTGCGTTAATGGTCAAGAAATCAGGGAGGGTTTGTGCTGGAGTCTCTCCAGATGACAAGGTCTTTGCCCTGTTCGACTTTATTTATAGTAACCGGTCACGAACATTGAAGGTTCTGTTCTTTAAAGACATCCAGATGTTCTTCTCAAATATATTTCCTGTTTTTATGGTCTCTGGAGATAAGACGATGGTTATCCTCTTAGACAGGGAGGCGTCATTAGGCTTGGTCCCTTTTGGACCGAAAGGAGGGTATCGTCTAAGTTTTCTCTTTTGGTATGCATGAGTCTCTAATTGTTTGAGTCTTGGTTCAATAAGACTCTACAATATTTAGGATTTAGATTTCAAATAAATGTTTTTTAAAACTTTCTATCAACTTTCATTTAAAAAAATGGTTTCCAAAAACACATTAACCAGCACAACTGCTTTAGAATTAATAATATATAATATCTAAAATGTAAACGAATGACATATTAACAATTTAACAAATAAACAAATGTTTACACACTTTAATTTTATTTATAATAAATGAATTCCACACCTGTAACAAATTCAAAATTCGCCGCCTCAAGAAGCTTTACGATTTTGTCAACAACATACTCTGATTTGAATCAATTCTTTTTACATTTCTCAACATTATTAGTGCATTTTTCTAGTCATATTTTGATCAGCAGTATGTATTTGATTAAAAGTATTTGATTTTCGCCTCGAGTTCTTTTCGTCTTGTCTTTTTTAAGTCAGTGAACATTTTGTTAGTATTCCTGTTGGCAAGGCTAATGCTGCATCTGCCCTAACATGCAGAGCAACAGAAACACACATGCTCCACTGACTGAGACAATTATACTGAACAGTATCATCCATGAAACAAATAATCACCTCAAACCATCTCAAATCACGTCAACGAACACATACGTACACAACCATCTGAGAATCCTGCTAAAAAACCTCAGGCCAAACTCTACCAAAACAAACGGTGCTATAGAAATGCTGCATTTCTCACCTAAATGATGTGTTACGATTCAGCAGCAGCCCATAGCACCTGCATCCTCTCTCTGTGCAACCTCCCCCCACCCCGCCTCTGGCCCAGGGCGGCTTTAAATTTAAATTTAAATGCCCTCACTCAAGCATCCATCTATCTCTCTGAGGCTCTGTGGTGGTGCCAGCTTCACTTGTTGAGCGCTGGCTATCTCTCTCTCGCTGCGGTCCGGGTCTGGTTCAAACTCTGACACCTTTCTGGCTGCCGCGTGACTGATTGCCCTTAGTCTATTTTGGAGAGTTACCAGCGGGTATGATGAAGGGTTATTTGCGTGTGTGTGTGAGCTCTCGTGACCGTTCCTGTGCCTGGCAGCACGGATAAGAGCCGAACACGGGTGTTGTTGTCAGGTCCGAAACAATACCTCTTTTGCACACAAACAAGAGGCCGTTTGATAGCCGTTTGTCTTTGCTAGCTCAAGAACAGAGGTGTGCGGTAAACACGCTCTCTGATTGCCTATATTTCACGGCTTGCGGGGAAAACAACAGCAGCAGTCTTTCATGGTTTCCCTCAGCAAGGTGCAACAGAACAGACGCCATGTGCTGTAGGAGAGGGGACCCTGGGCAATCCCACCTTCTTTGCTTGTCTTGTGTGAATAGCGGGGACAGCAATCATTCCTCCAGGTCTCCTTCAGGCAGTGACAGCCTGTCCAGGTTTGGGAGTGCGCTGGGACTTGGGCGGCACACGGGTTGCATGCTAAGCAGCTTTTCCACAGCCCTTTGTGTTCCGCCCTGCGCCTCTGCACTGTGTAATGACTCATTTTACACCCAGTTCCACTAGCCGAATAAGGGCTGGAAGCAATGCATTTGTCTCTCTCTCTCTCTCTCTCTCTCGCTCTCTCTCTTCTGTTGACTCGTGCACCATTCAAAACTGAATTAGGAATGCCTTTTTAAATTCATGAAAACATAATAATTTTATCATACACACAATAATATTAATAATTGATGTTTGGAAAAAATACACGCACTGTATATGTCCTCTATATAAATATAGACACACACATATATACACACACACACATGTATTTTAATAGAAATTTCAATAATTCAGTACTTAAACTATATTAATTTATAATGTTACCAAAAGAAGTGTATTTGAAATAAATGCTGTTCTTATGAACTTTATATTCATATAAGAATATATGTATAGTGCTGTCAACTGAAAAAAATTCAGGACACAAATAAATCAGCTAAAATTGTACTAAGGATATGTATACACAGCATAAAGCCTTACTACTATTAGTACAGCAGGGAGACTGTGCCAAATTAGTCATTTTCAAGCTGTTGTGGTCGTGCCATGACAGCGGTCGTGTCCATTGTAGACTATCCTTCACAGTGTTGCCAAGTCCGCTGTTTTCCCATGGAATTGGGCTACTTTATCACTGTTGCCACGGGGTCCGCAGGTTGAAGAAGCGAACCCCATTAATGTGTATTTTAGTCCCCGGAACACAGTTTTTTTTACTGGGGGACCCCCTTGTAACGCAGTTAGTTTGGGCTAGTTTTGGGCTAGTTTGGAGTAGCAATTGGGCGGGTTTTGTTGTGAAAACCTGGCAACCCTTTCTGTCAAAAATGCATTGGCATCATCTATATTAAAGAGAAAATGATCACTTCATCCGATGTTTAAGTGAATAAAATAGCCTTAACAGCCTTACGTACTGGAGTTCCACAACTACTGACTTTGTTCTCTCTCACCGGACTTGTGTGTGTGTAGGTGATGTAAAAGAGGCAAGCAGGCTTTTGGACCAAAGCACTGTGAGGCAAGGGAGCGGGAGACTCAAAATGTTTCTAAACTTAAAATGTATTATTTATGTTTTATTACTTACACAGTTATTTAAAGTGTAAAATATTGTTATGTACAATACACAGCATGGTTAATTATATTTTAAGAGGGGACAACCCTCAGATAGGGGGGTCCTGTCACCCCTGATCCCCCCAGGAGTTCTTGAGAAAGACAGTCTTTTCTGCTTGCTGCAATAAATCGCTATTTTTTTGCACTAAACAAGTGAATGTTTTCAGATGTTTTCAGAGATGCTTGACAAGCTGTTATAGAATATTATTTGAATGAAAACCTAATTTTGACAAACAAAAAAAAAAACTCACATTCAAACTATTTCGAATTTCCTGAAAACATCCCAGCCTGACATCCGATGGGTTTTCCCAGATCACATCACATAAACACACATTAAAAACATTAATACTGTGAAATATTACAATTTAAAATTATCGTAAAAGATTCCTATTTTAATATATTTTAAAAGGTGTGGCAATCAATGTATATGAGATCCGTGCTGGCAAAATGAGTCGGAATAAGCACATTTTCAAAAATTCAATTTCGCATTGCCCATTAATATACCTTCAAAATGATACATGGCTTGTTGGAATCTGACAAAAAAATGACTGAGCGACAGCCCTTTGAAGGCAATAGAGTCAGCAGAGCTGATTTTGAGAAAAATTGAGTTAAAGTTTTCTTACGATTTCAACGCAAAATCATCAAGCAACATTGCATATTTTCCTTCAGTTCTTTTTAAAATAATAACTACTATATTATTAATCATTATGTAGCTATTTTTAATTTTTGTCTTTGTTATTAAAAATAAGAAAGCTGCAAAGTAGTTTAATCAAGAGCAGTGAGTGATTCCATCTTTTCTTTTAATGTTTGATTAAAAGACAGATCTATATTTAGACCTACTGTAATGCATGGATCTAATATAATGTTACACATCAGATTTTTCCCCAAGACATGACAGATTATGTTTGTGTGAATCTCACCAAGACATATTTTGCAAAAATATGCTCGCAGAGAGGCGCATCTAAAGCACACGCTTTGAAAATGTCAGTCAATGCAATCATTTTGTTTTCATCAGCATGGGTTAAATCATATTTCACTTTTTTGGACTCATCTCATCAAGAATTCAATGTGAATATTCACAAAGCTGGAATGCTGCGCTTTGCAACAATAGACCTACAACTTGTGGTTAGAAGCAGCAGCAGTCGTCCAGAAGTGAGCAGAGAAAAATAAAGCATACAAATAAAGATCATTTTAGATGTTTACTTACTATTTGGAGCATTGGAATTGCTAGACGAGGGCTTAATGAACTATTTTTTGTAAAAACCTCAAAATCTAACAAAACATTTTTCACTTATTTTGCCTGTAGCTCAAAATGTGCGCATTCTGACTCATTTTGCCAGCATGGGTCACATGCAAGTCAATATTATAGCAAATGTTTGCAATACTAACTTGTGTAATCTTGTTGTCATGTTATGATGTGATGTTAATATTACCTAAATATGTTAATTTTCTTAACTAAAATAGTTAAGCATTTTATGGACTGTTGTGAGAATTTTTCATTTCCCAGAATGTCCTACTTTACTGCCAAGGTCTTCAGAATAATTAGTCAAAATTAATGATGCATTTATTTGTTTTGATAGTAATGGAATTCATTTAGTATAACTGTGGTGAATTAATTTTAATTACATCTCAGTAAATTGTTCTTCATGTCATTCCAGTTCAGCATCCTGTGGCATGGGGCCAATTTGATTCCCAGTCAAACTCATGAACTAAAGGAAGCCAGTTATGAATTTTGCCCAACCCTGTTGTCTACTTTTCTTCACCGTTTACAGTTCCCACACTCCTAATCTCTCTGCCTCTCCTCCCAAGAGACGACAGGACTCGCCTGCCAAAACGGCGAGCCTTAACATGCCAATTACTTACACGTTTGTAATATGTCGCAGCGATTGTCGAGCAAGATTGTCAGGCAAACGCGCACATGTTCGTGCATCATTATTGCACAAAAGAAGTTCTTGCACCGTGTGCCACGCATGCATGAACGATGAAAGCACACACCAACAGAGGTGATCATACTGACACCCACACATCTGCCGTGCCTGTTGTGCCTGTGCTTCTCACACAAAGCTATGTGTTTGTGTTAAGAGATCATTTGTTCTGCAAGAGCAGAGCTTGAAATATTCATATGCCTCAACCACATCACGTTGGATCTGTGGGCGCCGCTCACACCTGATCCAGTGCTCAGGGCTCTCGATCCTAGCCTAAAAGGAAGACAGCCCATCAGTGGTTATTTACTGCCTATGGGTCCATTGGTCAGGGAGAGAAATTCTAGTTGATAGTCCTTCCAGGAGATTGAGTGAGTTTGCAGCTCCATCCCGAATAATGTTGCAGCTATTGATAGGCGAGAGGCGTGCAGGAAATAACTACTACTGCAACAAATACACCTGAAGTGAAGGAGAGCATCCGAGTTTTAATTACAGAGGGTCTATTTTACATATTTGACTCACTCAAATGATTACAGCTCTTTCTTTGAAAATATATCAGTGCCTCAATTATGTTGATCAAATTAGATTTGTATTCCAGAAACATCAACAGGCTCTAGATAAAGCAATTCAATTAAAAGTAATACATGAGTTGCATGTCGAAGGAATAACAATTAGTGTGGCTGTTTCATTTCTAAATCCACTTTTGCAACTTTAATGTGTCTTCTGATTAAATCATAGGTGTTCAATACTATCGAGGTCGAGGCTGACATTAGCCCTCATCAGCTTCTGGGAACGGGGTTGACATCTACATAGATTAAAGATTGGTGAGCTGTCAACTCTGACCTGTAGGTTAAATGTACTCGATTACAATGCACAGAGGACCTATGACCCATATTAACCAGTTTAAGCTTAACCAATTCCTTCTTGGCTCTTTGCAACTATTAAACAAGCGATGCTTTTTACAAAATATATTTCCCCCGGAATGTTTGCGGAAGCTCAATAACATAGTAAAGGCATTAGAGATAGTAACAGTCATAATAAAACAACTGCAGTATGAATCTCCATTAAACATAAGACAGACCAAAATAAGGCATAAATTGAACATAAAATTTTACATCCTGGTTATATGCGCACAAAAATGAGCAAACAAATTATACAGAAAGAAGCTGCATTTCCTTTTTAGCAGGTGGGTAAAAATCCTATTTGTTTTCTTTGTAGAGAAGTAGATTTTAATGATATCGTAAAGCCTGCCGACCATAAGCTCTGAGGTTGTTAAGTGATGATATGTGCTTCTGTTGAGGCTGTAAGTCAGTGTGATTTCAGCCTAAATTGTGTTTGTTTTTATAAAAAATAATTTGTTTTGATAAAACTCGTGTTCTTTTTTGCAGGTGGTAAAAATCATGTCTATAGAGAAATAGATTTTTAGCGATTAACCTCCGAGCTCATGGTTGGCCTTGAAAGCTTTATACGGCGAGTGATGATACATGTTTCTGTAGAGGATAAGCCTCTGTGATTTCAGTTTAAATCCTATTTATTTTTATATAAATCATTGACTAAGTCACAGTGAGGAAGTCGTTACCATGAAAAAGCAATTTGGCCATTTGTGACCTCCCACATGTTGAGAATGATGCATGTGTTTGTATACTGCATATACACTACCATTCAAGTCTCTCATGCTCAACAAATCAGCATTTATTTAGAAGAAATACATTTAAAAAGTAAGATTGTGAAATTTTCCATAATTGTTTTGTATTTTAATGTGTTTTAAAATGTAATTTATTTGTGTTATGGCAAAGCTGATTTTTCAGCATGCATTGCTCTAGTCTTCAGCGTCACATGGTCCTTTAGAAATCATTCTAATGTGCAGATTCAGTGCTTAAAAAACGTTTATTCTTTCGATCAATGTTGAAAACAGCTGTATTTGTTTAAACCATTATACAGTTCTTTAAAGATTAAAAGAACATGTCTTTTTTATAAACATTGTAAATGTCTTTACTGTCACTTTTGATAAATGAAATACATTCTTACACAGTAAAAGTATTAATTTATTTCCAAAAATACATAGGATATACACAGAATACGTATGTGTTGTACTCTAAATTATTGTCATGGTTATTCAGTGACATTTTTGTTTACACTTGAGAAATTTTCCGCTGAGATGAACCCAGATCCACGGACTTCGGTTTGAGAAGCTCAGTTTTTGTTGACAGATAAATTGCAGCTTGAAGCTTTTGCTTCCCGTTAACTGCGTTTATTTGCAAGTTATATCATGACACACAGCGTATTTGTGTGGAAGGCATTGAGGGGAGTATAATGCAATATTTGCTGCTCCGTTTACTATGGAGCTTATAATATGACAAAACTATTTGAATTTGAATTGTGTAAATTTGAATTATTGACAAGTGTCATTTAACAAAACCGAATATTATATGGCATTTAACATTTAAAACTTGAATAATGAACAATTGAAATTTAACACAAATGAATTTTTTTTATGGCAGTTTTTTTAATAGACATGTATTTTCAAACAGCGGATTTTTCGTTCTGAATTCTTTGACTGCAAATATCCAGTTTTAAAAAATACAGCTTCAAGTTTTCAAGATGAAGAAGAAATTCGGAACATCAAATTCAATATTTAAAATTCAAAGCGCAGAAATTCAGATCGTAAAGAAAGTAGGTCAGAGGTCATCCACGGGGAAGAGTAGATGATCTCCAAAAAGTCGAACGAAGCATTTACTGCGACCGGGAGGGGATATGTTCGGTTCACTTAGGCTAGTTTTGTCCTGGCCACAACATATTAACTCGTGGGAGTGTGGTAATATGTTGTGGCCACCATATATATATATGTGTAAGTGTAAATGTATGTCTATGGAGGGAACAACCATAGATATACTAGATGCCTCATTAGCGACTGTTTCTATAGGCCGCTATAAGTAAACCGTCCGCCATATTGTAGCAGTATACTTAACGTCATTCACCATAGTAATCACTGAATATTCGAAAGATGCCACAATCATACACAGAACGGCTCAACGGCTCTGTGCGAACCTGAATGACGTCAAAAATACCGTTCCAAGATGGCAGCAGCATCTACGTGCCTGGAGCAGGTCGAATAGGGCGTCTATCTATGTCTATGGGAGCAACATCCATTTCTCGTGGCCACGAGTTTAATGTGTATAATGTGGTCAGAATTTACCATGTTAATTTCTTTCTGCTGTAACAAAATGATCGAAATGACAGAATCTATCATTTTCCTGTCAGATTTTCATTCTAAAGACAGCAATCTTGAGTATACTGTATTATTGCTTTGTCTTCTGGGTAAATTGCACATTCATAAAGCCAGAACTATAAATTGTAAACCTAACTTTAGAA
Source organism: Barbus barbus (assembly GCF_936440315.1). Lineage (NCBI taxonomy): Eukaryota > Metazoa > Chordata > Actinopteri > Cypriniformes > Cyprinidae > Barbus > Barbus barbus. Next base: position 10,852,623 of record NC_136721.1, read on the forward strand.
TGTTTTCATCTGATGTAAAATCTATTTTTACTTCTTTAAAGAATGTGTCCAAACCTTTGAATTCAAAGGCTTCTAAAACATTAAACATTCTTGAATCTGTTGTAAGGTATCTGTAAAGGTTTTTTTTTGTGACGTTATATTATGCTGATTTGTGTAGCCCTTATATCTACATGTGATGTTGTCCGTTTGCCCCATGTTAATTCTTAAATATTGTAATGGTTTGATTTGCAATAAAAAATAAAAAAAAGTTTAATGTGTAAGCAAACCTGTGTGACCATAGCAACCTGGGATTATCAGAGATGGATAAAAAACATTTCTTCATCCCACAGTCTTGTAAATCCGTTAACTGATCGTGTCTTTTTATTTAATATTTGTATATTATTATTTTAAAACTGTAGGCTAATAATAATATTATAAGTATATTATTATATTAACTGGTTAGGGTTATATTTTTATATTTATTGTTATATATGCTTATTTCCCTTTCAATTCGTGTAGAGCTTTACCTAATTAGCGTTCTGTATAATTATGCTAGCATTATTAATATGCTATCATATTTTGCAAATACTGTAAGCACCTGACAATTATGCCAATGAAGTTTTGACTTTATGATTATATTTACACCCATATGTGACAATGAGCGTGTTGTGTTTTCATTTACAAATGAAACTAAGCAAATGATTCATTCCTCAACGAAACACTACATTTACATTACATTACATTTATTCATTTAGCTGACGCTTTTATCCAAAGCGACTTACAATTGCTATATATGTCAGAGGTTGCACGCCTCTGGAGCAACTAGGGGTTAAGTTCCTTGCTCAGGGACACATTGGTGTCTCACAGTGGATTCGAACCTGGGTCTCTCACACCAAAGGCATGTGTCTTATCCACTGCGCCATCACCACCCCGCCACACTATGTTTATAATATAGTTTATTAATTAACCAAAATAAAATTAAATATACTGGTGCTGGTCATTAAAATGAGAATATCATGAAAAAGTTGATTTATTTCAGTAATACCATTCAAAAAGTGAAACTTCTATATTCTTCTATTCATTACACACAGACTGATATATTTCAAATGTTTATTTCCTTTCATTTTGACGATTATAACTGACAACTAATGAAAGTCCCAAATTCAGTATCTCAATTAATATCAATTAAGACCAATGCAAAAAAAAAGATTTTTAGAAATGTTGGCCAACTGAAAAGTATGAACATGAAAAGTATGAGCATGTACAGCACTCAATATTTAGTTGGGGCTCCTTTGGCCTGGATTACTGCAGCAATGCGGCGTGGCATGGAGTCGATCAGTCTGTGGCACTGCTCAGGTGTTATGAGAGCCCATGTTGCTCTGATAGTGGCCTTCAGCTCTTCTGAATTGTTGGGTCTGGCGTATTGCATCTTCCTCTTCACAATACCCCATAGGTTTTCTATGGGGTTAAGGTCAGGCAAGTTTGCTGGCCAATCAAGAACAGGGATACCATGGTCCTTAAACCAGGTACTGGTAGCTTTGGCAGTGTGTGCAGGTGCCAAGTCCTGTTGGAAAATGAAATCTGCATCTCCATAAAGTTGGTCAGAAGCAGCAAGCATGAAGTGCTCTAAAACGGCTGCGTTGACCTTGGACCTCAGAAAACACAATGGACCAATACCAGCAGATGACATGGCACCCCAAACCATCAATGACTGTGGAAACTTTACACTGGACCTCAAGCAAGGTGGATTATGTGCCTCTCCTCTCTTCCTCCAGACTCTGGGACCTTGATTTCCAAAGGAAATGCTAAATTTACTTTCATCAGAGAACATAACTTTGGACCACTCAGCAGCAGTCCAGTCAAGACACTTCTGACACTGTCTCTTGTTCAAGAGTGGCTTGACACAAGGAATGCGACAGCTGAAACCCATGTCTTGCATACGTCTGTGCGTGGTGGTTCTTGAAGCACTGACTCCAGCTGCAGTCCACTCTTTGTGAATCTCCCCCACATTTTTGAGTGGGTTTTTTTTTCACAATCCTCTCCAGGGTGCGGTTATCCTTATTGCTTGTACACTTTTTTCTACCACATCTTGTCCTTCCCTTCGCCTCTCTATTAATGTGCTTGGACACAGAGCTCTGTGAACAGCCAGCCTCTTTAGCAATGACCTTTTGTGTCTTGCCCTCCTTGTGCAAGGTGTCAATGGTCGTCTTTTGGACACCTGTCAAGTCAGCAGTCTTCCCCATGATTGTGTAGCCTACAGAACTAGACTGAGAGACCATTTAAAGGCTTTTGCAGGTGTTTTGAGTTAATTAGCTGATTAGAGTGTGGCACCAGGTATTCTAATATTCAATATTCTAATTTTCTGAGATACTGAATTTGGGACTTTCATTAGTTGTCAGTTATAATAATCAAAATTAAAGGAAATAAACATTTGAAATATATCAATCTGTGTGTAATGAATGCAAGTTTCACTTTTTGAATGGTATTACTGAAATAAATAAACTTTTTCATGATATTCTAATTTTATGACCAGCACCTGTATGTTAAATTCAACCTTTAAACTGCACTTCCAGTAAAAAAATCCCATAAGTCATATAGCATAATCAAAGCTTTATTGGCATGTCGGCATTTACAGTAGGCTATATAACTAATAATAATAAACAAATGTTATGGAAAAAGACTATCAGTTAATGGACTTCGGATGGATAAAAATGTTTTCTTGTAGGCCTATTTAATTTGATTTACTTTATGGAATTTATTCATGATAAACTTCATTCGAATGCTGTCTACATCGCACGCAATGCAGTCCGGCAGCCTAGGCCTATGGTTAAAATAATTTAATAATGTTACAATTTGTAATAATTAACATAATAATCTTTTCATTCAAAATTAAATGTTAATAAATCTATCTCTGATAATCCCAGGTTGCTATGGTCACACAGGTTTGTTTATGCATTAACTCGTGGCCACGAGTAAAATATGTGGTTCCCTCAACATAGCATCTGGAGGCAGAGTCCTGTTTGAGACCCGCACCAGCAGTAACTGACAGAACACCCAACCCATTATCCGACCCGAACCACACCCGCATTAAATCTCTTACATGAGGTAGACAAAACTCATTTATTAAAATGTTTATTCAAATTGTGAATAGCAGGAAAGTAGGCGGTTTCGCTGGCGGTGCGCAAGTGGTACTCATGCACCCAAAATCCTGCCGCTTCCACGGCTCTTCACGGCAGGCGCCGCCAGAGTTAATAAAAAAAAATTAAATAAAAAAATATATTTTTGTTGGCTTTAACCGGGCAGATTATTAACGACCAATAGAACATTTCACTGAGCTCATGTAGGTAGTGTTGAAAACATGAAAGTAATTTAAAATGTAATAGAATTCCCATTGGATGATCCATCAAAAATGTTTTACACAGATATAAACAAAGTCTCTTTAAGACAAGTCATCTCACTCGGCGGCCATCTTTCAAACGCCTCTCGGGCATCCAAGAGCAGCTCCTATCACTTTGAATGGGGAAACATCAAATTCTCCAAAACTGTTCACTAAGTTTAAGAATCAGACAACAACTGTGTCATAAATGATGTTTCTTTTTCTCAAATAGTGTTATAAAAAGCTTATTTCTCAGGCTAGATCAGCCAGTGCGCATGCACAGTCCTGAGTACGCGTCTCAGAGCACTGACTGATTCTATAGCAACCGGGACTTCTAACGGCAGCTGCAGTGACGCGCTGACTTTCCCGATTAGCGATTGGCTCTTTCATTCAGAAAGTGGGGCTTCATGCGATTGAGCGGCCATATTAATTAATTTTTCCCCATTCAAAACTGTACAAGTGACACGTCTTGGGTACTCTATAGTCTTTGATATAAATAAATAAATAATAATAAAAAAAAAAATCCAGAGCATGCGTGTACGAGTTGGATTGCCAGGTAAAAATACAATTACATGTAAAATGTCATCGTTAACTATGTCTGACATGAAAACTACACTATAAGCTAGTCCCATGAAATAAGAAATGGCAAATAACTCATAATAAATTTCCGTTATGTTACGTTATGTAACTATGACAATGTCTGCCCCAAGACCGCACAAAACACTTCTACGAGAGTAAGCGGCAGCCGCGCAGCGATTCCATGATTACCTCGACAAAATAATCTTGTGGCCACGACATATTACCACACTCGTTATGTTATGGCCAGGACAAAACTAGCCTAAGTGAACCGAACATATCCCCTCCCGGTCACAGTAAATGCTTCGTTCGACTTTTCGGAGATCATCTACTCTTCCCTGTGGATGACCTTGTAACGGATTGTGGTTGTAGAATAAAAGAACAAATGGTCAGGAGAACGAAGTAGCATCAACGCACGTAAATCCATTTATTAACATTAAACTCAGAGAAAGACAAGGGCAGAACTGAGGACTTATAAAGGAAATGGAACAAACGAGCAGACGAGATGATTAATGCAAAACAGGTGGGGATAATAAATGATGCTTAACTAATGACAAGAACCGGAACAAAACCAAATATGGGCAAACAGGAACTAAACAGAAACCAACACGTGACCGACCTCTGACCTACTTTCTTTACGATCTGAATTTCTGCGCTTTGAATTTTAAATATTGAATTTGATGTTCCGAATTTCTTCTTCATCTTGAAAACTTGAAGCTGTATTTTTTAAAACTGGATATTTGCAGTCAAAGAATTCATTCAAAGAATTCAGAACAAAAAATCCGCTGTTTGAAAATACATGTCTATTAAAAAAACTGCCATAAAAAAATTCAATTGTGTTCAATTTCAATTGTTCATTATTCAAGTTTTAAAAAATTCAAATTCAGAACTATGTTAAATGCCATATAATATTCGGTTTTGTTAAATGACACTTGTAAATAATTCAAATTTACACAATTCAAATTCAAATAGTTTTGTCATATTATAAGCTCCGTAATTTACCATCACTAGTGATTCTGATCAGTTTTCTAGAAGCGTACCACATATCTAACAAGGCTTTTGAGAAGGCAAAATCTCGGTCTTGCCATAGGCTTACGCGTTTGTTGACAGTAGTTCACAGTGTGGATTAGATGGTCTGTCATGACAACCAGGCTGCGTGACCTCAACAGACAATGAATCCTGCAATACCTTACATGAGTGAAGCACATGTCACAAAACCCAGATAAAAGCTCTGGACTCCAGACCAATATTCACAGCTGTTGGCTGTTTTACCAGCAAATATTGCCTTTCTCCGTGTCTCGCCGGTCTCTCGCGCAATCTGCTGTTTAGAAGGTCAACAGAAGTGATAAAGCAACTGTACAAAAGAACAAACGAGTAAATGGATGTGAATAAACATTATTGCATTGGTGATGGAATATTATGCTTGTATCCAGCCATGCCAGCTTGTCAGAAGCGCTTTGAATCAGTAGTTTGTGGGAATTAGAGTTATCTTACTTCGCTGGCTTTTCCTGTAGAAGCTGAGTGCATCTTTCCCAGAAGTCAGCTCCACTCTTGTTTTCAATTAATAACCCTCTCACGTGTTGAGCCAAGTGGAAAACAACGCAGACATCATCTTTCAAAACAATGGGTGTCTAGGCCCGACTCGCCATCAGCACAAAGGAGCTCAAAGTCTCACACAAACACACACACAAGCTGAATAAGGTAGAAAATGGTGACGCCCCGTGTGCTGTGATTGATGGTCGGCTTTGTTCGACTGTGTTTATTCCCGCCGCTGTAATTGGTTTTTGATCATTATTACAAACGAGAAATTAGAGAAGGGCATTAGTGGGCCTATACAAACAGAAAGAGGAAAGATAAAGCAGCTCTTATCCACTGTGATGGTCAGAACGTTGCTATTGACTCGAGACTTGTTGGAGCTGAACAGCAGAAAGGACGCTCTAATGTGTTGACCTCTGAGTGACTTCAGTACTGATGCCATCATTCAGACAGGGTCAGACATCTGGGCTGTGCCCGAAACCTTCGAAATCCACATGAAGGCTTCACAGGAAGCATTTACCTCCTAAGAAAACATCAAGCTTCAGAATTCAAAATTCAGAATGGAACTCTTGAAAAAAAAAAAAAAAAAAAAAAAAAGTCTAAATGTACAAAAATGAATTTCTGTATTATGTTATTTATTCATTTATTTATGACAATGCAGACTTGCAGACAATGCAGTTCAGACAGGAAAATGCCATTTTATTTCCTGGGAAAAATTGCAAAAATGTCTAAAACTTGAAATAAAATATTCAAATTCATCAAAAAAAAAAAACCTTGAAAAATATATGCTAAAAAGGTGTTTGAAAATAACAATTAAGATGTGTATGCTCACATATCTTCAATGTGTATGAAAAATATATTACTTTTTACTTGATGGTTACACTATATGATAATTTATGGCATTTGGCAGTCATTAACCTGAAACATGTCTTGAAAATGGTATAAAAGTCTTTCAAAGCCATATGAAACTAACATGAATAAAATAGTTAATTTCTAAGAACTTGGTAGACATGTTTAAACTACATTTTTTAAATATATGTTTCATGTTCTTTATTGTTGATAATCGTTTTCTTTATTGTGCATTTTATTTTATTTTATTTGTCACACTTTATTTTAAAGTCCAATTCTCGCTCTTAACAAACCATTAATTATGAATTTTGCCTCAAACTCCTAATTTGCTGCTTATTAATAATTAGTAAGGTAGTTGTTAAGTTGAGGTATTGGTTAGGATTAGGGATGTAGAATATGTGCTTTATAAGTACTAATAAACAGCCAATATGATAATAATAATAAGCAACTAGTTGAAAGTGAGAATTGGTCCCTACACTAAAATGTTACTATTTTATTTTATTTTTGACCTTTGTGTGACTTCAAATGTGTCTACCTCCGCATACTGCTTAGCTGGCTTGTCTCAGTTTTTGGACACAGCTAATAGTGATTTGCATCCTCTACCTTGAATACACGGTGGTTGAGGCGTCTGCGAGGCAGAGTCCATTTCTCAGTCCACTCACCGAGCAAATCCTGGCCCTATGAAGAATTATGTGCTCCCATTAATACGATCACAGCTGCGTATAAATATGTCAGAGGGGCACAATGAAACATACAAAATGCCATTCCCAGGTGTCTGAACTAACAAAGTGCCTTCAAAGAAATCAATCTCATAAATGTATCTGTTATTACGGAACTGTTCAGCACCACAGCACGCCACCCAAAGATCTGCTGCAGAACGGTGTGGCTGAGAATATAGAGTGTGTTTTGTGTGTGTGTGTGTGTGCAGGATATACCTCTTTCAGTATGTTTGTCGCTATCTCATACTGCTGGTGTGCAGAGGCCTGCTGGTTTGGGCTTGTTTATGGTCGATTTCATCAGCCGCTCCCCCACTTGTCTGCACACACTGAGCCGGGTTTAGGGTGAGCTGCTTTATTGGAGAGCTGTAGGGACAGTCACACTTCTCTTTTCATCCATCTCAAGATGGACAGAGCTCTAGCTGTGCTACCTTTCTATCTTATTCCTTCTCCTTCCCTCGCTCGTACTCTCCATCTGAGTGGCTTATTTTGGCGCCATTGTCAGGATGTGTTTGGCGTGACTCCGGCCTTGTAATCGGTCTGTCTTCCTCTGTACGCTCCTCTCTTATCACCTTTCAAAGCTCAGACAAGCAGGAAACGGAGTGCTAAACACTTACCTACGTGAAGAGCAGGATAGCTCAGCCTTCCGGATTTGAATTGCTAATTTTCCAATAGCACTTCAGCTATTTGCAACCCAGGCGGCTATTGGACCTTCTAGATGAGAGCACTGTTCCAAAGTTTAGGGAATTGCGTACATAGGGAGATGCCTTCTAAGGGAGCACCCTAGCTGTCATGAAACCCGATAAATGACTGATTTGAAACTTTTTAAGTAGACAGCAAGTCAACGTGGCACACAAAGTAATGATGCTAAAGATGCTGACTGATATATATATTGGCTGTCAGTCGCTTCAAATTTTTTATCTAATTACATGATGTTTCGATTAATTAATCGCAAAATAAATTTGACTGAAAATACCCACAAAAGATTATTTAAAGCTATTTTTGTGTTAAATGAGAAAGTATCAAGTAGACATTACAAATTGTAGTTTTAGAAAGAAATATTTTATTTGATTCAACATCAAATTTATTACACATAAACATTAAGGCTACAACAGCCTTGCATAAACTATGGAACGTAAAAGAAGATGATTTGAGAAACATCTCAGTATTTTTTGTCATTGTAACCAAAACAGCTTTGCTACCAACAGTCTTCAAAATACTTTCTCTTATGTTCCACAGAATAAAGGTTTGAAACGACATGACGGTGTAAATATGACAGAATTAAAAAAAAATGTTTTCGTGTGAACTATCCCTTTAAAATTTTTATTATTATATATTATTTTAAATGAAATTATACTCGTGTAATATTGCTCTCCCTGCTCATGTGTTTTCGTATAATATGAGACAAAAACTGCATTTATGGAGTTGTTGCCCTGCAACATATTTGTCAACAGTATGAAATGGAAGATGATTTACAGGTCTGGGGGCGTTAAAATATTTTAATTGCATTATTTTTTCATAACTAATTAATTGTGTGAGTGTGTACAGTGGTGGCCAAAATTGTATTTAAGAGGTTTCAGTTGTTTTTGTTGAATTGGCCATTACAATAACCATAAAACAATACAATTTTAATACCTGGAACTGCCTGCGATGGAAGGAATTTGTTGGAACATTGAAAATGATGGGCTGGCCCCCTCAAAGTCCAGACCTCAACCCCATCGAGCAAATTTGGGGGGAGTTGGAGAATAAACTGGACAGATCTATTGTACATTCAAAGGAAAGCCTTTGGCTTGACTTGCAGAAGGCATGGAATAACATTAATGTTGAAGTTCTCAGAAAATATATTGGCACTATGCCAGAGAGATGTGCTGCTGCAATTGCTGCAAAAAGTGGACATACCAAATATTAAAGTTAAAAGTGGATAAAAACTAATTTCATCTGATATTTGTTGTGCTCAGAGCAACCATCTGCATGTTTCATGAACATTATGAAATTAAATCATGTTTTAAAAGGTCAATATTTTCAGATCTGTCAGGTGTTTTAACAATTTTGGCCACCACTGTATATTAAAACATGGGGATGTTTCTCAATACGTGTTCCTCTGTGTACTTGCATTACTTACAGAGAAGACAACTGACCGAGTTTACCAAGAATTAATAAATAGTTAGTATCATGAACACATGTAGTGTTGTCAAAAATATAGATTTTCTCATTATCTGGCCTATATACACCTAGTCTCGCGTAGCCAGACTGACTGCTGAAGGTCTGGGAAATTTGAATGAATTGAAATTTTTTTACTGAGTTTGTTGCAGTGCATTGTGGGACTGTTTTCTCTACTAAGAATACATGAAGTGCTAATTTCAAATTTTGCAAAAAATTATAATTTAAACAAATATTCAGAGTTCAATACAAGTTGAAGTCAATCAACAGCATTTGTGGTAGTCATCATTAAAAGGCAATAATCCTCATCTACCTGCCCGTCTCTGCGCCCGCACACAATGCATCAAAAAGTGCTTGCTCCTGTGCCCTTTGCATGCTGCTAATTGGAGAGGATCTTAAATGACTGTGCCAGACCTGCCATGCAAAAGTCACCCAGCGATGAGAGCCCTATCTGGAGAATGAGGGATGACTGCTCTCCCTCGACTCCCTTATCTGCTGTCTCTCTGACTCACAGCCTTAATGTTCCTCATACCAGCGTTATAATCTCAGACCACTGCCCTCGGAAATAAGATGGCCAGATTAAGCGGCCGCGGCGGTGTGTGTGTCGTGTTGTTTGCGTGTGTGTTTACGAGGCTTAGACATTACTGTGTGGGCTGGAAAATGTCAAGGCCCCTTATTTTGTCAAACTAATGAGCACAGTAGCCAGTTAATGGTGTAAACGTGGAGCCTGTTGTAAACTGCAGTGCTGTGCGAAAAATACACTCTTAGTTAAGAGGCCTTGGAGCAGTGAACATTCCAGCTTCACGCACCACAGAATCACTCGAATGCAATGAAAGACGACTGAAATTTGCTTAAATCCATTTTAAAATACGCAGAGAAAATATTGACATTGTTATACTGAAAACGGCACATCTCTGTAAACAAATTTACATATAGAAAAGCTACTGTGCTGTTGGAACGGTGTGGTCACAGATTGTTTTCAGAGTTCATTGCAATGTTTTTCGCTGGTTTGATGATAATCACAAAATGTTTTGAACAGCTCACGTTGAGCACAGGGAAAATGTGCTGCATAAATCATCTAAACGGAACATTTACATTTATTCATTTAGACTGTTATTCAAATCCACTTACAAATGGGAAATGCTGCAACACAACACATAAAGTCTGTTCCAAAACCTATTGAACTGCTTTGTTGCCTACTGCCTACATAGTTAGCTCCCTTCTAAGTCATAAGTCTTAACTCCAAATTGATTTCAATAGAGTTAGTCATTAGCATGTTGGCAAGCTAATGGCAAATGATCTAATAGGCATGAAAATAGATGACAAACACAAATGTTGGGTGGGTAAATACATTTTCTATTGCACAACTATTAATGATAACATTAGGTTGTGTTTGTTTGTTTTTTACTGAGTTTGTTGCAGTGCATTGTGGGACTGTTTTCTCTGCTAAGAATACATGAAGTGCTAATTTCAAATTTTGCAAATAATAATTTAAACAAATATTCAGAGTTCAATACAAGTTGAAGTCAATCAACAGCATTTGTGGTAGTGTTGTTTATCTCAAAAAACAATTTTGACTCGTTCATTTTTGGTTGTTTACGGATAAGCAATTACATTGGAAGTGAATGGGGCCATTTTTGGATGACATAAAAACAGAAATATGAAGCTTATTATTTTATAACTGCACTTACAATTTTTTCTATTGAATTTTGTATTATTTGAGCTATAAAGTTTTTCTTTCTTGTCTTTTTTACAGATGTTTTAATATTTTAGGCATTATCGTGTCATGGCAACAAAGTTAAACGTTCCATGGAAATGGTTAAAAGGTGATTTTTTTTGCATACTTAAATCATATGAAACATACATTTTGTTTACATTTTGTGACTACACTGGGAAAAAATAGAAAGAAATAGAACATTTCACAAAAGATCACAAAGAACATTTAATTAAACATGAAATTTTGAAGTGCAACTGAAACAGCATTTCAGTAATCCAATAATCTTAGCTAAATTGTTATACAACTGATTGATTGATTGATTGATTGATTGATTGATTGATTGATTGATTGATTGATTGATTGATTGATTGATTGATTGATTGATTGACGGATTGGTTGATTGTATACTACAGAAACATTGAGTATTTAAATATTTGCAGATTGGCCCCATACGCTTCCATTGTAAGTGCCTCATTGTAAGCCAGTGTTTTTAGTTTGTTTGTTTTTTTAAGAAAAGGAAAGACAAATCGAATGTAATTTTTGTAGTAACCAATTTTATGTCACAAGTGCTGTCAGCTGAGCTTAACTTGTACTGAACATGAAATTTCCTTCCATTTTGGAACAGAGCAAATGCCAGAGATAAAAGGTGGCATTATTATCTGAAAGCATATTGAGATACTGAAAATATAACTGGACCAACAATTCTGAAACCCACATTTGTTACAGCTCTTTTGTCTTTATCATGTGGGTGTGGTGTTGATGGCATATTTTGCATACCCCACGGAGGTGCATGATCACCACCCCCTCAAATAAGGGAGATTTTGCCAGCAGTTGTATCGCTCCACGTGTGTGTTTGCATTGTGTGTGTGTGTGTGTGTGTGTGTGTGTCTGGGCCAGTGTAATGTGTTGTGGGAGAGTTCAATTGGCCATGAGATCCTCAGTGGGGAGACGCATACAGAATGTGTGGTCGAGCATGGTGGAGAGGAGTTGAGGACGGTGGGGCGGCTCAGGGCATATGTTCTTCAGCATGGCCAAAATAAGCAAGCACACGTGCACCCTCCAGTCCTCCGGACCCCTGCAACCACAATAGTATGTGCTTAACAAACCGCAAAAGCCAGAGGAAGAGAAAATTACAGCAACTCAAGCACTAAGCACATTGATGTTGTAACCTCAGAGCGGAAGAGAGTTGCTGGTGCAGTAGGGAGATGTTTTATTTAAACATCTGTAACCATTTTGTGCTACAATATAGCACAAAAAAGAAGATTGTTTTGAGCTTTCAATAAATAAAATGTGTTTTCTACTCCAAAAATGTCAAGTTTCATTTTTTGAAGTTGTAAATATTACAAAGATGATTGGAGAATATTTGACAAAATACTACTTCAGTTTTTCAACTTCTAAATTTTACATTTAATGTTTTACTTGTCATTTCTATAACTTCTAATATACTTTTACGAAGTTGTAATTAAAGCTGAAAATCACTTTCTTCTCAAATTTCAAGTTTCATGTTTTTTACTTAAAAATGTTATGTTAATTCAGTGCGTTACTTCCTGTTTCTTTGTAGTTGTTTGTAAAATTTACTTGCAGTTTCTGACAAAGATTGTTTCTACACCATTTTTTTCTGTGTATACAATTATGCTGTTATTTGTTTACTAGCAACTTTCTACACAATATTCAAAATTTTATATAAAATTCCCATTTTTATGAGGTTCGAATGTGTTTAGTAGACGAAAGTGTTTAATGGATCTTGATTTTATCCCTGTTGCTCATTTTGTATTGTTTTAATTGATTATGTAACAGCTCACCCAGTGTTACAACACTCCCTGACCTTCATAGTTATTATTATTGATAAACTATACAAAGAACAAAATGCACTGCAGTATCTGCACTTCAGATTTTCTACAGATTTTCTATAGATTTTCTCTTTTCTGCAGAAAAGGTGTTTACAATGTAATGCAGTGTCAAGGCTGTGATGCACGCAGAACATTTTCAATGTTTTGAAGAAATACGTGGTGGAGGTCAACTAGGGTTCTAGTCGATACGGATGCAGAGTGAATATTTCAACACTGCCCAGAAAACCACATGAGCAATGCTACTTATAATATAAATGCAATGGAATTTACTCTAAACTCTATTAGCTAGTGAGTTGATGGCTGCCAAAGATGAATAAAATACCACTCATACCTTCACTAATGTATTCTTCTAATACATTGTCCAGTGCTAATGTAATTTGACTGAAATTACAGCCACTTAGATCTACTATCTGCTCACTAAATATTTCCTTAAATTGTTTTTACCCTATGCCTTGGGAAGCATCTACAGTGCGTAGCTGCAGTAATGTTTTTTTTTTGTGAATGTGCCATTTAAGTGAAGGAAAATGAATGTTCTCTTCTCTTAAACCCAAGGCTACATCCTCCATGTTCACAATGACAGCTGTATACTGTAGTAGATGAATGTACTGAGCCAAACAACATGGATGAGAAGAGTGGATAAAGGAGTGTCCATGAAAGTGGGGATGAAGCCTTGGATTTTTAACAAAAGGGGGCATTGAGCGCTATTGGACCCTTTGCAGAGATCCAAAGGAGAGGAGGCGGATTTATCTAATTGTGTGTACATGGACGTATTGTCAATGATTAACTAAGAATAAGCATAATAATGCAGTGGCTAATTCTTACTAAAAACATTTTATTAAATGTTAACAAACTCTTATGATAATTGAACCCCCTGCTATTTATGAGTGGTTGATTGGGATATTGTAAAATGGAAAACTTAATTTTCTGATGCTTAATAAATAATAATAATAATGCTGTTTATATATTGACATTGTTGCATAGACAATAAAATATGAAAAATTATTATTAAACTTTTATTTTAGCTACATTTCTCATTTTAATTTAGTTTATTTTGATGTACAAAAATAACTCAAATTAAAACTGAAATAATGGATAAAAGCTATATAGGCATTAAAAAACACTACAAAATAAAAATGGACACAAAATGTTATTAAAAACTATAACTAGTATCTCAGTGATACTAAAATAACACTATTGAACATTGCGTTAAATACACTGTATTCTGTGTTTTTATTTTAGTTCATACTTTTATATTTTAATTAATAATTTACATTTCCAAATATATAATTTTCAGATGTATTAATATATTTTAGAATATTTTCAAATATTTATTTTTAACACTTTAAAAATAATAATAATTTTCAAAGTAAATTTGTAATAATGTATTTCAATCATACAGCTATTATAATACACCAAAACAGCCAAGGCTTACAGGTTACAGTTTTATTGTTGAGCCCATCATGTTATAAAATTAATAGATTCTAAATACAAAATGTATTCTGAATACGACTGCCCACAATAAATGATTTAATATCTGTACAATTGTTTTCCCCATCTGTTTTACCACAATGCTTTTTGTTGTATAATTTTACTAACAGAGACATTTTCAGGGTTGACGAGCTACTTCCAAGGTGCTAATATACTAATTTGCAAAGACATCACCACCAAGAAAAGGCCTTCAAGATGTGCTTTTTACGCAATCCTCTGACTGGTGACTTCTTTTTGCATTCATAATCAAGTTTGCTTGTGTTTCTGTTCACGCAAACCTTTAGTAAACCAGGGCATTATTCCACAAACCCCTATAAGTCTTTGTGCATACGCTCCCAGGACCAGGTGGGCGTCCGTAATAGTGGGTTTATGTCAGTGGTGACAAGGTGAAATGAACGCCAGGTGCACTCGCTGGCAACGCAGTTTGGTTTTGCCCCCCCACCCCCCTTCTGCAGTAAGAAAGCTGGGCTCTTCAGAAACAATATACAGTATGCTCATTCATATGTGCGTGTTTGTTTGTGCACGAGTCTATTTATAATGCCAGCATCTCCTCGTACAGCAGTGCTCTCATTATAGATTCTGTGAGGAGTTGAGTGGGGAAATGCGCTCTCTTTCTAATAGCTTGAAGGGCTCAAGCTGGTGGAGTTACATTAGGAAGGGAGCAGGCCAAGTGGAGTCATGCACAGTGGTACTACTGGTGCACAATTCTGTATTGTTTCCTTTCACCTCTGCCAAGCCATCCTGCTAAATCACTTTAACAGCAGAGTTTTTCTCTGAATGGACTCATAACAGCATAATAAGCCACGGGCAGCGGCAGCCGAGGGGAGAAATCCTTTCAGCCCAGCGTCGGGATTCAGGGGAACAGGAAATGGTCCAGTTCTGAGCTGTTAATTTATTACCGGCACTGCTGGAGAATATAAGATGGAGAGCAGCAGAAGTAAATACAGCATTTGTGGAGCCCGGCCACCCATGAGGCTGATTGTCTGTTACCTGAGTAAGTGGTGTTGTTGCATTTTAAAGTCTAATGTACAGTAACTAACCTTAGCACCTTTCTCCGTATGTAGTTTATCATGAAACAGTCAAAGCAGAGCAGTGTTTTTTTTTTTCAGAAATGTTTTGCATGTTTTCTAATGTGTCATCATAAAACATCATATGATGGTAATTTCTTCCTAACGTGCTCTCGCTGGTGTAAATCATTGGGGAAATGAGTGCAAATATTGTCTGATCAAAGTGACGTTGATTTATACACATGTATTCTGGAGTCTGCAACGTAAGCAGATTAATGGAATTCTATCCAATGGATGTTTAATGCACATGTCCGCTAATGATAAAAAATAGCAGCTGTACCTCAACAGAAAACCATGATGCTAATCACCATATTTCTTTTCTGTAGTCGCAGTGTATCTCATAAATCTTGTTCTCGTTATGGTTATGGTTAATGTTTTATTTTTATTTTATTTTATTTTTTTCAACATCTGCAACTTCTGTTGTATTAATTGACTAATAACAAACTTGTTTCTCTTGTGTATTCTACTACACATTCTTCACCACCAAAATTGGCTGAGTCTTTGTGTTGTTGATGCTTAACTTGTATGGCATCAGTAGCCATGTTTCCTTTCACCTATTTTATGCAAATTTTGGGATATTGCATTAAAAAACACTGGGTGTAAACGTCAAAATTTATTTACTGCATCTCCATATTATAACTCTCAAATGATTTTCCCTAAGTCATTAGCCTGGTCTTTCTTTGTCTTACTGATATGCCATTTTTTCAAGTTCAGCCATATTGCCTCGCCACCATTTTGAATATTATATTTACATTTAGTCAAATAGTCGATGCTTTTATCTCAAGTGAGACACACAAGCATTATATCATGCAAGACTCAACAATATTAAGTATCATAATGCTGAGTAATGAGTAAGCTAGAGTAATGGTACAGAGGTTAAAGATCTGGACTTGTGACAGGAAGGTTGTTTGTTCGAATCGATATATGAAGCATCTTGGATTTAACTGTTTAATTGGTCCCATTATTGCTCCTTTCAATTCTGCAATTCTGTGCAATTCTATGTATATATCAAAATATCAAATACAAAACTATATATATATATATACAGTGGGTACGGAAAGTATTCAGACCCCCTTAAATTTTTCACTCTTTGTTATATTGCAGCCATTTGCTAAAATCATTTAAGTTCATTTTTTTTTTTTCCTCATTAATGTACACACAGCACCCCATATTGATAGAAAAACACAGAATTGTTGACATTTTTGGAGATTTATTAAAAAAGAAAAACTGAAATATCACATGGTCCTAAGTATTCAGACCCTTTGCTCAGTATTTAGTAGAAGCACCCTTTTGATCTAATACAGCCATGAGTCTTTTTGGGAAAGATGCAACCAGTTTTTCACACCTGGATTTGGGGATCCTCTGCCATTCCTCCTTGCAGATCCTCTCCAGTTCTGTCAGGTTGGATAGTAAACGTTGGTGGACAGCCATTTTTAGGTCTCTCCGGAGATGCTCAATTGGGTTTAAGTCAGGGCTCTAGCTGGACCATTCAAGAACAGTCACAGAGTTGTTGTGAAGCCACTCCTTCGTTATTTTAGCTGTGTGCTTAGGGTCATTGTCTTGTTGGAAGGTAAACCTTCGGCCCAGTCTGAGGTCCTGAGCACTCTGGAGAAGGTTTTCGTCCAGGATATCCCTGTACTTGGCCGCATTCATCTTTCCTTCGATTGCAACCAGTCGTCCTGTCCCTGCAGCTGAAAAACACCCCCACAGCATGATGCTGCCACCACCATGCTTCACTGTTGGGACTGTATTGGACAGGTGATGAGCAGTGCCTGGTTTTCTCCACACATACCGCTTAGAATTAAGGCCAAAAAGTTCTATCTTGGTCTCATCAGACCAGAGAATCTTATTTCTCACCATCTTGTGGTCCTTCAGGTGTTTTTTTGTGTCTTGCACTGAGGAGAGGCTTCCGTCGGGCCACTCTGCCATAAAGCCCCGACTGGTGGAGGGCTGCAGTAATGGTTGACTTTCTACAACTTTCTCCCATCTCCCGACTGCATCTCTGGAGGTCAGCCACAGTGATCTTTGGGTTCTTCTTTACCTCTCTCACCAAGGCTCTTCTCCCCCGATAGCTCAGTTTGGCCAGACGGCCAGCTCTAAGAAGGGTTCTGGTCGTCCCAAACGTCATCCATTTAAGGATTATGGATGCCACCGTGCTCTTAAGGAACCTTGTAAGGTCTTATATAGACAGGTGTGTGGCTTTCCTAATCAATTCCAGTCAGTATAATCAAACACAGCTGGACTCAAATGAAGGTGTAGAACCATCTCAAGGATGATCCGAAGAAATGGACAGCACCTGAGTTAAATATATGAGTGTCACAGCAAAGCGTCTGAATACTTAGGACCATGTGATATTTCAGTTTTTCTTTTTTAATAAATCTTCAAAAATGTCAACAATTCTGTGTTTTTCTGTCAATATGGGGTGCTGTGTGTACATTAATGAGGGAAAAAATGAACTTAAATGATTTTAGCAAATGGCTGCAATATAACAAAGAGTGAAAAATTTAAGGGGGTCTGAATACTTTCCGTACCCACTGTATATACATATATATGTGTGTGTGTGTGTGTGTGTGTGTGTGTGTGTGTGTGTATATGTATGTGTGTGTGTGTATAAACAATATATATACACAGTAATATTCTGAAAAAATTATTACAATTTAAAATCACTTTTATATTTTATTTTATTTTTGTAAATATTAAATATTCCTGTGATAGCAAAGCTGAATTTTCAGCATCATTACTCCAGTCTTCAGTGTCACATGATCCTTCAGAAATCATTCTGATGCTCACTTGCTGCTGAAGAAGCATTTCTTATTATTATCAAAGCTGAAAACCCTTGTGCTTACTAATATTTTTGTAGAAACCGTGATTTTTATTTCAGGATTTGTCTTTTCAGTCAAAAGTCTGTTCAAATGTACTCAAACTTTTGAAGGGTATATTTCTTTCTTATGCATTTGCATTTTTTATTTGATCTTCTATATTGTAAAGTTGGCATGTTGGGACTGCAGTTTATATTGTATATGTATTCCTATATTGGCAATAACATTGTTGTCCCACATGGTGGGGGAGGGGTGTTTGCTTTAATAATACAAAAATAATAGCGGCTGGCTGTTTTTGCATCTTAATATCATGCTCATGCCAGAGCAGCAGATCTGAAAGTCTATGGCCTTTCTGGAATGGCCGATTGGACTGGCTGTATTTTTTGCCTTGCACAGCTGCCATGGGCCAGCCTTTCTCTGGGTATGGCACAAACCTGTCCGCCTCTTCTGTAGACACACATACAGGTCATTATGCGTAAACATGCCTCTTGGCCACTTACTCAGCAAAAATAGGAAAAAGTTCCTCACACGATAGCTTTTATGGATCACCCCGGTAGCGCGCTTACTCAGTCCAATGAATAATAAAAATGATTCCGGCGTGGAGGCCGTGGTGAATAACGCCAATGCTCACTGCAGTATATTTCATTGCAGATGAAGTTATAATCAAGGTAATGGTATATTCATAGCATTCGTTGTCTCATACAAATGCCTGCAACAGATGAATTATGCATAAAGGCGTTGCATATAGCCTGTCATCTGACCTTAAGTTACAACAGGGGAAGAGGAAAGTGCTGCAATTCCATTTATAATCCATTTGTTGTTACCTCAGGTCATTTCTGTAGTTACACTCCTTAAGCAAGTTTCAAATGAGTCATAATTATTTTAAGTGTAAAATTATAAGGTGTGAGATATAATGTCACATTCTCTTAAGACGCGTAGCGCGTGTGTTCGGCTCCTTGTCGTTTTTTAATTCCAAATTCGCTTTAATTTCAAGATCCTCATTAGCATATTTGATGTCATCTATTTTGTCAGAGCACAGTGTATGCCTTGTGATCAACCTGAGCCCTAGGGATTGCACGTTCTACCTTTAAAGCTGCGTCTTTGGCATCAGCCTAATGTGTATGTACAGCCATCCCATTGGATCAGCAACTGTTAATGCATGATTATTTCATTTACTTTCAATGTGGTCCGATCTAATTTGGGAGCATAATAATTACCTGGCAATCAGACGCTTAATAGACTGTGAAGACGTGTTGATTCAAAACCCAAGTGAAGGCTGCTAGCCCTTTAGCTACAGGATTTCCAAGACTAATGTAATGCTCTGGAGAGCAGGGCAAGGGAAACTTCACGGTGTTTTGGTGGCATTTATATGTTCTTTGCAACATTGAAAGCACATGCTGCTTCACATAGAGGGTATATCACATTTACAGTTCCACAATATGTGTGGACACGGAGCCATGAATAGTCACTGCTGTCACACTGTGTAACTATTCAAGTGCATAATGGCAGGAGCAGTACACAGATGGGGATTTGTACATTTACATTATGAACAGAAAGAACGTGTTTGTGTGTGTATATTAGTTGAAATTCCACAACAAAGCATTCAATTGATCAAAAGTAATAGACTTACAAAACATTTCTGTTTCAAATATATGCCTATGAACTTCGTTAATCAAAGAATACTGAAAAAGTTTCCACAAAAACTGCAATTTTAATCAACATCATTTTTTTCTTCAAATTCAGAATGATTTCTGAAAGATCATGTGACACTAACGAGTGGAGTAATTGCTGCTAAAAATGTAGTTTTGCCATCACAGGAATAAATTACATTTTAAAATATTTACAAATAGAACACAGTTCTTTTAAATTGTAGAAAATATTTCACAATATTGCAGATTTTTTCTGTATTTTTGTTCAAATAAAACATTAAAAATCGTACAGCTACCAAACATTTGAACAGTATACAGTATTTTCTTTTGAAATGTTGTGAAAGTTATTATATTTATTGGGAGGTTACACTTGCTTAAATGGGTCATGATTAATCATATTCATATATAACAGACCGTTAAACCCATGACTGTCCACATTTGCATGTCAGTGACTTCTGCTTGCTGTTCAGAAATCTTTCTCACCTGGCCACTGTGAGGTAATATGGAGAGAGTATGGCAGATGCTGTTATTCCTAACACTAGAAAAACTGATAATGTGTGAAACGTCAAACGTTATGCTTTTCCTTGTCATATGTAGTACTTAGTGCAGTGCCCATCTTTAAAGAATCATAATATACTGTACAATGCAACAGTGAGGTTCCTGAAGCAAAAACTCAATTCATTTTCTCCATTGGGAAATTTATTTTTAAAGATAAGATGCATATACTCTGGTCTGAGCAGTGTGCTTCAATGTAACACATTTTTTAAATAATCGTGTTTGACAGGAATTTCTATTGAAAAACTACATTATGATCCTGTAGAGAAAATTCCACCAATCAGAGAGTCGCAGCAAGTAAATCGCACCAAAATAATTTGCAGGGAAGCAGCCTGAATGATATTGAGTCAATAGTTTTGTATTTTTCCCATTGTTTTTAATTTGATTTTCATTTGCAATGCTTCATGGGATTGTAGTTATTTTCCTGACTGAATCAGTTAAGTACACAGTCTTGTATCTTTGTTTTTTTGTCTGATTTTCAAATATTGTTTTGCTTCAAGTAAAAGTTTGTAATGTTGGCTTATGGCTTGTAACACTTTTAATATATAAAAATCCTTACACTAAAATTTTATGGAAAAATGCTTCCAAAACTCTGCTGAAAAAGAAGCACTAATGCAACTCTTTAGGAGTCTGAGCATCTATAGATTTGTATTTTCATAAAAAAACGTGGTCGTAAAAATCTAAAATTATGACTGTGTGCCAATTTGTGTGTAAATTGTTTGTAAAAACTTTGTTAGTTGTTAGAGAGCGACCGATATATATCGATTTACCAATATTTTCCCGATATTTAAGCATTTTACCATAATCGGATATTGGTTTTGTAATATCGGATTCACCAATAAATGCCGCCCTCTTGTGGCTGTTTTGAGAATTACGACAACGGCGTGCACAGGTAGGCTACTTGATTTGCTGTAGTTAATAAACTTTATTTAACATAACAGGCATTAATACACAAACTAGATGTATTACATAAATGCCTGATATGCAGTTTATGCAGCTTGGCTCTAGAGACGAACTCACGGAGTAATCCGTCAAGTCCTCTCCCAATAAAGACGTAACTTTGCATGAATTAAATAATATACAGCCATGAATGAGCACATGTTGGAAATAAAAGTGCTGAATTTAATTCTCTCTCTGTTGTCTATATGCTCATCATTAGTCTCGTGAAGACGAGTCACGTCGGCTAATCCGTCAAGTCTTCACCCAATAAAGACGTAACTTTGCATGAATTTAATAATACAGCTATGAATGAGCGCGTGTTGGAAATAAAAGCACTGAATTTAATTCTCTTTCTGTTGTATATGCTCATCATTAGTCTCGTGAAACCACTTTCATATTGTTGTTCACTCAGCGGTTAATGCTCAAGAAATGCTCCAGCACGGCCACCACATGTAACTTTTAACAAGATTCACTTGTTTTAAACACGCTAAATTATATTAACATTTACTATATAATCATTATTTCGCCAATAAACATCTATATAAATACATCTCTATGGAAATTTATTATTTATTATCTCTGTGAGCGATCGCAGTTTGAGTATAGTTCTGTGTAACGTTAAATAGATAAACCGCGCTGTCAGCAGGCATTTCATAATCTAGAAGGACAAAAACATTATTAAGAATTCTGATATAACATACCAGTTGAGAAATGCAATAAAATATGATGTTTTGTTTGTTATAGCCCATTTCAATATTCCAGAGAATATTATTCAGTGAATTAACATTATCCAGTGAATTATTCTTCAATCTTTAGCCTATTAGACAGCTTATAAACCTAAAACTGTAGTTTAAAATGAAGCTGATATGACTCCTGTCCTTTATTTTCTCCATTTGAAAACATTTGCTTATTGTTAACATCAGTGTTGCTGGTGATGCTTTTTAGAAATAAAATGTTTTTATTTTTGTAATATGAAGATTAAATTTAACATGAAACAACAACCTTTTTTGTGGTTAATATGACTGAAAGGAGTAAAACCCTAAGTGAAGTATGGACTTACTTCAGTTATTTATTTACTTTATAACAGTAAATAAATACCGGTTCTGCATATCGGTTATCGGGCACATAAACAAGCAAATAATTGGTATCGGCATCGGTTATAAAATATTAATATCGGTCGATCACTATTAGTTGTCTTATTCAATTCAATGGGACCATTTACATAAGAATGGATTTGTAAAGAATGTAATTTTTTATGAATAAGGCCCATTGTATTTTTCATCTTTTCATAAAATCTACATATAAACCGTTTACCTGTATTGTTACTGAAATGAAAATAGAACAGCAGGAACTCATGCACTGGCAGACATAGAATATTTGCACACATCAGAGATCAAGGAGATGCTGTTCCTTGACGACGACCTAAAAATATCCCAGCATGAGATAGATCTATGTCTCTGATGGCGTTTTGATAGAGTGTTTCAGAGGACCAACCATCAACCCTGCCCCACTCCAAGTGAGCGGCAACGAGGACACCTGTCCAGTGTGTCCCGTGTCGTCGTCCCCCCCCCCCCCCCCCATTTATAGTGGTATCTTCACTTCAGTCGTCCTCTGTTTGGCCTCTGACTCACTCGTTTCTTTCCTGCTGTCCCCTTCATTTCCTCTCACGTCAAAAACCTTGAGGTTGGCCCAACTTTAGGCCCAGCGTGAGGAAGGGGCTTCGGAGAACCCAGTTGCCTCTAATTGGAAAGCTAATGTGTTTGTGAGCACCGCTAGGTGACATGACTCACCGTGCCTGCTAGCATCAAGTCTAGCCAGGGCTGTTTACAGCAGAGCCAAAGACAGCAGCAGCCCAAAGCCCTCACCTCCTCCCACTCACTTGTTTCAAACCCACCATCAGCACTATGGAGATGCTTTGTGGGCAAATAATCGTATGCATGACTGTAACCCCAAACAATAGCCTGGCGAGCTTCAATTCGCTCCGCAGCGTCCTTTCCCTCCAGCCTTAATCTCACGGTTACATGGCCATAGACCCTCATTGTTCCTGACAGCCTTGCCAATAGTTTGTAAAAAAGCGACATGTTGAGCGCTCTCCATCAGAAAGAGGTGTGTGATTGATGGAGGCTGGGTAATGATCGGCCAATCAGGGATGAGGTTTAAGCCAGGGAGGACACTGGGAGGAAATGAAAGGAGCAAAGAAAGCTGACACTGCAGAAGCACAGCACAATTCAGCAGGAGATGGGGGTGGGAAGCACCTGGGAATTGTGGGAGTTGTGTTCAGCCACCTACATAAGGCTGTGTGTACTGGTGACTTGATGTGTTTTTTAATAAATGTTTCTTGGTTATGTGGGAGGGGCGACACTTATTCTTGAATTTTTGTTAAAGCAATGATTTTCAAGCAGGAATATAAGCACCCCCCACTGGTACTTAATTAGCTTCTAGGGAGTACTTGGAATGGTTTCAGTTTTATAAAAAAAAATTTTTTTTTAAATATTAGAATAAATGCTAATATAAAACTACATGACATATTAATGTTAATTATAATTTTTTAATATATATATATATATATATATATATATTTAATTTTTCTGTTATTCTTTTATTTTTCTATTATTTATTTAAATATTACAATTTAAAGTAACTCTTTTGTATTTGAATGGTTTTTGAAAATGTAATTTATTCCTGTGATGCAAAGCTGAATTTTCAGCATCATTAGTGAACCACGATCTTTCAGAAATCATTCTAATATGCTGTTTTGCTGCTCATTTCTCTAATTATCAATGTTGAAAACATTGGAGCTGCTTAATAGTTTTGTAGAAATGTATATTATTTTCAGAATTCTTTGGAGTATCAAAGGTTCAAAAGAATGGATATTTGAAATACATTATATGTCTACAAATATGTAGCATTAAAAATTAATTGTGACCTGTGCTGGCAAAATGAGTCACGATGAGCTACTTTTCACATTCTACATTAATCTACAAGACCTTCAAAATGATATATGATTTGTTGGAATCATATGAAAAATGACTGAGCTACACCCGTTTGAAGTCAGCAAAGTCAGTTCTGAGAAAAATCACCTAGCAATGTTGCATTGTTTCCTCCACTTCCTTTCTTAATATTAATTAATATATTAATAATCACAATATAGCCATTTTTATTTTATCTTTTGCAAAAAACAGATGCAAAAAACAACAACTGTAGAACAAATATAAGAAAGAAACACATTTGTCCTAGTGCATTACTTTTTTCATTTTAGATCTACATGAAAGCATTCAAGTAAGAAAAGCAAATAATCAAATGTAAAAATCACTTCAGTGTGTTCATTACAAATAAACTGATTATTAAAACTACATAAGCAGTTCAATCAAGAGCAGGGATCTTTTCTTTTAGACCTGTTGTTAGATTAACATTAATGAGACAGACAGCCTTACAATGCGCAGATCTTATATAAAGTTACACATCAGATGTTTTTCCCCAACAGTTCCCAAAACGTAAACTTAAGACATAACAGATTAAGTTGGCATGAATAGTCCACTAAAATACTGTAATTCTGTGTATACAGTATGTGTGTATTTATCGGGATCGCATGCTGACGGAAGCACCTTTTTGTGTGTGATTCATATATCAGTTAGCGGCAGCATGAGAAGCGAGCAGAGAAAAAGGTACTCCTCTCAAAAAACGTACGAATAAAGATCATTTTAGATGTTTAATCACTATTTGGAGCATTGGGATTGCTAATGAACTAATTTTTGTGAAAACCTCAAATTCTACCAAAATCAACATTTTTTTTTGACCAGCATTGGGTCACAATTTTCAAGTAGTAATTAACACAGCCAGGAAAACTCGTAATTATTTATTTTGGTGTTAGAAATAACAGCATGTTATCCTTCTTATCACCTCGCTGTTATTGAGTATGACAAGTTTCTGAATATCAAATCGGTGTCATTGACATGTAAATGTGTTACTTAAAGAAAGTACAGAACAAGCCATTTTGCAGCTTAGTCTCCTAAGTATTTATGAGTTTTATTGGTTTTAAGTAGTTTCATTCCACGGGAGAAAAGTTTAAGTTCTGAAAGCAACCGTATTTTTTCATAGTATGTTGACATTATCCTGAGGCTTTCCTGTAGCTCAAATAGTTGAGCATGGTGCTAGCAACGCTAAGGTCATGGGTTCGATTCCCAGGGAAAGCAAAAAAAGCTGATAAAATGTAAAAACTGTAACTTGAATGTAAGTCGCTTTGGATAAAAGCGTCTGCTAAATGCATAAATGTAAAAATATAAATCCCTGTAAGAACATTTTTAGATATTATTTTTATATAATACAGTTTTATTAGTAAATGTGAAAATAGTCCCCTTTACTGATCTGGAAAGTTGGAAAGTTCTCTGATTGCCTCCAGAACTGTCAAAACCTGTGAAAGACAAACAAGCAACGTGTCTCATTAAGGGAAAAGGTGAGAATCTCCTGAAGAATCTGTTTTTCACCCACTCACACTGATTATTTTTGGTTTGAAGTGAATTTTAATATTACTTATAATGTTATGGTAAACTAATTGAGCTTTGGGGGTTCCCTAAAGAAAAATATTTGGGCAACACTGTAATAAGATTGTTCATACACGACGACTCGGCCACGTTTAAGCCGTTTTGGCTGGCGCAGCTTACGTTCTGTTAGCCGTGGGCTGTGTGTGGTTGCTGTGGAGTGGGAACAGTATATCTAGTGCATCCATCATGTACACCCCCACAGTCCGGGCCTGGGAGGAATGGTATTTTAGTATCAGTATCAGACCCACTGCAGGTGCCTGATGAATGAACCCTCTGTGACGCTGGCTCTCCTCATCCCTCTTCCGGCACTCTTAGCATTAGCAGTGATCTGCTCAGACTGATTATGAATGGGTCTGCCCTGGCACTTAGCAATTGCCGTTCCCATCGTGAGATGGATAGAATGTCTTCCACAGGTCAATGGCGAGATGTTGCCTCGGTTGGCGGAGAAACCCGGCCATGTTAAGGAAAAGACAGGCATCGTTTTTCTCCTCAGGCACTAGCTGCACTGCAGTGCAGTTATGTCTTGGTTAGTTTAGCTAGCGAGCGCGTGGGCCACTGTGGACAAGGCCATTACTGAGATGATTGCGGTTGTTTGGCTGTGCGGCGGACAGGGTTGTGTTTGTCACCTCGCCGCAATGTCAGTGGGCTGGATGATGTCCAGAGGGGGGCAGCGGAGACAGTCTGTCCAATCTGCTGCTCCTCAGCCAGGCTGAACTGGGCTTCTGCCGGTCCGAAGCTGGCCCTCAGCTACACCTCCACCTGATTTACACATCACTGGACTCAGCTGCAGGCTGAACCTGGCTGACAGACCTGCCACCCGCAGCCCTCGGCCGTCCACCCCCTCCTTCCTCTTACATAAACACACAAACATGAGTGTGAATCAGGTGCGGGCTGCTTTCCCAGCGGTAATAACATCATAGCGACTGCTGACTCGCTCGCTTTACTGGACGGAATCCATACATTCAGATCTCAGATATGACTGTTACATCTCGAACTGAGAGATTATAAATCAGACTAACATTTGTCATAGTAATGAAGTTAATTTTGATTTGATTTGATTTGATCTTTATTATCATTGCATATGCTTATACAACGAAATTATGTTAGAGCAATCTAATTAGCAGCATTGAAGTAAACATTTACACACATTAACATTATGATACATTCAACCCATAATATAAATAAATACTCTAAAAATATAAAAAATATAAAAAAACCTAAAACACAAGCTATTGCACAGAGATCGTTCAATTGTGCCCATAGTCCATTAACCACATTTAAGACACTCAAAATTCGAAGGGCCATTATTGCATAAAGTCCGTTATTGCAATTGGCCCATGTGTTACAGCTTGTCTGCACATATAAGTTATGTATATTGTATGTTGTGTAAGTGTCAATGTACATGTTTTATAGGGAAACTGAATGTTAGTGATGTTGGTAGAGGTTACTATGATTTCTGCAGCCTGTCCACAGCTCTGGGGAAGAAACTGTTCCGTAGCCTATTAGTGTGTGTTCTTGGAGTTCTCAGTCTACCTGAGGGGAGGGTGGTGAAAAAGTAGTTTCCGGGGTGTGAGGGGTCCTGCTGGATGTTTGTTGCCCGTGTGTAGAGACGATTTGAGTGGATATCACACAAGTTTGGAAGTGGGGAGCCAACAATCCTTTCAGCTGTCTTCACAACCCGCTGTAAATCTTTTTTGTCCGCAACAGTGCAACTAGAATACCACACAGTACAGCAGTATGTTAAGACACTTTCTATTGTGCAGCGGTAGAAGCTGATCAGCAGCTTCCGGGGAAGCTTGTTGCGTCTCAGGGTCCTCAGGAAGAACAGTCTCTGCTGAGCTCTCTTAATGATGCAGGTGGTGTTCAAGCTCCATGTCAGGTCCTCAGTAATGTACACTCCCAGAAATTTAAAACTTGAGACTCGCTCGACCTCCTCTCCATTAATACACAGACCATTGTGGGGTGTTTTTTTGCTTCTCCTGAAATCTATTATAATTTCTTTTGTTTTTTTTGTATTTAGAATGAGGTTATTGTCCTTGCACCAAGTAGTTAGTATCTGGACCTCCTCTCTGTATGCAGTTTCATCATTGTCAGTTATGCGTCCCACTAAGGTTGTATCGTCTGCAAATTTAATGAGGGTATTTGAATTGTATAATAATAATTTAATAAACCCTTTTCCAAATGTTCTCATATGATATGGAGGACCATCTCTATACTAATGTGTAAAACTACACTCCAAATGTATGTATTTGAATTGCATATAAAATTTGGTTTATGCAGTTTTAACATGAACTTAATGCAATGCATATTTTTTCAGTCATACATAAATGAAACAGGTAGGAAACATGAACCATTTGCATGCATTTGATTTTATTGAAATAATCACGTTTTCAAAATGCATTTATTCAGATTGCTTAGAGTCAGCATAAATTGTGAAAACAAGTACTTTTATTCAGTTAAACAGTTTGAAAGGTTGTGAATGGTTCAAATATGGCTGGCTGAGATGAAACACAATGGATTTATTGATGATATAAACCTGGTTGTTGTGACGCATTTGAAACGCATTCACTTGATTAGTACTATTTCAGAAATTCCTTTATGCTCTTTACTAACTAATATGCATCACATTTGTTAAAACTGTGCAATACCAAAGGATGAAATTTTTATATGCAATTTAAATTCGTAAGTCTAAATGAAATTGAAATGCTCAAAACTGGTATTTGGACATACACTAGGGATAGGACCACAGATTTCTCTATTTGTTTCTTGTTCACAAGCCCTTGATTCAGTATCATTTTTATTCATTTTTCGATTTATTTAGTATATTTCAGTTAGTATATATTTTGCTGACATATTCTTACATTATTTGCATATCTATCTCTGCTAATGCTGTAAAGTTTACATTGCTGTGTTTTAGACTTATTCATAGCGATGACTCATATGACTCAATTCATTAAAAGGACCAGCTCAAAAGAGTCATTCCATTGTGAGTCACTCTACACTGGTTGT
This sequence comes from Barbus barbus, assembly GCF_936440315.1. NCBI lineage: Eukaryota > Metazoa > Chordata > Actinopteri > Cypriniformes > Cyprinidae > Barbus > Barbus barbus. The sequence continues at coordinate 10,881,449 of NC_136721.1, forward strand.
GATGTTTGTTTTTGATTCACTAAAACCAATCAGTTCATTGTAGATACTCAAACATGAATTGAACTGTACGCATTGTATGTGTCTTTTTACTTTAAGCCCGCAAGGACAACTCAATAGACTTTTTTGCCATTTATTTCTTGGTTCACTGCCTTTTTATTGAATCACATTCAATACACAATGCAAGCTCACATTCACAACTCAGTTAAAGCACCTTTTTATTGGATTATATGTGATGATTTATTACTTTTTTTAGGCTGAAAAAAAAATCTATTCTGTAGTGTTTATTGCATGTTGGATATCTTCAAAAACTGAATCATTATCATATAGCACTTAGCTCCGCCCCCTCGATCTGCACAGCCCAGGTCCTTCACGCTCCTACATGACTGCTTTCATTTCTTTTTGTTCTGTATTTTTATTTAAAATAAAAGCGTCTTCACGGGCTGTCAGTATTAGTCCCGCTGTGTCTGTTATAAATTAAAAAGCACTATAATATTAAACAAATTTTCTTTGTCATGCCAAATATCTTGGTCATTTTCTATTGCAAATGAATCACCTTACCCTCAGTGAGTATTTGAAGTGAATTTCCCAGGGTATAACATTATGCAGCGTTTTATGCATTTAAATGTAGAGTCTATACTTCACTACACGGTGCAGCGTTTGCTCTTTTTCATGTATGTCATCTAACACTTTGAAGAAGTTTGGGTCTACAGAAGGAGCACGAATCAATGGACTTTATCTGACAGTGCGATCATCTTTCTGTGCAGCAGTATGATGTGCTCTTGTAAACAGTGTGGAGAGTTTAAGAGTGAGTCTGGCTCTATCTTGGCTCAGCACCTGCCTTTGGCTGGTTTCAGATGCCTTCTTGAATTACTGAATGTTCCACATGAAAAGATTTAATCTCTCACCTCTAAGCGGATTCATTTAAGTAATTTGCTTATTAGATAATTCCAAGGGCTTTTCAGCAGTATTTGTGATCCACAGCAGCAAATTCAAATAATCAAGGAAGAGAAGAATTCAATTCACTGCCAATTGACTGGAACCTGAAACCACTCGATAAACATTCCGGCATTGCTTGTTGCATACAAACCCAGTTTAAAATTAGTCGCATACATATTTCATATATAAAAAAGATTCTTTTTCGTCTATTTAGAAATCACAATTTAGCTTTTTTTTTTAAACCCAGAATAATTCAGATGATGTAACACATCACATACGAACGAGTCCATGCACCCACCATAAAGCACAACTTTCACAACGGCAATAGGACTGATCCTGGCTATATCCATAAAATTGGCTCAGTTATTTCAAGCTTAATCACATCAAGGAGTAAACGATGAGACGCAGCTTGCATATAGTATATAAACCTCCTCCCCCCTCATCCTAAGAGGATTATACAGCATCTGATAAGGCCGACGATGACAGTACTACCCTGGGTTATGAGCTCAGGATGTGACTGGCATAAGCAGACGATGTTTAGGGCTCTGGGGATTCCGATTTTTTTCCTCTAATTTAATGAACTTACTTTTATTTTGATGTTGCTCTTGTTAGGCTTAACATTGTTCCAGTGAGGAAGCTTTGTGTATGTTTTGATAGTCATGTTATTATATGCCGTTCAGCGTTGTTCAGTTGATTTAATCTAACAAAAAGCATAAAAATAGGAATAATTTATATTTTGACAACCTTTTTGACCTGCCAGTTTTGGGTTGGTATGATTTTTAAGTATTTTATGCTCACCAAGGCTGCATTTCATAACAAAAATAAGTAAAAACAGTAATATTGTGAATGAAATATTATTGAAATTTAAAATAACTATTTTCTATTTGAATGTATTTTAAAATGTAATTTATTCATGTGATGGCAATCCATTACTCTAGTCTTCAATGCTGCATGATCATTTTAATATCTAATAAGAAATCGTATTTAATATATAAATTATAGTATATAAATTTGAATATGCGAAGCTCAAGAAACACTTTCTATCAATGTTGAAAACATCAGTGTTGTGATGATTAATATTTTTGTGGGCACTGTGAACTGTGACGAGTCTTTGATGAGTAGAAAGTTCAAAACATTTAAGTGTGTTTACTGTCACTTTTGATCACTTTAATGTGTCCTTGCTGAATAAAAGTGTTATTCTTTCTAAAACTAATCCTTACTAGAAATTAATGAAATACGAATGAGGCTAATGATGAGATGAAATAAAAATTAATATAATCACTGACATGTAAAATTAATACCGATTTCATCATCACATTGTCTTAATGTGCTTTAAAAATTATTGGCTGATTAATCAGAAATCTGTTTTTCCTTAGTAATTTGACATTAGTGAAATCCATTCAGTCAGTGTCTAAGTTTGTTCAGCTGATGAAACAGAAAAAGTAAGTTTCCAGTGAAAACTTGACGTGACCTACAACCTAAGACAGAACAATTTGAACAGAATTCACATCCTCGTTTTCATTCGTGTCAAATTAAATATTGAGTCTACTGAGTTCCTTCACCAAAATCCAAAGAAATGCCCAGCGACTGGTGTCTTGCTCGTTAAATGCTTCAGCAGAGATGGTCCTTTAACACTGTGCCCTCAGATGTATCTGTCCAATGTTGGCTCTGAGAACAAGTCTGAGCTGTCCTAATTGAAATTAAAGCCTACTGCTGCTGGAGTGGATCCCACCCTGCCAAAGGGCTGGCTTTTGCACAGGTGGGCCTTTACAGTTCACATAATGGAAAGAAGTATTTCTGTCACAGATGGTTGGGTTCATTTCTAGTGGCACCTGGCCCCCAAACACATACACACACACACACACATACTCCCGCCTACCTACTTACGTGCACGTGCTCGTGCAGTCTCTTCGCCCTTCTTGTGCCACCCACCATGAATGATGAGGCTCCTGGTGCACTGACACCATGTGGGCAGGCCTGCAGAACACATGGACAGCAGCATGCTGCTTCTCTCACATTCCTCACTGTATGCTCCACAGGCAGATGAGGAACCGTGTTTGCCTCGCTTGGCCAAGTGCTGATGGTTTCTTGTGCTACTGCCCTGTTTTGCAGTGCTGGGTTCACATTGGAAGTCGTCTGTTTTCTATGAGCAGTTAGTTTTTTACTCAGACCATTACGCACTGATGTTAATGTTTGAGTTGCCATTAAATAACTCTGTTTGCCAGAGTTTGCAAAGGTAAATAAAGTAATAATAAGATTAAATCTCAGTATTTTTTCTAAAACCTAGTGAGCTTCCTACATAGGCAGCGACCTTCTAAGGCAGCATCCCCACCATGATGGAACCCCTTGATTTGGAGTGTCTACATTGGCAATACATAATTGTATCGAGAAAGGACTTAAAACTGATTTCAGTAATGTGCTGTTAACATTGATCTAAGTTCACTGTGTTAAAGTGTGTAAATATACATATAATAATAATAATGATTTAAGTACTGTTGTACTATACAGTAATATTGTACTGTATACTGTAGCTATTGTACAATTAAGTGCAATTAACTAATTGCTTACTTATTTTATAGATGTATGTCAGTATTGGATGAAATATAAGGTTTTAGAGAGTTTAACGTTAGTATGCTGTTAAGATGATGGCATAAATTACGATTTTTAATTGTTTTCGAAAGATTTCTCTTAAACTCATGAAAGCCGCATTTATTTTATCAAAAATACCTACAGTAAAAAGAGTAATATTGTGATTTTTTTTAATACAAATTTAAAGAACTTTTTTCTGTTTGAATGTATTTTAAAATGTTATTTATTCTTGTGCTGATCAAGCTGTATGTTCAGCAGTCATTATTCCAGTCTTCAGTATCACATGATCCTTCAAAAATAATTTTAATATGCTGACTTGTTTTTTTTTTTTTGCTGCTTAATTTGCGGTTTTTTGCTGCTTAATTTTTTGTGCAACGGTGATGATTTTTACATTTAGACCAGCATTTATTTAAAATAGAAATCTTGATAAATAAATAAACACCTTTGATCAATTTAATGCAACCCTGCTAAATAAAAGTATTCATTTATTTCAAAACAAAAAATCTCACTTTCTTACCAAACTTCTGAACAGTAGTGTACATAGCTCTGTTCTGTTCTATTCTATTCTATTCTATTCTATTCTATTCTATTCTATTCTATTCTATTCTATTCTATTCTATTCTAGTCTAGTCTAGTCTAGTCTGTATTTTATATTACCTTGGGGGAGAATTTCATATTCTTTGGATCTCATATCTTTTATACCATATATTTGTTCTTTATTGGTTTAATGTTGTTTGCTTTAATATACTCTCTGCGGACATGAGCAGAACCGGCTCAGGCAGAAGTTGTTCTGATAAGCGAAAATCCACGAGTAGATGGCACTCTCGCCATTTCCTGAGTTCTTAATACCTTCCCCTTATCTCTTGTGCTGCAGACAAAAGAAAAATATAGTCTGCGTTTTCATAAATCAGGACATAATATCTGATTTTTGAATAGAAGTCTTTGTAATGGCAGAAATCTCAAACACAAACTTACCTCGACCAGATTAAAAGGCAATGCAATCTTCTAACCTGTCAAACGATCCTTGCACCGCAGTGGTTTTGGATGAGTGCGTTTAGATGCAGCCAAGCGTGTATTCACACTGGGCTTCTTCCCTGCCTCTAAAGAGCAATGTGAGGTGCTGTCTCTTTAAGTTGAATTAAATCCAGCAGATATCTCAACCGCGGGCCATTAGTTCCAGAGGAGGCAGGCATTATGAGTAATTATACCAAAACTGCCATTATTAATCCGGTCTCGTCTTCCCCGGGGGCCACTGCACAAATGTCTTGGGTGTAAATGCTCAGGATACAGGAAAGTGCAGATGATGTCTCTCTTCCTGTTGTTTATCCCCACACACTCATTACAGTGTTGGTTTTTATCATGAATTACACAATATTAAGGAATAAACAAGATTCTTCAGTGGCGTCTGAGATCGATCCTTCAGACCAGCAGAGAATGTTACAATAGTCTAGTCATTAGTGTGTCAGCATAAACAAAACAAAAAAAAAGCTGTGCTAACCTGGGCGACAGCGTTTAAAGGTGAACTGAGTCATTTCTGTGCTGCTATTGTCAGGAAATGGAATAGCAAAAATAGTGTTTTTAAGCAGGTTTCCCCAAACAGTCCCTCTCTCTTCCATTGTTGGGGCAAAAAAATAGGCCCAAAAGGGATGGGTTAAAATGAACAAGTTCTTTAGTATGTTTCGGAAAACTAAAACATATGGAGCTGTATAAATATAATATATATGCACGAGAACGATTACAAGTGCTTGCTGTTTTACTGCCTCTTGTGTTAATTTTCTGTTGGAAATTGCAGTGATATGTACTTATTGGTACATATTTCATGTCTTGCAGAAAAGAGGTATGTTTTCGTCACAAGACTAAGTAGGGTTTGGATTGACATTAGACTAAGTAAATGATGAAGCAACTGTTATTTTTGAGTGAACTTTCCCTTTAACATCAAAATATTACGCTCTTGACCGAATATGTGGGTAAAAGCTGACAATGTTCTGCTAGGCCATTTTGTTTATTCCCTCATGTAAAGAATCTGCTAACAGCAGTGTGCTCTAATACCATAAGTGTTTCGGGTTCTGAAGCCAACACAATGGACATGATTGGTGTTTGGCCTCCTCGTGAGTACCTTTATCACATGCGCTGCATGTAGTCTCAACCCTCTGACTCTGAGTAGGCCAGCATGCTGTGTGGAGAGAAGATGGCCAACAGCTAAGACTGCCTGGTGGCAGATGGTTAAACTCAGGGACGCCTTGCACCCAGAAGCGTGCGCGGCCCAGATAGCATCGTCTCTTATCGTGCTGAGCAACCCCAGGGTTGGCAAATTGATTAATACAAGCCTTTCATCTCAGAGAACCCTCATGAAGATATCATCGCCGCTGAGGAGAATGTCCCCAATCCACAAGACTGACAATAGATGACACCTCTTATGAATTACTGGCGCCCTAATTCCACTTCAACCTTCATCATTATCAGTCTTTGAGGTTATCTAGGCCTCATTATGCAACCTGAGCCGCATGTGTCTCTCTCTACCTCTGGATAGAAAATGGCGAATACCATCATTGATTATTTTCTGACGCTGCATCCCAGATCCTTCAGTAAGGATGTTTTTGCACATCTTGAAAGCGCGTCACCTGATCTCAAGGTTATCTCCTGTGTATCTCGGTCTGCAGAGAAATAAGAATCGATTACAGTGGGACGGGCGTCTCTCTCGGCCTGCCCCAGGGCTAAATCTCGACGAGCAGGCCTCTGTGTTCATTTCGACAGTGTGGCTAACTGTGGCCGTTAGCTGCGACCAACGTGGAGGATTTACAGACTTGGCTGCTGTTTGCCGTGACACGGAGTTGCCCCCTCCTCTTCTCCATTCTGTTCAATCAACCCAGCTCATTGGCGGCACCGGCCCCCTTCGCTCCCTCCCTGTGTCTGAGTAATGGCCTGCTTCTCCCCTCCTGTCACCATGAAAGGTGGCTCTGGCTCTTTGCTGTTCGGCCTTTTTTTCCACGCATGTCCTTTCAACCGGTAAGGCAATCCCAATTGAGATCTCTATCCTGGGTGATTTATCTGATGTATGAAGCATAGATTCAGTCCATCTCTCTCTCTCTCTCTATCTCTCTTTCTCACACACTTTGATGGAACGATCATCATTTGTAGTGTCCATACATTTTTACTGATCAAAAACTTCTGCTCTTACAAGCAACACCATTAAGGATCCAATTGCTCGACGAGCACAGTTTTCATTAGAGCACTGACAGATTTCCTATTGAAAATAAATTTGCGTTGGGATATATTTTAAGGCTTGTTTCTCTATGTCATAGCCATGGCATATTTGAAAGTGGAAGTGATGTGACATACAGCCAAGTATGGTGACCCATACTCGGAATTTGTGCTCTGCAATTAACCCATCCAAAGTGCACATACACAGCAGTGAACACACACACCGTGAACACACACCCGGAGCAGTGGGCAGCCATTTATGCTGCGGCGCCTGGGAGCAGTTGGGGGTTCGGTTGTGGTATTGAGAGTGGAGAGAGCGCTGTACATTCACTCCCCCCACCTACAATCCCTGCTGGCCCGAGACTCGAACCCACAACCTTGGATTATAAATCCGACTCTCTAACCATTAGGCCATATCTGTCCACGACTTCCCCCAGTAACAGATAAATGCAAACTTACCATCTAGCATTGTTTAACTGGTTGGTATCATGCAGAGGCACGAGACCCTCCATTAATTCTTACTGTTATACCAAGCGGGTATCTACACGCTGTGTTGCAATTGATTACCAATTTGCTGTTTCTTTTTTCACTTAATCTCTTTACATCCGTTGGCAATTACATTAGCAGTCCAGCTGACTAAATCACCTCAAAAGTGCATGTTAAACTAGCCTTTTTTACAAACATTTTACAAACATTTTCATACAAACATTCTGGCAAAGTCTCATGCTGAGAATAATATATCATATATTATATGTTTATTATATATATTTCAGTATTCAAATCTATTAACATATCTACTGACATACACTATATGGACAAAAGTATTGGTAAAAGTAAAGTAGTTCCCCTTCTAGTGAACAGGTTACTTTAGTAACAACTTTAGTAGTTTCCATGAGTACAAATCTTAATGTTAAAGCATATAATGATATTCCAGGGAATTGTGTGCTTTTTGTGTAGGGAATTTTGCTAATTGGTGTTTAGTGATGAGTTTTTGGCTCAAGGTCTGCATATAAAGTTACACCAGAGTTGTTAAGCTTGGATTAGGACTTGACTTTCTGCAGACCAGTCAAGTTCTTCCACACTGACTGAATAAATCATGTCTTTTTGAACCGTGCCTTATACAGAGACACTGTCATGTTAGAATAGAAACGGTTCCTGTCCAAACTGTTGCTATAAAATTAGAAGCACACAATTCCCTAGAATATCATTATATGCTTTAACATTAAGATTTGTACTCATAGAAATGACTAAAGTAGTCAACATGTTCATTAGAATGGGGTGACTCAATACTTTTGGCAATATAGTGTGTGTATATATATATATATATATATATATATATATATATATATATATATATATTAATTAAATATAATTATACTTTATTTGGAATTTGGAATACTACTTGTGCACAATGCACATTTCTCATTATTTAACCTTAAATGTGCTTTAATGTCACTATTGATGGGGATTGTATGATTTCTGAATAATATCAGACTTTTAATGCAAGATATTTAAAGAATACCTGAAGTATACTTGCAATAGTTCCACTTCAGCACAATCAAATACACTTCAGTATATCTTTAGTTGGACTTCAGCACTACCTTTGCACAAGTAAAGTGCATTAAGCACACAATTATTTGATCCAAATTAGCTTTAAAAATACCAGTTTAGTACACCAAAAGTACAATTGCAGAGTATTTTTATTAAGTACATAAATATGTAAATGTATTTGTAGTATAATTTGCATAAAAGAGATGAATTTCAAATACATCTTAGTATATTTATTTTTCACTAGGGTACTAAAAGTCATTTTGCCAGCATTTAGGAGTATGTTAGTAAATGTTTTCATTTGTAGATTGGCTCAAATTTAACATTTCCTGAAAATCACAAACAGATCAATTTTATCTCATTGGCCTTTAGATACACATAAATGAATCTGAATATCTGTCTAACCCTTTATAGTTAATAAATAATTCTGAATGAATAAACACACCTTTAATAGAACAACCTAAACAAATGAGCATGAAATGGAACCATTTAGAAAATGTGAGAGAAAGACAGCGGCAGGCATTTGCCGTCAAATTTTGTCTCGTACTAAATTATTCATCAAGATCGGGAACCAACTACTGCTATCTTGGTCGCGGGGGGTGGGTTGCATCTGGCACCAGCGAGACTTTTCAGATTTCCTGAGCGTGATTTCCACATTGACTGAAAATAGACCACCATTAAAACTGCAAAAATATAAAAAAATAAAAAACATTTCAAAGCTCTGTCTTGCTTTGGCACTTTCACGTAAACACGTGATAACATGAACAGCATTTTCTATTACTAGTCTCACTGGTCAAGTTCTGCAGTGTGGGGCTAGTGTGTTTTCAGAGGCTGTGGTGAGTGTGCGCAGCACCCTGAATTTGTATTACTGGTTGCGTGTGTGCCACTGATTCTTTTTTCTTCTCCATCTTTTGGCTTCTTTCTATGTCTGCATGTGTGCTTATGCACTACGATCGCCCGCTCCCTGCGCACCCCTCCCTTCTCTTTCTCTCTTTTCCTCAGACACACACACTGCACCGCTCTCCTCTCCTTCTCTCTCCCTCTCTCTCTCTCCCCATCTCTGTAGCAGTCTCTGGTTGAGAATCCAGAAGGAGGTCCGTGCGTCCTGCACCTTGCACTTGCGGCAAGCAACGCTTGTTGTTTCTGAGGGTTTTTTTCTCACCCTTTGCTCTCGGTCCCATCAATCCCAGGAGAATAGCTATCGAGGATCGCAAGGAGCCAAATTGAATTAGCATGCATTTCACCACAGCGGCACACGTACGGATTTTGGTCGTCCACACTTCGGCTGCGAGGGGCATTTTGCTGGTAACACTGTCAGACTAAGCACATTAGCAAGTGAATGCTTATCGGAAAGGGGGAGGGAAAAAAGAAAAGAGGGATAAAATGCAGCACTAATCAATACAGTGTCCGCGTGAGAGGCAGAGACAACAATCCAAGAGAGCGATCCAGGATGCTGCTGGAAAACTGATCCAGCTCCACTCCAGGTCTTCCACTTCGTGAGGGAACGTGCAGCGGAGAAGCTTCGCGCTACGTCTGCAGCCAACGCGTCAGGAGTCACAGCCGGCTTTATTTATTTATTTGCTGCTTTTCCTCTCTACCATGCTGCAGCAGAAGTCTCTCTTTCTCTCTATCTGCGAAAAGGAAACGTGAGAGCTTCATCACGCCCGGGTCAGTCTCAAGCTATCTGTTTTCTCCTTTCTCTGTTTCCTGTCATCTTTTAATCGGCATTAGAATAATCCATTAGCCGCCGGGATGTCTCTTATCTCCTCTTGCGCGATAGAGGAGCTGCCCTCTGAGGGAGAGTGGTCTAAATAGCGCGTAAGCCATACCTGAGGCTGGGAACTCGAAGGGAGACGCCTCCCAGTATCTCTTCCACCTGGAGCGTTTCACCCCTCGTCAATTAAGTCACAAAATCTGCATCCAGAAATATTGATCCGCGCGGCCGTGATTAGAACGCTTTTGGGAGTTGCAGCGCAGATGATTATCGACTTGATCGAGCCTGCCCTTCTCCTCCTCCTCTTCGCAGACAAGCTCCCTTGTTTGGTTTTCTTTCTTTTTTGATAGTCACCAAGCGTGAAAGCCAGGAGGAACTGCCCAATTGGTTTTTTCCCCCTTTGGATTTTTGAAGCCGGACTTGAAAGGAATTTCTTCTTTTTGAGGATTTTAACGTCTTTGGAAACCTACTGTGAAAGCCTCAGGGCTTTGGGTAGCATTGTTTTCTTCTGCATTGTTTACTTGACCCGTGGATAATGATTGACGTGGGCAACCCTCTCTGAGATGTACTCTTTCCAACAGGCGGGACAAATGGGGTGTGGAAGGGCCTACGCCGGACCTTCTTGCCCCAGACTGGAGGTGGTGCTTCTGGGCTGGGAGTGTGGCGGAGGCAGCTGGCTGGGCCTTGGCTCTTGGTGGAGATTGGCATTATCTCTGGCCTTGTTGGCCTCGATTCCGGACAGAGCGGCCAGTGCCCGTGTGTCTTCCAGCCTGAGCACCACACACCATGTCCATCACTTCCATAACAAGCATGGTACCGTACCCATCGCCATCAACAGGATGCCCTTCCTCACAAGAGGAGGCCACGGTAAGCCCTCACACTTTCCACTTTATCGAGCGGGTTGCTCAGACCCAATGGGTCTAGAAAGCTTTGATTTGATTAAGGAGAGTTATTACACTGGAAAGCAGGCTGTTGATACAGCACCCTGATTTGTGTGCGCATGCCCAAGCATGTTTTGCTTGGTACGTCATGTGCACGCTTTGATCTGTGCCTTAATAGATCACATGGGGAGTGGCCTTGTGCTCTTTGCACTCACTGCAGATCTATAGGAGAGATGGGTTTGTTGGATAAAAGTGTCGACCAGATGTGCTCCTTTTCATGTCCACCCCATTGCTCCTTGCCAGGCATCTTTTTTGACACCTGTGTCAATCAAAGATTGTGTGCTGCATTGACAACCTGTCTTCTTGCTGAGCTCTAGCATATGTTGAGTGTCCAGTGAGCTTGTCATATTACAGCGATAATCCTCAAAGTCAAAGAGCTCCACTTTAATCACCTGGTAGAGTTTCTAGCAGCTTAAGCACATTTATTTTTGTGGTGTTTGGATTGTGATCCAGGTCTTGTATCTTCTATAATAGGTCAGAGTTTTTGTTGTGATTTATTTTCCCTTTTGTTGAGATGGACAGATTATCAAATAAAAGAGGACAACAACAACAATAATAACTTCTAATATTATTATTAGTTAAAAATGTATGCATTTACTTGGATGTTTATGTGTATCTATGTGTGTATGTGTGTATTGCACAAATTGTTAAAGAAAAATAGTATATTTTTTCCAGTTTGTGCAGCATTTGCTATACAGTACTGTCAGTTTTTGTTGGTGGAGTTTTTTTTCCCTAAAAAATTATATTTTCATTCAGCAAGGATGCATCACATTGATCATAAGTTTCAATAAAGTCATTTATTATGCTACAAACAAATCAGGCTTCTATGTTTGGGTTCATTCATTTCACTTTAATGACAGTGAATAGGTTCTTTTTATTGCCATTAAAGTGAAATAACTGAAGATAAATGTAGGAGCCTGAGAAAATAATGTAGGTAGGTAGGTAGATAGATAGATAGATAGATAGAGAGATAGAGAGATAGATAGAGAGATAGATAGATAGATAGATAGATAGATAGATAGATAGATAGATAGATAGATAGATAGATAGATAGATAGATAGATAGATAGATAGATAGATAGATAGATAGATAGATAGATAGATAGAGAGAGAGATAGAGAGATAGATAGAGAGATAGATAGATAGAGATATTCAAGTCTTATAGAGATCTTGTTGCAGACACACAAGGCTTTTTTACACTGATTCTTCACAGTGCTCTGGGCTTTTTTCAACCCTCGCCTTTACTATTCCTCAAACCAGCATTGTATGAAACAGAGCAGCCTAACAGAGGTCAGTGTTGTCAGTTGCTCAGTGTCATCACATCTGCATCACTCAAAGCAGTTCATGTACATCTGCTTTACTGCTGCAAACAGAAAAACAGAGCTGGTGATTGTTCAAGTTATTTGATTTTTATCAATGAGTCAATGAACTTCTTTTATCACTGCTTATTTTAATTAAAGAATTGTTGCATATGGTAAGCAGCTGACAGAACAGAACTCTACTAGTTCCATTTCATTTTATAGATGTTGAGACTTTCAACTCCACTTCCACTCAATGCCACTCACATACTGAGATTTTGAACGCCGCAAACACAGACTGCTCTGTTGTACAGAATTGCATATCAGCACACTTGGGATTGAACTTGGCTAATCAAGCATAATTAACTGCTATGCAATGTGGGTTAAGTCCTGTTCACACCAAGTCCAAATTAATTACCTTGAGAGTATAACTTATTTACAAAAACTCAACAATATTTTGGATTCATTGTGAAGGAAGTCATAAAGATATATTGTGTTGCTGTGCAAATTCTTCATGTTCTTCATTCTGAAAATCTAACTTGTTTATTTAAAAAAAAAATGCTTTTTCATTCCATTTGAATGAATTTCAACATGTACACTAAGCCTTGCTTTTATCTTAGCCTTCTCGCATTATGAGAACAAAAATGGGCATAACCAACAAGATGGCTTTCATTTTCATGTAATAGTTGATCAGTAAAGCAGTCATGCGTTGTTTGTTGAGTGCTGGATGCATTTAAGGCTGCTGGACACTTAGTGGAAGAGGGAAGCAACGAAAGTGGGGACATTGGATAGCCACAATCAATGTGTCACCTCCCACACAAAGCGAAGTTATAGTAGCCAAGCTTTCCATCTGAAGAGTCTGGGAGGACAGTGCTAAATGATCCTTTTAAACAGAGAGGGTTAGAGGGATCAGTCCTTCATCCCCAATGACAAGTAGTTCAACAGGGGAATGTGATCCCGCACAGTAATGGGATCATCAAGGCAACTGTTAGCAGAATCATGGCCCTTTTCGAGTTTTTCATTACGACTGGCATTGTCAGTCCGATTCACTGCTTCCGTCTCGACATTAATCTCACCTGCCCTCCCTTCCATCTGCCGCAAAATATGCAATGAATTTTCAGCGACCTTATCACATCGAAACAGGGCTGGCAATCCTGACGGAGCCGAGGTGGAGCCGACATGTCATGAATTACATCACCGCTCTTGTAAGGCATCTACACAGCCATTGTTGGAGTCCCACAACTGAATGCGGCTGTCAGAGTGTCCAACCCTGATGCAACGACAGCTGATAAAGTGCAAAATTGACAGATTAATTTGATGACTGTATGACTAAGCGGCACTTTTAAATTCCGCCCCTTTATTCAAAACGGATGTGCTTTCCAGCACTTTCCAGCATTTTGGTTCCCATATACTCTATGCATTCAGATGCACATGAGTTTTATACCCACAACACATTTTATGCATGTTTTTAGTGAACAACATCAATTCCTAATGAGCTGCATTTCCGTACATTCCTAAAGCATCTTCAGCAAGCTGGAAACCTTCACCTCCACTGACCAATAATCACATCCTGCCAGATCCCATCACTCAAAGCGGCCCCTGGCAGCAAGGTGGAGATAATTGATGTAATTGATATGCAGATTAGTAGAATAAGTCAATCAGGTGTACAGAGGCCGGGCTGATGTGAGGATGAAATGATGGAGAGATAGAGGGGGGGGGGGGGCTGTCACACCACGCAGACCCTTGCCTCCATCGCAAGCCGTTGACATTTGTGCTAGACGCTTGCTCATCATTTGTGCATCTCGTGCCATTTGAAGAGCCCTTGGCACAGCACTTATCTGCTTGACATGCTGGAAGCCAGCACTCATATGCACTTTGTGTTTATTGCACAGGCCTATCACAGCTTCTGTTTATCTATTTTTTTTATTATTATATTTTAAAGGCTTTGAACTTTTCCTCATTAAAAAGTTTGACAAAAAGTCAAAAATCAATAGTGCATTTTAAAATACTGTTACATGGTGTCTAAGTACATGAATTGAAGACTTGGTAGCCTAATAACAGCTGTTTTATTAGGCGTGAAGCTGGTCTGGAGTTCATCAACTATACTGTTATTTTATTATTATTATTTAGCAGCATTGTAGAAATAAAATGAACCCTTTTTATTTAAATAGCAGCTGTTTATTTAGCAAGAAGCTGGTGTCCAAAAATGCTGAGTTCTTCATTAAAGAGTCATAAAGCTATACTATTATGTCTAAAATACATTATTATTATTATTTATTAATTAATTAGTTAACTGCCTAGTAGAAATAAGATTTTCTGCAAAAATATTAATTAATTAATTAATTAACTAATTGATAATAATAGAAAAATGGAAATAAAAGTGTTTTGTGTTTTACAGTGTTTTATCGTTTTTATGACTCAGGGTAAACTCAAAGTAAACTTGGTTGATTAATAAGCCAGCACAAAATAAAATTTATATTTATCACAGATCAGATTTAAATCATTCTTCTGTTTGCTTTTCTTTTGACTTGTGTTTGGCCACACCAATCCAGCAGCGACTATTCTTTGTACTTGTCATGATTCTTCAACTCTTGCCCCTCGACCTTTGATCATTCACCCGTCGCCCCTGACAACACAGCTGCAGGCCGCCTGCCACGGCACTGACCCGCTGATCCATCGATCCCACAGCCTGATGGATTCCCACAGTTTTATTTGAGGATCTGCCAAACAGCAGAAATCAAATCTATCGCTTCTTTCCCTCTCTCTCCATCTTGTTTTTTGTCATCATCCCATTGAAATGCTGCATGCCCCTCCCCTCCTCCCCTAATACCCAAAGCTCCATGCGCTGATGGAGGCATGATGTTTGACAAGCAGCAGGATCTGTTTGTTCTCTCCCGCCTGCCCATGCATGCTGATGTGGGGTTTCCCGGTCATCGCCATGTACGGTAAAGACACGGCCCCCTCCGGACGGTTCCCAGATCAAGCATCCGTTTTTTTCGTGAGGCTCAAGGGCGCACCTTGATCCAAGCAAGGGCATCTCCTAATGCACAGCCACTCGAGAAAGCCATGATGGATGCGGCCCCTTACCGGTGAAAAGGGGCTATCCTTTGTGGATCACTGGTGTGTACACTGTAGATTGGACCTCATCAAAAGCAGTTTGCTCCAGTGAGAGCTGCAATCCATTACCGTCTCAGAGTCAAGCTCTAAACGGCTGCACAAAAAGTGTAGGATCGGACAATAAGGAATAATTGATCAGTGACTCAAAACGCGGTGATTTGGGAGCGATCCATTGTAGCCTAAATGTGGGCCTGTAATGAGAGTGCATTTAACCATGACCTCTTCGTTCTCTGTACTGCCAGGGTTATTGAAAACAAGAGTTCTTCACGGTATTCCCCTTCTCAAAAGAAGCGACTGGATGTAGAGCCATCACTTTAAGTGCATGTGTCATTTCACCACCGCTTCTGAGAATAGACCTGCAACTGCAGTCCAATCAATGTGATGGGCAAAGCAGTTAGACAATAAACTAGAGGACTGCGGTTTGGATCGAGCGAACCCTATGCCACTGAGCTCTTGGCGCCCTGTGAGAGGTCAGCTGTTGAAGCTGAAGTTGTGCTGCCCAAGAGAAATGTGAACTTTCGAGTCGAAATGAAAATATTGGCTTCGTCTAAAAGCACCGCTTTTAGGTCCCCACACCTTCCTGAAAGGCTCGACAATTGCGTTATATGTAAGATTAATAGCGGATTCAGTAATGCTCGGTAACTGCAGCAGCAGGGTTAAGGTTACTCCCATTCCTCTGTGCTCCAGACCTGTTGTGTGTGTTTTACTAAATGTGACATTGAGGAGAAATAGCTCTTTCTGGATCTCACCCAAGCCCTTGCTAAAGGGAGACAGCCATGCTGTGAGCTGTGAGGGGTGAAATCAGTCTCCAGTTGCCTGGATTCTTCTTCTTACACCTGCACTAAAACTACCTCAACCGTGCCAAAAACCATCCCAGGGCTGTAGCAAAATACAACCATTGACTTTGCTATATGACCAGCGCTCTGCCCAGCTTAACAGGCAAGTCGACTAGAGAGATAGATGATAATCAGTGCATATTTGAGAAAAATCATGTCAAATTATTAGTGAGTAGGCCTATATTTGTATATACATTTATATAGTATTTACATTGTATATGTATATTACAATATATTACATTGCATATTTTGTATATGTATTTATCTGTGTATTTTTATGCTCCACCAAAATATCTAATAGACTAGAGAGATAGATGATAATGAGTGCATATTTGAGAAAAACCGTGCCAAATTGTTGTAGTGAATATATTTCTATATGCATTACACATTATATGTATGTTGCAGTATATTACATTGCATATTTTGTATTATATGTGTCTATCTGAGTTGGTTAGATATTTTTGGTTGAGCATAATAAATTAAATTATTATATATGCAATGTAATACATGCTATATAATTTATACACAATTATATTCACCATAATAATCTCCATGATTTTTTTTTCAGTAGTTTATTAGCATTGCTCTTTCAGTTCAATCACTTTAAAGATAATTTGTAAAAAAAAAAAAAATCTTTATCCAGTAAGCACAAATGATTGGAAAAATCATAAAAATTAATTGCTCAAAAGGTGTGGGAACCCTGAAGAAAAGCATTGTTTTCAGTCTTCTAAAAGTGTTTGCTGGCTGAACTATATTCCTCAGGTTTAAATTAATGTGTTCTTTATTTCTCCAAGAGTTATTGGTCTATTTCATATTTTGGACATTTTAGCAGTTTGTCAGTTCAAACATTCTTTAAATATTAAATATTTAGATTACAGATACACAGATAGTGAATGTATTAAATAACAAGAGTTTGAATAAATCTCAAGCCATAATTTATATTTGTTTGTATGTTTCTAAAACAGAATATTTTCTGTGAATCTCTTTGGTAAACTTTGCAAATTGTTTAATGCAGATCCTGGAGAAATTAAAACTATAATCGTTCTCAGAAAGCTAATTGGCCTTGACGAGTTCTGATAGCTTTGTGTTGTGAAGTGTATTGGTCCACAAAGATGCACAAACAGAAAATTTGGCTAATCTAACTTTAACCAACTAAATCCCATATTCCTACTTAAGCCTGAGCGTCACTGCATGACGCAAATCAAGGGCCTCATAATTTTTTAATGAAGTTCTTAGTGCAGCCATGTGTTACAACTTTGATGATGTGCCATCATTATATCCCAAACCTGACAGCCTGGCTTTTCATTACACAATGTAACATCTTAAATTCCCCGAGAGTTTTCCCCCTGCAAGGAAAGTATCGATCAAATTAATGATAATAACAGGCAGCCATGGAAGGGAATAAATGGAATATCTGTAATCTATTTTTGCATAACCTGTGAAGTTATACCAACATACCTAATTAGAAACTGTTCCCGTCAAACCTCCTGAAATAACAGCAGTTTGCTCATCATGCTGTTTGAGTGCTGTTGACAGCCAATCACCTCTGTGATGTCCGCCTAAGAATAGAGTGTTATTTGTAGAGGGTGTTGAATAGCAGAAACAACAGTGGTGAGAAGTGGAGCCCTAAGTCTCCAGGTCTGAAATGCGCAAGCCCAGGATCCGCCCACTCGTTTCTCCCCTGACAGTGTCGAGAACACCCCGGTGCTCTTCCTGAAACAACTTAGTCTGGCTTCAGAAAATGGAGACGCCTCCGAAATCACTGGTATCCTTTCATTTGTTTCTGTCTGTCAGATATCTGAAGTGGGACTGTGGTGCATCCCTCCTTAAAAAAAGAAGAGAGACTTCAGAGGCAGACTAAAAATAAAAGAACAAAACAGAACACAATCATATATCGGTCATGTTTACAAAAGTTTTGCACATTTATTTTTAAACAACATTTGGCAAGACTGGGGATTGGGACTTTGCTAAGAACTGGATACAGCTCATTTTGCTATTTAGAGAGATAATACAATTATTCCTTGCAATATCTCCAAGGATTACACAATTTCACAGATAGACGAGCGCACAGCGAGCACACAGTGATGATAATATTGGCGGCAGACGTGTGATTCATGCCCTCGCATAAGGGGAATTGCAGCAGCATTCTGCTCTCTCTGTGGCTTTGCCGTGAAAAAGGGGATTATTGAAACTTCAAAATTTCCTGCCGTTCTACGAGGCCAGATCTCCTTGCTGCAGCGTCCCAATCAACTCCACTGAGGGTGCATAAGAACTTCTGCTGTGCGGCTTTGCTTGCGGGTGTCTGTAGCTAAATAATACATGGCCGTTAAATTGAATGTTGAAAGTGAATTTTAAAGCGCGTCTTAATCTGAACACTTCATGTATCAGAGTTTGGTTGATTAAAATCAAATATAGAAAATACAGACATGTTGACTGCCTCATTTTTACTATTAAAAGGTGTGTAATTTCTGTTGACTAGTGGCATTAAACGGAATTGCAATCTTTTTTAACTGACTCTTCGAAAAGACCCATCCCCCTTTGTTTCCTTTTTTGCAGTGGCACGGAAATAGCATTCCTCTGAAATGTAAATCAGACGTTTCCAATAGTTATATATGGACTCACATGGGAAGCAAAGCTAAATGCACACAGGAAGTGACATCTGTAAACGCTGCTGTGATTTACGGCTGCTTTTAGGCTCTGAAATGCTTCTTGTGCAATTGAGCGCGATGATTTAAGACTCATTGTTGTCCGTGTTACAGTTAACAGGCCCTCAGATTGGCCGGGGCTGAATTTATTTTGCTCTCATTATTTTGCCATTGCACCTTTTTGCTCAACTGCCTAATCTGAGTCTCGCTGCTCTCTCATTATTTTTCATTCTCTCTTCTCTTTGATCTTTACCATGTAATGTTCGTTTTTCACCAACGTATTGAGCCCGACCTTGCTCTAGAATCAGCTTCAGCCGGCAGCACCTTCAAAGTTTGCTTTTTTTAATCATCATTAGAGATATTGGCCTACATTCTGAAGTCTGCCACAACCATGCTTTCCCAGATCTACTTTTTAATTTTCTGTTATTGAATCCGATGCTTTGTTCCATCAAATAAAACAACAGCTCAGTCGAAAGACTCTGCCAGAGGACGTTTTAAGTTCATTCGATGAGGTCAGCAAATGGACTCGGCTTGCAAGTGGCCAGCATTCGCATTCAGCGGGATTACAAAGCGTTTTCTTGCTTTTCTCTCGAGCTCCTCAGATGGGATCGGCTCTTTGTGGGAGAACACTCAAGCCCTCTCAGAAATCATCAGTGACAGCGACGTAATCAGATCAGCCGTGCCTTGAGCCATGATTGCAGGAGACACTCGAGCCGGTGCAATCAGCCCGGTGCTTCGCCTGGAACGCCTTTGCTTTTCTTGGTGCGCATGCATGCAGGCTTCCTAGGCTCCTTGGCGCCCACTTTTGACTCTCACCTTTGCCTGCAGGTGAAGACGAGGTGCTGTTTTTGCGACGCTGCGCAACCTTTACAGAGATCACGATAATCGCTTGATACCTGAAGAGCAGCCTATTTTTCCTTGAGCAGGGTGCAATTTGATGACGATTATGTTGAATGCTTTGGTGAATGCGAGCAATCAGAGAGAACCATTTGGACGTATGGTTCATAAGCACCGTGACCGCTGCGCTACCCTTCGAGGGTGCTCTGTGTTTATCACAATCCCCTAATTACCTACATCCTGCTGAAAGAGGCCAGCGTGAGCCACTTTGTGTTGGTCCAATTAATTACATGGTTTAATTTCAGTAGCGAATATACAACAGTAGCTACTGTCAAAGCCGAGCAGCAATTACTACTGCACTGTCGCACAAGGCAAATGGCTTAATTAGACGCTCTTAACGACCCTCGTACTGGCCGTTGTTTCCTTTTCAGCTGTGCTGGTAAACTTGTCTTTTGGACGTTTGTGCGTAAACAATATTAAGTGAGTGCATCTACAGTAATTTTGTATGAATATCTTTTTCCTATGTTTAATATCAGACCTGATTCTTGGTGCAGCACATGGTTATTTTGGTATGAAGTGAGAGAGGGACAATCTGTTACAGAATGGGTGAGATTAGACGTTTGGGCAGCAAGAGTGAAGAAGACATATGGGACAGGCAATGTGACCGTCTTATTAAACAAGCATGTGCATTTAAGCTTGAATGCAAGCTTCCGCTCCGCAGTACATTTGTATGACATTTGCAAATTAAACCAAGAGTGATAATATATATTTATACATGTGTGTGTATTTTCTCTCAATGAATTTATACACTGTATGCAATACCATTCAAAATTTTGGAGTTAGGTTTTCACATGACAATGAAGACTGGAGTAATGACTGCTGAAAATTCAGCTTTGCCATCACAGGAATAAAATTAAAATAGAAATTACAATAAAAATGTATATTACATTTTAAAATATATTCAAATAGAAAGCAGTTATATGAAATTGTAATAATATTTACCAATATTACTATTTTTGCTGTATGTTTAGTCAAATAATTGCAGTCTTGGTAAGCATAAGAATATCAAAAATACTCAGAATATAATTAGAAAAGTCTTACCAACACCAAATTTTTGTGACTGCATTTTCAACTCATTAATGAAATAAAGTAGCTGCTATTATGAAACCAAATATACATGAAATCAATAGCTGAGTCATGCATATACTGTATAAATATCTGCATTGTGTCACAGGACATTAACATGGGAGTGAACATTACCAAGCCGTCCACTTCAGTGTATTAACAAACACTATGATTATCACAACATGCTCATATTACAAGCAAATGTCAGCATCGGTGTGATTAACATTTCGAGTCATTATACACGAAATCCAGAGCACTAATATGTTCTTGCAGTAGTGCACAGTGAAACAACAAAACAACCTGACTTTTTTATTTTTCATCTATTGTTAATGAAAGCAAAAATGAATGTGGCAACTTCTGTTCAAACTAGCAATTCCCACAGCAGCGCTAACTTCCTGTTAAAACATTTTATACCCCCTATTTGTGACCTCCTGTGGTTTAAAGTGATGTTTAGGCATTCCGAATGCTCAATATACACTGAATAAACAAAACTAAATGTAATAAAGTATAATAATATTGAATGTCACATCTCCTACCCGAGAGATAATATAGAGTAATTCAAACCTGCTGTGATTGTCTTTAGGTTAGTTTCATTTTCTGAAATTCATCTTCTAATGGGCCCAATATCAGCAAAATGTTTGCAAACAGCAGTTTTAACGCCATTCAATGGATTGGATTGAGTTCTGGGTTTGGTCCTGGCAATTACAACACAGTTAACCCTTTTGTTTTAAACCTTTCCAGTTTTACTTTTACTGTTTGTTTCAGGTCCTTCGTCCCAGTTCTCTTACAGATCGCCTCTTTCCCTGAGGATTTTTCTGTACTTAACTCCATCCATCTTTATGAGTTTTCCAGTTCCTGCTGCAGAAATGCATCCCCAAGCGTCACACACTCTCAGTGTGATATGCTGTGTGTTGAGCCAAGCATTGTACTTTAGTGCAAAGTTCTGTTTCAAAACCTAGTGGGCCACTGCACTGAAACTCATATGTGACTGACTCTGAACACGCTACATAAGCAGTACAATAGAATAATGCATTTTTGATAATGAAAATGAGGCTATGAGGGACAACTATGTTTTTGTCAACTGAGTTTCGAAAACAGAATATTGCATCAACTGCATGATTGACAACCAGGTGCACAAAATCACAATACACTGGACAGACTGTACCTCTGTCACTCAGAGTGACAAAAAATAAACACAATGTTTACCCATGACTGATTGATTTCAGTTTGATTTTAAACAAATGGTCTGAAAACTATAAGCATAGTACTAATATTTAGTGACAAAAGTCACCCAAAATATTAACTATGTTAAAAATATACTCACCCTCAGGCCATCCAAGATGTAGATGAGTTTGTTAGTTCATCATAACAGATTGGGAGAAATTTAGCATTTCATCACTTTCTCACCAGTGGATCCTCTGCAGTTAATGGGTACAGTCAGAATGCCATCCATCAATTAATGTCTTGTGAAGTGAAAAGCTGCATGTTTGTAAGAAAATTGAGGTGTTTGAACTTTACAGTGAATTGTTGCTTTCAATATTTCTCAACATTAAATGAAATATATATTTAAATACTGAAAAAAAAATAGTTTGAAAATAGTTTCAATTGAATCCTGATCTATCCAGACCAAAGATTCACATGCTTTTGTGTGAACTCCAGTCTAAATGTGGGTTTGAAAAAATCCAGTAGCTTTCATCTTGACAATCTTCTGTACAAGCAAGGTTTCCAAATGCTATTATTATCTTATACTCGCTTTCTCCCATCTGTCATGTCGGACTGGAACTTGTTTACTGATGGACTTATTCTTGTCTCAACACTCCTTTTTGGAAGATGGCCAGTTCTAGGCAGATACACAGTTGTTCCATATTCTCGTACCTTTTTAATGATGGATTTCGGTGTGTTTTGTGGTAAATCAGTGCCTGTGTGGTTTGTTACAACCCTGCCCTGGTATTTTTGACAATCTCGGTTCTGCTTGATGAATAAAAGAGGGTTTCTCCTTGGCACGGTTACATTAGCTTATGTAATCTTTGTTGCGTGACTAAAACCTGTCTGTTAATACACAAAACAGTAAAAAAACAGTTGTGAATTTCTGCAAGTTGCCTACTATTTATAGGTCTTTACTGATGGAAGTGATGAAACTTTGATGGAAGTGATATCACACAGCATTACAGCAAAGCCCTGTTAATTACCCCCTTCTGTATTGTTATAAAACACAAACAGCAAATGCAGCACCAATCTTGCACCGTAAGCAACAACGCACCTCAGAATGCAACAGAGATGCTCTAAGAATAATGCGTCAAGAAAACTGTCTCCACCACAAATTAAAACTCTCCTGCTTAGCCAATTTGCATGTCAGTATTCTCTCTTCACGCTCGCCAAATTGAATCAGCCTGCCGCTCGACTTGTTTTGATATGCATGTGAGTTAAAGTTAAAAACGCTGTGCATATTTCACAGATGTGAGAGCTAGACTTTGATTAAATCAGCCGTAGCCCCCCGGCATGTGTCAAGCCATGTCCTAGTTTGTAACCTAGCAACCATTAGGGAGAGAGATAAGACCTGTTTCCAGTATATACTGTACACTATGTGAATACACTTGGTTTTTCAGTCCAAACCGATAAACGAGTACGGGATTGACACATTTGAGCTTATAAACCTACACGTTTCTATCTAATAGCAATAGTCTAGTATAGCAGCGTGTTTAGATGCTACAAGTATTTAGACTGTGATGTGACAGGCTTTCACTGGGCAAAATAATAGCAATTCTCAAGGAGCTTGTTGGGGGCCATTCTTTTGTCAACGATGGACTGAATACATTTTCCTTTTTCTCCTGGATCCTCCGGTTGCTGTGGAAACGGTCCCTACCTGAAGGAGCAAGAGTTCTTTTCCATTTCCAATTCCGCAGAGGGAGGATGCGGTCGGCAGCCTGCGGGTTCAGCCAGGATACTGTTTGTTTCGCAGGAGTTTTGAGAAACCCCAGGGCTACGTCACAGGACCTTTTCCCCTCTTTGTGCCTCAAGGTCTATCGGTATCTCCACAGTTAAAAGAGAAAAAGTGTCATTATTATTGAAGGACTTTTACTGAAATATTGATGCCTTTGTCTTTTACCCAAGACGATCATTTTTGGCCCCTTAAGAATATCCTGAATTGGTCTCTCTCTCTTGGTTTTCTAGCTCAGCAAAAGCACGTTAATTTTTCTGCATTCATTTTGTTGTTGGTTTCAGTGTTATTGTGTCATTTTCAATACTCCCTTGATATACTAGTGCTATTGTCCTTGAAAAAAGAAGCATTGCACTCTTTTAGAATATTTATAACACTTCAAATTTTCTAATTTTAGAAAGCAATTTATAGCTTCTCCTCCTCATCTGTTTGAACTTTGATTGGATGAGTCTCAATTACTTTTGCAAAAGCTTTTTATTTTTTAACATCTGTCCTTGGTCAGGGAATATATATGTTTTATTAATTTTTTGTTTCCGTTTTAAATGTACTAGTCATGAAGCCATGGATGCCGTGACTGGTGAACCATGCCAGAAAACAAATCTAGCACTATTTGTATCATAATAACAACTGGTGGAACAATAATACAGTCACAAACTGCTTCCCTGAGGACAAGCGTATGTATTGAATACAATGAAGCGAGGGGCGTCTGGCAGTGGCTTTAACCCGTTACAGATTCCCCTAGAAAAAAACTACTGAAATTATTCAAGGATATTTCCATCCAAACAGGACAGGAGTCATTCGCTGTGGAAATTGGCTTGAGCTGCTTAGCGTTGTCCAAGATTTTATGTGCGTTCTCTCCTCTAAGGTGTTTAATGATAACATGTGCCTGGTAATTGTAGCGTTTTCTATCTTTCCGCAGTGTTATTGAAGAGGGAAACAAAGGCTTTGTTTGGTAAATGTGCTTTCACGTTTTGTTGCCAAGTGATAAAGCGAGTTCTTTCCAAGCTCGTGCTTTGATTAGGTGGCGGTGCTGTGCTGATGCAGAACCTATTCACCCATATTCTGCACAGAGAAAAATCTCTCTTCTCTAACAGCTACATTAGAAACACAATTCTACATTCAAGTCTTGGTGCTGGCCGAAAGTCCTGGACAAAATTGAGCCAAAAATGAAAATATTCATTTTAAATTAACCCTTTTTTGGAATGGCAGTTCTATTATTATAATAATAATTAAGAGGTTAACAAAGAAATTACATTTCATTTTGTTCAATAGGCTCCAAATTTTTTAAAATACTGTTTAGGCCTAAATCTATAGAACTGTTCAGAAAAAACTTTGTTGTTATTCAGTTTATTCAGCGTGTGTGTGCGCGTGTGTGTGTGTAAACATCAATCAATACATAAAAAAGTTATAAGCAAAATTACATGTGTTATCTTGTTTATAAATGTGTAAAAAAACATAAATATATATAAAATGTATAGATTTTGTAAATATATATATATATATATATACATATTGATCTCTTAATTACACATTTTATTTAAATCTAAAATATAAATCACTGCATATAGATAAAGACATGTATGAGAGTGTGTGCACAGTAAATGATAAAAAATATGCATTAATTATGTGATAATTATAATATTTATATTGTAATGCAATTTTAAACTTATAAACCTGGACCAGTTTGCATGCTGCTTTTTCTCCATTTCAAGGTTTCTGATATTGGATCTGTTAATGTCTGTGCGCATCTGTTTCAGACAAGTTTTTATGAAATTTGTGTCTCGCATTTTTCCGTGCCTAAAATTCCAGTGTGTTTTTCAGCATCATCATATCAGTGCCTATCATGATCATTGTATATGCTGACTCTGATACAATGTAAACAAAATTCCCTTTAATACTAAAACTAAAAAGAACAGATGTTGTCATGTCAAAAAGTGCATGCGTCTGTTTTCCAACCAAGTTCTTATGCTATCTGAATGTGAGCAGACCTGTGAAGAGATGGAGCGTTGTGTAAAGGTGGGTTTTTGCAACTTATCTTAAAAAGAGAGGCAGGCTTGCTTAGAAGCCTGTATTCAGAGAGCGAGCTCCTCTCCCTGCTGAGGAAATCTGCTGTGCATATATTAGCTGTGTGTGTTTAGTGCCTCCGCTGTGCAGGTTGCTCTGCATATATTTGACGCAGCTTGCCTCCTTGATACTCATGTGACAGTGAAGGCGACATAATGATGAGCTTTATATAGAAGCCCTGGCACATATTGCTGTGTGAAGGAAGAACAACACTAAGACTCTTATTTTAAAGATGCAATGCAAGTCGAGATTGAACTGTAATATTAAAGATGTTAGATCCATCAAAACAATGCTGTGGCTGTACTGCCCTACAAACATTTACGTTTGACTTTTGTGGTGTTTAGATCATTTGTTCTCTTTAATTGCTAAAAAGCTATTTTGTATGCATGTGTATATGCATGTACAGTATGTATATATAAAAAACATTCATTCTAGTAGCTGATAAAGGTTGTACCATAAAATAGATAGAAATATTTGATGGATGGATGGATGGATGGGAGCATGATAAATTAATATCCATCTTTTCAAGTACGCCAAGTTTTTACCAAGAAAATAAATCATATCAAATTTCATGTTGAAATTCTTTTTAATATTCTGCCAGTTTCATTGCCAGATTCTAATGAAATAGTCTTTTCAAGGCTTCTCGAGCAGCAAGGTTTTGAATTCTGTGTGATTTCTACAGTGAAATAGATCGGAACACATTATTACAAATAATTAAAAACTTAGGTCCCACATTATATATAGCGGTCTTAACTTCTGTGTACTTAAATCAATGCATAAGTACAATGCACTTATTGTGGTCATATTATATTACAAAACACTTTTGCTGCTATTGAGGTGGGATACGGGTAAGGTTAGGGACAGGTTTGGTGGTATGGGTAGGTTTAAAGATGGGTTAAGGTGTAAGGAATGGGTCAACAGTGTAATTACATGCAGGTATTTTTGTAGGTTACACTTTATTTGAATGTGTCCTTGTTACAGTGTATTTATACATTTAAGTACTTAGTAATATTAATTAACTACATGTTACTATAGGGTTAAGGTTTGGTTTAGGGTTAGCTGCATGTAATTATATCAGTAAGTACATGTAACATATGTAAGAAGGACACCAAAAAATATTTTTTTTTTATAATAAGTAAAACATGTGTGAACACAATAAGTGCATTGTATCAAATGATTAATTTAAATATAAGTACATAGTAGTTAAGGCCAACTGATATAAAGCGTGACCAAAACTTAACATTCATATATATTTCAAATTGAATAACATTGATATACATCCCCAAAAAATCCAGCTGTGTTTTTTATGTAAATACTTCGCATTTTATTTAAATAAACACAATTTTTATTAATGTTGAAATTTAGCCAAATTATTTCAAAGCTGCTGATCAAACTGGACAAATTGCAAATGCAGTTTTTACACAAACTAATCAACCATAACCAAACATGACTAGTCAGTCTAAACGTTTTACCTGGATGTTTCTTTCTGAAAGTACTGAAATTATCCATTTAAGCAAGGTTTGCAGGTTTAAATTGATTATATAATTGCAAATTTTGTTTTATAGCAGTCAATAGATGTACGTCAGGAACAGGGAACACATTTGGTTGCTTATTTTGTTTAATAAAAAATGTATTTCTTAAAAAGTAATTAGTCACACACCATCAAGCGATTGGCTCAAAATGCCATATAACCAAATTATGTGAACTGCAATACTAATAGGTATCTTTCTTCAGGTATTATAGACCTCTTTAGTGTGGGTAACAAACTTAATCAATACCAGCACTGTAAAAAGGTTTTTTGACTTGGTATCCAAGTACCCCTACTTTTGACGTTCCTCGTCTACACAGACATGGCAGCAGCGGCTTTCAGACAGATCAAATCACACTGCCATTGTGTGAGGAGATTTTCAGGTACTTAACCTCTCCTGTCCTCTTATTCTCTTTCTGTCGGTTCTCAGCACAAAGCAAGCCAGACACACCTCTGGACATGGGCCTTTTTCCTCTCTAACAATGTGTTCTGGTCGCCTCTCTCTCCTTCTTGCTCCCTCTCCCTTTCTTTTGTGTTTTGTTCTGCTGCATAGTGGCCTCTGAGTCATCGGTCTACGTGCCTCCAACAGTGTGTGTGTGTGTGTCTATCTCACACACACACATTACTTTCCTGGGGGCTCCGTACCTGCCTTTGGAATACTGCACTAAGTTAAATGAGAGAGAAAAAAGAGGCAGAGACAGGGAGAGAGCAAGCGAGCGAGAGAGCGCTTGATGGAAATATTAAGACACAGGTGAGCTGCTCTCTTAGTGCCCCACCACTACACAAATGGAACTTGATTCACTCTGTTTCTGTCAGCCAGCGGGAGAGTGCTTTTGCTTTTAAAGAGGCAGTACTTTTAAGTACTTGGAAGTACTTACCAGAATAAATAAAAAATTAGAAATTAAGGAAAATCGTGTTTACAAAATATAAATAAATATATAATTTAAAAATTAATAAATAAAAACATGGCTGTTAAGTCCTTGATATATTATATACTTCAAGCAAAATTTAAAAATGTGATGTGACATCATTTAAAAAAATGTACGCTGTTCAAAACCGCTTACTGAAGCAAACTTTCCAAAAACAATTTGCTCTGGCTGGTAAACACCTTAGAACTACCACTGGTTCATGAATATGTAATAAATAGTTTATTTGACATGGAAATCTTTGCTAGTTTATTACCTCTGTTCAGTCCGTCGAGGGGATTTTAGCAAAATTAAGATACTATTTTTAAATATATTCAAATTGAAAGCAGTTATTTTAAAACGTAAAAAAACTAATTCACAATATTACTGCTTTTGCAGTATTTTGGATCAAATATATGCAGGCTTGGTGAGCAGAAGAGAATTGAAAAAACATTAAACATTTTACTGTTCAAAAACTTTTGACTGGTAATGTACATATTTATTTATTTTTTCAGTTAATGTTTATTTTATTTCAGGTAATAAAATGTTTTTAATGGTTTCAGTTTCAGTTTTAGTTGACTGTAATAACTTGAGGTCAGGTGCAAAAAAACATGAACACATTGGAAAGCTGAAGTTGAAGTTGTAATTCTAGTTTAGTGATACTGACACTTTTTAAATTCTTTTTACCCCTAATCGAAGAACAAAAAATAACTTTTCATCATTAATTTGGTAATAACGCAGTGGGGGAAAAAAGGCCAATTTTGAGAATAGTCATTTTGGGAGAAACATAAATACAATAATTAACCCCCCACTTAAAGCTCCTCAGATGTCTCTTACTAATTAGTGAAATGCAAAAAAAATATCCTGAGAGAGAAACAGAGCAAATCAAATAGTCGTCTTAGACTACAGTACAAGCATTTCTTCATTTCTTTACAAATTAAAACAACAAACGCTTTTAAAAGTCTGTCTCCCAATTCAGTACTACAAGCAGGAATGCATGAGATTCATGTGACATGCTCCTGAAAGGGACTCCAGTGTGGAAAATAGCACACAGTGTAGCCTAAAAACATCACTCAAGTCTTTTTACTCACAAGAGGAATCCAGAGACTCAGAATGAAAGGTTCTTACTGCTAAACATACAGCCATTGCCATTTGTTACATGCATTCGCCTCACTATGGAAAGTTATTGGCAGCACACAGCAAATACTGCTGTGATTTAGCGTAGCCACTGAGTCATGTGGCATGAATTGCCCTACAGACCACCCATCGCTTAAAATCAGAATCTGAAATCTCTCCAAATCTCAGTCCGATACATTAGTGGTGTTGAGAGGTAAACATGGCTCACAAACATTGTTGCTCAACAGCGAGCCCGAGGCTCATTCTATTTTAATGCATTTCTTTCAGGCAGTGGCAGTCCTCCCAGAGTGCATTGGGAGGTGGAACCCGAGAGCCTTGTGACTAATGCAGCCACCGTTTTCAGCCACACTCACAGACCAGTTTCTACATGTCAGCTCTCGCGCATTAGCATTGCATATTTTATGGCCTCCATTATTATTTCATCCATTTCCTTTTTATCTATCTGCTCTGTGCACTGCTGCTCCATGCACTGGGACCAGATCAGATGGTCTGCAAGTTCAACAATCCTGTGATCTGTGTGGAGATTCATTTATCCTGTTTGATTCTCAAGCCGTGTTTAATATTCAATGGGCAAAGTTTTGTGCTGTGGTAATTTGTAATGATTTAAAACGAAGTGGAAACAAACAGACATTTTTGCTCGAGTTCTTTACATGTGCTTGTACAGTACATATATATAAATGTTGTTTATAGATTTTAACCAGCTGCCTGAATGGCTAGTCACCTTTTCACTCTTAAACTCTTCACTCTTGACTCTTTTTTTGCATTAAAAACACTCTTGATGGAACACATCAGAATTCAGGAGACTTGAGATGTGTTTGTAAGATTTGGATTATTTATTATTTTAAACTTGACATGCTCTCTCAACACTGGTGGTGAGATATTGAAAACAATTCCAGAAATGATGCAATGGGCAGAGATTTCCATCCGAATTTATAGATAAAGCATAGTACACAGTAGGCGTGGTAAAGCAACACTGAAGAATCGCTAAAACAATGTTAAAACATGTCTGAAGCTTAGCTAAAACTATGTTAAATAATATTAAAATATAGCCAAAAACATATGAAAGCATTGCTAAAATGTTTAAATATCACTAAACGATGTAAAAGCCACATTAAGGCATTGCTAAAACTGTTAAAACATAGTCAAAACAGTGCTAAAACAATGATAAAACATCACTAAAACAATAAACCTTTGGTAAAATACAGCACTGTTATAATGTTAATTGTGGATTATTGTGATATTTTTATCAGCTGTTTGGACTCTTATTCTGACGGCACCAATTCACTGTATTGGCTGAGCAAGTGATGTTATCTAATTTTCTCCAAATTTTCAGAAGATTAAAATTTTTGGGTGAACTACTCATTTAAAGCGTTGTTTATATATTTAAAAGCATAGTTAAACTGCTAAAGCATTGCTAAAATGTTAATTTTGCTAAAACTTTAAAACGCTGCTGAAGTAATGTTAAAGCATTGTTAGAATAAAAAAAATGCTATATATATATATATATATATATATATATATATATATATATATATGCAAGTCTAGATAAATTAGTATACATCAATAATTGACTAAATTTTCATTTCATAAAGTTGAGCCAAAAAAGTATACTCTGAAACATGCTGGTGTTTGATTGCATGTGAGAGTAACCCAAGCAGAAATAGATGTGTGTGGTTAGCATCCATAAATACAAATAGCTGCGGTACGTATCCGCTGAGACCAGGTGACTTCAGCACAACTCATCCTTTAGTAGAGATCCCTCAGTTTATTTCAGTTTCCCCCATCAGTACCGCAAATGGGATTTTGAATGGCCCCGGTGACCATGTGCCTTGTTTCAGCACCATAGAGGCGGACAGCTCCTGTCAAGATAAGGAAACGTTAACTCCAGACACAATCTCCTCCCTTGTACTTCTCTCTTTAACAATCCCACTCCTTCTCTCTCTTTAGCCCTATCTCCACCATCTCTCTCTTTCACTCTTCATCTCTCTCTCTCTCTCTCTCTCTCTCTCTCTCTTTTTCCCCTCCCATCACTCCATCTTTGCTCTTATGTTCTGTGGGTTCCCTGGAGTGCTATTTCCTCTCTTTCAAGCTGTTCCTACAAGCCCCAGGTGTACCTGGGTGGGCCTAACCCCAGTCCAGGCTGTCAGGTTGCATTAACTGCCATTCATTCAGAGGTGGCGGGCTCCACGCTCCAGCTCATTGCAGTGCATTCTGGCAACTACTGCAGTTTTGCTGCATGTGATAGACGTGGACACACATCAAGAACAACATACATCAATTAGATTCTAACTTCTTTGTGTGTCAGCACATAAGATGACAGGAAATATGTTTTGGATCATATTTCCAAGGTCAGTTTGCAACAGGCTTTAATATAAAAGTATACACATACACTGCTATTCAAAAGTTTGCAGTCTGAGATTATTTTTTAAAGGAAGTCTCTAATGCTCACCAAGGCTGCATTTATTTGATGCAGTAATATAGTCAAGTAATGTTGCAATTTAAAATAACTCTTTTCTATTTTAATAGCAAGCATTATTCCAGTCTTCAGTGCCACATGATCCTACAGAAATCATTCTAATATGCTGATTTTCTGCTTAAAGGAATAGTTCACCCAAAAATGAATATTCATTAATTACTCACCCTTATGTCGTTCCAAACCCGTAAGAATCTTCAGAACACAAATTGAGATATTTTTGATGAAATCCGAGAGCTTTTTTGACCCTGCATAGACAACAACGCAACTACCATGTTCAAGACCCATCTTTAAAATAGTCTGTAAGGACATCTTTAAAATAGTCATGTGACATCAGTGGTTCAACCGTAATTTTATGAAGCTACGAGAATACTTTTTGTGCACAAAGAAAACAAAAATGACAACTTTATTCAACAATTTAATCTCTCTCTTCTGCTGTGTCTGCTGCACCACATGTATGTGTCGTGAATAAAACAAAGATTATTAGAATACATTTTACAAGACAATAATATTTTAGTTTTACTATTTCAGCAATTGTGTGAAAATTGTTAATATACCATTTTTTTAAGTAGCATTTTTTTAAGTTTTTCAAGTAGCTGTTCAGGCTGAAACCAGCTAAGACCAGCAGTTTTTGTTAGACTGCTTTAAGCAGGTTTTTTCAGCAATATCAAGTAAAACTCTCAAATAATTTTTCATTGAAAATCTACCATCACATTGTGACCTTTCTCTCTCTTTTTCAGTATGTGATGCCTTAAAACATCCATCAGTTAGATGGATGTTTAAAAGCTACACTTTTGTCTGTTTTCCACCTTGGGGCTATTTTCTGGTCAATGGTTTCTCACTGGGATCATTGGCACCACACATCATGGGCATATTTTAGGGTGAACAGAGTAGCACTTCTCCCAGGCCAGCATGGTATTCTTCTTGGGTTTTGGATGTAATCGCAGTACAATCTGTCCCCCTCCCCGAGCCTTGCTCTTCCCCTGGCTCATCTTCCCACTCAAGAGGGGAGGGGGACATCTGAGTCAGGCAAGAGAGCGAGAGAAAGAGGGCCTGGAACTGAGTAGCATACCAAAGCGCCTTTTCGCAGTGCGTATAAGAAACAAAGGACGAGAGACCTGCAGCTGCAGTCGGCCTTCAGGGGGCCAGTGGCTCTGATAGAGAGAGAAAGTGAGCCGGCAAGTAGATCCCCATCGATAATGAGAGAGGAAGTTAGGAGTGGGTTTTAACGAGAGACCTGCCTGAAGATCGAGCGTAGAGACTGTCAGCAAAGCCAGACAGATGATTAATTGAGAGGAGATGCGCAGGTCATTTAATTTCAGTATCACGTAGCTCCAGCGTGTGGGGTGGGATCTATCAGAAGTCCCAGAGATTTTGATGGACAGCTTGCAGATATCCATCTGTCATGCTTTGCAAATTAGAAGAAATCAGATGCCCACATGTTCTGATTGTCCTTGGTCTTGCTGCTTAGTGAAAAAGGTGTAGGTGTGAGATGCATGCTGGAGCATTGGGGAGAGAAATGAGGGTTGTAAAAGGGGGTTATTTGTAATGCATCCCAGTATACTACAAAAAATAGGTCCACAGCTTGCATGATTTGGAGTAATATAAAATAAGTTTAACATTTTAAATCTGTCATTTTTGTAACAGTTACTTTCAGTTGGTTAGTTGAAATATATATATTTTTTAATTAATATTATTATTTACGTGGATTTTATATGCTATAGACCGTCTATACATTACAGTTTAAAAGTTTAAGCTCTGTAAGATTTTTTAAAAAGTTACAATTCCTGGCTATCTATCTATCTATCTATCTATCTATCTATCTATCTATCTATCTATCTATCTATCTATCTATCTATCTATCTATCTATCTATCTATCTATCTATCTATCTATCTATCTATCTATCTATCTATCTATCTATCTATCTATCTATCTATCTATCTATCTATCTATCTATCTATCTATCTATTCTGCAGTGCATGTCTATTTAGTGAATCCAATCATGCCAGTAGAAGGTTTAGGCATTAAATTGATTTTAAAAAGTGACAGAAAGACTTTTACATTGTTACATAAAAAAAATATGCTGCTCTTTTAAATATTCTATTCATTCAAGAATTCTTAAAAAAAATACATGTTTTCCATAAAAATAGTAAGCAGCAGCACAATTTAACTTTTAATAATAATAAAAATATTCTTGAGCACCAAATTTTTGAAGGGTCATGTGACACTGAAGACTTACGTAATGGCAGCTGAAAATTCAGCTTTGCATCACAGAAATAAATTAGATTTTAAAATATATTAGCATAGAAAACTATTCTTTTAAATTGTAATAATATTTCACAATATTACTGGTTTTGAGCAGATACAGCTTTTGGACCTTTAATTCTGAGAGTGTGGTATTGCAGCATTACTTGTGTTTCTGAAAACTATCAGAACTTCAGAACTACTTTTAGTAGCTCTGTAGCTCCAGCATGAGAACTAAGAAGCTCCGCTCCTGGCCATTTCTTAGAAGACCACATTAACCACCTGCATGTATTAACAGCTCTAGAGATGGTGGCCGCACACCACTGGGGAGGTGATCTAAACACACTGTCAGTCACTGGGAAGTTTTCTTTCTAAATGACATCCAGATTCCATCAGGCGTCCCTCATTACCCTCAGCTGTCAGTCAAAAGCTTAATCAAACCCGTCCTTGGACTGCTGCTGAATGCAGCTCAGAAATGATTCATCTCCCATGGTGTGGAATATGCTGGAGATATGTGTGGGCAGAATCTTGAGGAGGTCATGACCCATCTTTAACGTGATAAAAAGTTTGATACTTAATATGATTTCAACCGTAAATGCGGACATGCACAGACTTAGCTATACTTCAAAACTGTAGGTGAAGAGCAGGCAGTGCTGAAGTACTTCTGACGCTGTCTCCGATTGGCCTCCTCTTCACTCTCTGTCTGGCTGCAGGGCAAGAGAAAATCAAACATTAGCTCCATTCCAAAACCTAGTGAGCTGCCTCGCTGCACGCTGCCTACATAGACAGCTGCCTTCTGAGGTCATGGAAGCTTGTAAGTGACTGATTAAGAACACTTTTCATAGATTCATGGCACCACGCAAATAGTGATCCTCACGCGAAGCACTCAGGGGACTTGGCTATCAGTATTTAAAATTATATTATATTAAAAATGGTAGATTATTTAAAAAAAATAGATGTTTAGAATATAAATACCAACACCAACAAGTTGCCTTCACCATGTCCTAATTGTATACGTGCAAAATATAGAGATATATTCCAACATTTTAACGATCAAGAAGCTTGTCACAATGCATTAGAATTCCAGGAAAAAGAGATACCTTAAGTGCACCTGATTTTTTTAAATGCTCCCTCCGCAGCCAGCTCACTAGAGGTTTTGAAACGGAGCACTGAACTCAACAGAGCAGCTCCAGCTTATCAGGCAGCAGTTGGATCTATTTTTACACCACCCGTGAGTTTGGTCCGCAAGACATCTGCAAGACAGCCCACGTCACTCATACTGTACCTCGCGGAAACAGAATGCATCTTTAATTGTAATACGAAATACTTTGTCTCCCGATGAAATAAACGGTCTCCTCCAGACAATATCCAAGAAATTTGAAGGAGACAGAAACTCGGCGCAGCGAAAGAGAGCACATGACGAATGACGGCACTCATTTTGCTTCCTTTGTACGATTGCCATTGTGGTTAGGAAGCCGACACTCAGGTTGTCCAGCAAGGACTGCCGACTTCTACAGACACAGCTGGAGCAGAATAGGTTTCTCTGCCTGGCTCTCTTAGCAAATACATTCTTGAATTGTCATGCTGAGGGGCGACACGCAGAGTAGACGGTAAAGTAACATTAATAATATGGATGATTGCAAAAATGGCATCCAGCGGGCAAACAGAGCTCCCTCACGTGTGCACAACAAATAACTCAAACATTATGGCTGACAGGGGCCAGTTAATGTTAAATGAAATGACGTGTGGAACACAAATATTGTAGTCAATCTTCCATAACTCTGTAAAAGTAAAGTGGCTTTTTTTCCATTCGCTCTTGAAATTCATTTGGCCTGTCGCAATGCATTTGGCAAGCTCTTACCCAATTCTGACTGGGAGAGAAGAGTGTCCTGCTTCCAGTGTGATTCCACTTCAATTGAGGAGAGGGGCTGTGGAGAATACAAATGTATGAGCGCAGTCTGCGCTGCCTAATCTCTTTCAGACAGACCCCGTGGCCATCGCGTTGCCAGCATGCCACATCGCGCACACACTGCCATGTAGCGTCAATGCTCTTGGGCTAATGGATTCTCTAATTCATCCATACCTGCCTCATGTGCGCGCCGCTCGGACCACATGTGTGCTCGCGAACTGATGTGATCGCTTGAAATTGACAGTAGCTTGATTTTCTAATTTGGCCCATCTGTTGTTGCAGGCTTTTTGATGAAGGTTTGTGGTTTTTGATTTCCCTCAAACTTGACACGTCGTCTGCATCGAACGTTCTACTTTCATGCGTTGGAGCATAATAGTCTGCAGAGGAGAAGAAAAATGGCCTTATATTAAATGAGAATTGATTTTTGTCGCAGTCTTTCCAAAATGTAATCAGCATTTTATAATCATTTAATTAATTTGGGAGCCTGCTAAATAATAGTTGTTTGGGAAAGTGGCACCCAAACCCAAAATTGGGTCGCGGGTCTGTTGGGGTCATGGATGACAATGAAAAAAAACAGCAGTGAGCGCAGACAACAACATGCACCTAAGCGGGTAATCGTGTTTGGTTTGGAAGGCAAAATAAATAGGCTTAGCGATGTTAAAATGAGGAGAAAACGCTTACCGTATTTTGTTGTTGACATAAAAGGCCTAATCAAACTTGTGCAAATTCGTCTTATTTGGTAGAAGCTTGCCAAATTAGGCAGATGCCAACACAGACAAGTTGCTCAACAAGGCGCTCATTCTTGGAAAACTATGTACAAGGTAAAAGAACAACAGTTAAGTATTTGTTTAATAATTATAAATACATATGTTTATTATACATTTAAATGCATATATACAAATATGTGTGTATAAGTCTTTTTTTTGGTTGAAAGAAATGAATATTTGTATTAAGCGATAAAATTAAAATGAATGTTACAAAATTATATTGTTTTACATCCCTAATCCTACCCAATATTTAAACTTAACAACTACCGCACTAACTATTAATCAGCAGCAAATTAGGAGTTTATTGAGGCAAAAGTTGTAGTTAATGGTTTGTTAATAGCAAAAATTGGACCTTAAAATAAAGTGTGACCAAGAATATTTATAGAGTTTCTATGCACAAAAATATTGCATGTTTTCAACATTGATAATAATCAGAAATGTTTTTGAGCAGCAAATCTGCATATTAGAATGATTTCGAAAGGATCATGTGCCACTGAAGACTATAAATAAATTACAAACTGAAATATATTCAATAGAAAGCAGTTATTTTAAATAGTAATAATATTTTAAAATAACATTTGATTTATTATTTCACAATTTAATTTATTATATTCACACATACATATATATTTGATTTATTAGATTTTATACAGTCTTCTTCCCCAAGATTATGAATTTTGGTCCTGAAGCAAAACCACTGACATAAAAGATATCTCTGAGCCACAGAGACGATGGGTTTATTAGTAATGGGGGTATTACATGTCCTCATTCCTTTGGGTGCTCGTGCCATCACTGCTCCTTTCAGAAATGATAGAGCTTTGTTTTTGTTTACATGTTTGTACCCATTATGAAGAACAGGATTACAGCAATTGATCTAAAGAGCTCGGTAATTCATGCCTTGATTGCCTATTTAATCAACTTCAACCTAAATGCCTGTACGTCAAAACAAATCAAAAAACAGTTGCAGTCAAAAACTGCGGTTCCTTTATCCATGCAGCTAATGCGCTTGGGTTGCATAACGAGCTTTAGTGGCAGGGACCATCTTGTGGGTGCTTGTGCTGGCCAAACCCTCTCGTATTCACTTCCTGTCTGTATCAGCAGTGGCCAAAACACCCTTCCTGCTCTAGATACGGCAGTCCGTTGCTCAATGTTACGCGGTGCTTGCCAAAAACAGGCTTCTAATAGGAAGAGAAAATAGGAGAAAGAAGGAAAAGGGGAGCATACAAGTCCAGGCTCTACAGGAGGAAAGGGTGACCTACTTCGATCGTAATCGATTGAGCCTTAGGCTCAGCGTGAGCAAATGTGGGGCCGACTGAATCATGTCCCAGCAGCGCACTTTAGAAAAAGTCTGTTCCCGTCGCTTGCTCGCTCGCTCGCTCGCTCTCTTTCTTTCTCCCCGTATAACCCAGTCGATCACTCATTCTCTCGTTCTTTGTTGCTCCCTCTTCCTTACATTCTCCGTCAACCTTTCCTTCATCGTGAACATATTGTCCTTAGGGGGAAAGGGCCAAATGTCCATGTGACTGAACACATGGTGTTGGAAGAAGCTCTGCGCAAGCCTACTGTGAAATGCTAATCTAAATGCTCGAGCAGAACTCCAAGTCTCCACCCTTCACGCGTGCTTCACAGCGGGGCCGTGTATGTACCATGTCAGCACTCCTCGATGGAGTAAAGCTAAAAAAAAATCAATTGGGCGAAGCTCGGAAGTGCATATGGCACTTTTTACAACTGGGTCTCAGCCAGGTCTCGTTCCAAATCTGTAATGGCAGCAAGAACAAAGTGTGCCAGTTCCATGGGCTAAGATGCACATTGGTAATGGGACGGATGCCACTGAGCAGGCCATAGGGTTAAGTGTGTTCAGGCGTTCTCGGTTCCCCATCATCAGCAAAGCCAGGGTATTCATTAACCCGTGACTACGCTTTATTGGTAGCCAAATGCACCTTACTTTAGCAGAGTGCATCCATAAGACTGATAAAAGCAGTCATTTTAAGCTGCTGAACAGACATGCGCACACACACACACACACCTGGCTTCAAAAAGATGATAATGCCAAGGAACGAAGGCAATCTGGCTCTGAAAGGAGCCGTGGCAGGTGTTTTGTGAAAAAGTGCCATTTAAATGATGTCAGAATTTCAGGAGGTATTCAAAAGAAGTGAGAAAAGCTTTAGAGGGTGATGAGGCCTCCGAACAGTCACGCGCCTCGGGAAGACGTTGAACAGTTTTCACTCTAGGGTACTGCTTAAAGAATGACTAGATCCTCCCCACAGAGAGCGGCGCGTGCATGTAAGGACAGCAGAAAGCACTTTTACGTTGAAGAACAGAATGTTTTGCACCATCAAATGAATGTTTCCTTCATGGTAGATGTGTCATGTTGGAATACACATCCTTCAGCTCAGCTCTAGCTTTGTTGGAGGCTTTTCTTAAGCCATTATTGCACCACATTATATAATCCAGGAACGTTTAAACTCTTTGATGCCAAGGACCCCCAAATGTGGTGATCTTCTAAAACACCCACTTCCTAAATTATAAACACAGGTATATATAGTATACACATAATGACCTGTTTATAAGGTGTAAAAAAGGAACAAAAGGAACAAAGCTATCATTGAGGAGGTCCTCTAAGGTACAGAAGGTAAAAGGTATGTGTATGTACCTTGTTTACTCCTAAATGGTACTTTAAATTGTTAATACTTTAGAAGAACATAGTAGTACTTAAAGGGTTACTCCACCCCAAAATGACAATTTTGTCATTAATCACTTACCCCCATGTTGTGCAAACCCTATAAAAGCTTTGTTCGTCTTTGGAACACAATTTAAGATATTTTGGATGAAAACTGGGAGGCTTGTGACTGTCCCATTGACTGCCAAGTAAATAACACTGTCAAGGCCCAGAAAAGTATGACAGACATTTGTCAAAATAGTCCATCTGCCATAAGTGGTTCAACCATACTTTTACGAAGCTACGAGAATGCTTTTTGTATGTGAAGAAAACAAAAATAACGACTTTATTCATCAGTTCGTCTCTGCTTCTCAGTCAGTTTTGGGGTGGAGTAACCCTTTAAAAGTATATATTGGTACCTAAAATATCTGTATTAAAGGGTTAGTTCACCCAAAATATGAAAATTCTGTCATTAATTACTCACCCTCGTGTCATTCCAAACCCGTAAGACCTCCATTCATCTTCTGAACACAAATTAAGATATTTTTGATGAAATCCAAGAGCTTTCTGACCCTCCATAGACAGCAAGGGAACTACCACGTTCAAGGCCCAGAAACATAGTAAGGACTGTGGTTCAACCGTAATTTAATTTGAGTTCCGAAGATGAATGAAGGTCTTATGGGTTTGGAACAACATGAGAGTCAGTAATTAATAACATAATTTTCATTATTTGGGTGAACTTTAATACCTTTTGAAAGCGTAGCACCCCATTGACAGTTTGTGTTTCTGAAACAAAAAAAGAAAGAGATTGATCCGAAAAAATCAAAATTTCAAACGAATGATAAAATAAATCAAATACGTAATTATTTATTTTTTCTCTCAAAAACCCCCCATTTTGAAGACCTTGCAACCCTTTAGCGCAACAATGAATAAATGTTTGTTTCAGTTGCAGCATAGCAATTTATATATACATTTAGATATATTCATTTGTTTTAGTCATACATGTTTTGATATTTTTAGTTTATATTTTGTTGCTATGATGTTTTGGTGTTTTTATCAGCAATTTTTCTTTTCTTTTTACCCATACACACTATATATATGGGTTTGTGTGTAAAAGAAAAACTCTTGAAGAGTTCAATCTCACATAGAGTAATTGACTATTCATTTCCTGGGTTTTTGTCACTAGAAGCAGTTGTTATGTTAACTGCCAAGGTAAATCTGGGTAGACTGGTGTACGTTGCAAACGTGCAGGACTCCGTTGCATTATTTCTAAATATGGTGCTCTCATAACGCTAATGGAGTTCTTCGGGGGAGTGTTTTAAACTCAGCCCAAGCACAGGTAAAGTACCCCATACCTTACTCTTCTTATCCTTCATTGGTTCCTGGTAGACATCAATGTGGTGTAAAAGGAAACACAAGAGCAGTCCTCCCGGAAATCTTCAATCTCTTCCTGACTCGCTGTCAGCTCCTTTCTGGCGCCGTGGAAAACCCCCGCTGCTTCCCATTGCACTGTGAAGAGCCCAATAGGAGCGGTGTTAATTGCTGCTCGCACAGTGGGGGCTCTCAAGCTTTCAGACAGTGGTAGCTGAGCATACAGAGAGCTTAAACCTCCAGCTCTCAGCGTCTCTCTCATTAGTGCTCTCTCATGACGTCCTCCTACACCTCATCTAGAAGAGAAGGCAGAGGAGGAAGCATATGTTTTGCTCTGGACAGTGCGGGGCTTCAAGTGGGCTTGTTCTTCCGAGACTCCATCCTGAAGTCTGCCTGCCTCTCATTCCATTACGGGGATTACATTAGCCGCCCATTACAGCAGCCAGGGAGCTTTTTGTAGTAGACCAAGAATTAGATTCCAGATGTTTCTTTAAAACAGAGAGGTTTCACATCATGAAGTGGTTCTGCTGAGCTGCAGCTCATAAGCTCCTCGCATCTGAGGACATACGGATGTATCGCTTCATTTCCACCCAATCGATGAGTGGCCAGCTTCTCTGGCCCTGCCTGCTGGGTATTGTTTATCTGACCATTGCTGTTTCTACCTAGACTTTGGCTTAATTAATAGCTGAAATTCACCGTCAATTGCAAATCAATGGCAGTAATTACATTCCAGAATCACAGTCGCCGGGTTTTAATGCCAGTGTTTCGTTCTGCTTTTAAAGATGGATTATTCAAGTGACATTTTTCCTGTGACTCCTCTACATTTTTGTATAGTTTATGATACCTGAGATTTGTGATATGTCTGTTAGTCTTTTGTCCCTAAATATCTAAATATGCCATAAATATCAAAGGAGTATAAGTTATTATATATATATAACTATATTATCATATGATTTTTTTTTTTTTTTGTCAATATTGGATATTTAATGCTTAATTTTTAATTGGATATTGCTCATTTATATACGTTTTGCTTATTTATATGTTTGTTTTGAATACTTTAATCTATATTTAACACTTAATTATAAATCTAACAATTAATAAATTAAAAATAAACTTTTTAAATTGTAAAAAGATTTCAAAATAATATGTAAAACCAGTCATAAGAAGCATGGGTATATTTGTAACAATAGCCAACAATACATTGAATGGGTCAGAATTATCGATTTTCCTTTTAATGCCAAAAATCCGGATATTAATTAAAGATCATGTTCCATGGATACAGGTGCATCTCAGAAAATTAGAATATGGTGAAAAAGTAAATTTTTTCTTGTAACTTATTTCAAAAAGTTAAACTTTCATATATTTTAGATTCATTACATGTAAAGTAAAACACTTCAAAAGTTATTTGTTTTAATTTTGATGGTTAGAGCTTACAGCTCATGAAAGTCAAAAATCTGTTTCTCAGAATATTAGAATATTTACATTTGAGTTTCAATTAATGACCATCCCAACAGTATAAATTCTGGGTATCTCTTGTTCTTTGAAACCACAATAATGGGGAACACTGCTGACTTGGCAATGATCCAGAAGATGATCATTGACACCCTCCAATAAAGAGGGTAAATCACAGAGGGTCATTACTGAAAGGGGTAGCTGTTCAAGGAGTGCTGTATCAAAGCATATTAAATGCAACGTTGACTGGAAGGAAGAAATTGGGTAGGAAAATGTGCACAAGCAACAGGGATGACCGCAAGCTTGAGAATACTGTCAAGCAAAGCCGATTCAAACACTTGGGAGAGTTCACAAGGAGTGGACTGAAGCTGGAGTCAGTGCATCAAGAGTCACCACGCTCAGACATCTTCAGAAAAAGGGCTACCAAGCCACCTCTGAAACAGAAACAACATCAGAAGCATCTTACCTGGGCTAAGGAGAAAAAGAACTGGACTGTTGCTCAGTGGTCCAAAGTCCTCTTTTCAGATAAAAGTAAATTTTGCTTTTCATTAGGAAATCAAAGTCTGGAGTCTGGAGGAAGACTGGAGAGGCACATAAAGTCCAGTGTGAAGTTTCCGAAGTCAGAGATGATTTGCGGTGCCGTAACGTCTGCTGGTGTTGGTCCAGTGTGTTTTATCAAGTTCAAAGTCAATGCAGCCGTCTACCAAGAGATTTTAGAGCACTTTATGCT
The DNA here is from genome assembly GCF_936440315.1 of Barbus barbus. NCBI lineage: Eukaryota > Metazoa > Chordata > Actinopteri > Cypriniformes > Cyprinidae > Barbus > Barbus barbus. The sequence continues at coordinate 10,924,415 of NC_136721.1, forward strand.
TCCATCTGCTGACAAGCTTTATGGAGATGCTGATTTTCTTCTCCAGCAGGACTTTAGCACCTGCCCACAGTGCCAAAACCACTTCCAAGTGCTTTGCTGACCATGATATTACTGTGCTTGATTGGCCAGCCAACATGCCTGACCTGAACCCCATATGGAACCTATGGGATATTTTCAAGAGAAAGATGAGAAACAGTCAATCCAACAATCCAGACGAGCTGAAGGCTCAATAGTGCCCCAGCATAGCCACAGGCTGATCGCTTCCATGCCACACCTCACTGATGCTGGAGTTTGTGCTAAAGGAGCCCCGACCAAGTATTGAGTGCATAAATGAACATAAGAAAGAACTTGAACTTTTCTGTTTTTCAAGTCCTTTTTTTGATTGATTTTAGGAAATATTCTAATATTTTGAGATACTGGATTTTTGACTTTCATGAGCTGTAAACTCTAATCATCAAAGTTAAAACAAAAAAACGTTTGAAATGTTTTACTTTACATGTAATGTATCTAAAATATATGAAAGTTTCACTTTTTGAAATAAGTTACAAGAAAAAATACATAAACTTTTTCACGATATTCTAATTTTTTGAGATGCACCTGTATATATTATAAATTTCCTACCATAAATATATCAAAACTTAATTTTGATTAGTAATATGCATTGCTAAGAACTTCATTTGGACAACTTTAAAGGCGATTTTCTCAATATTTAATTTTTTTTGCACCCTCAGATTCCAGATTTTCAAATATCTCGTCCAAATATTGTCCTATCCTACCAAATCAGACATCAATAGAAAGCTTATGTATTCAACTTTCAGATGATGTATGAATCTCACTGACCCTTATGACTGGTTTTGTGGTCCAGTGTCACATATTGGATTTATTTATTTATTTGGATCAAATAAATGCAGCATCAGTGAACACAAGAATCTTCTTCTGCTTTTGTACATATATGTTATTATACATTATGCACTGTTTAAAGTCATTATGCACTATTTAAAGTCACTAATCAATTTGAATCAAATGTGAATGGCGCCTTTGTGTAGCTAATCTGATGTTCTTGCTCAAGATGCTCTTTGAATCGTTGCTGCTGTCATGAAAGCAAATGAGATATATCCAATTTTCACAGGTGAACTTTTTGAATGGCACTGTATGTACACATATGCTATTATCTATAATGTGTACCTTTGGATGACACATCAGGCAGGGATCAGGGAGTCCTCATTAGCTTGCAATAAAATGCTGACAGCACTGCAATCACAATACCCCAAGAAGCTTTGCTACGGCAGAGAGGACCTACCAGAGATCAGCAGGAGAGCTGTTCAGCCCCCTGAACGTACAAATCAATGCCCCCTCCCTCCCGCAACAGCTGGGAAAATCCCATTCCAGTCTGACAAGTGAAGAGCTTGTTTTAATTAGCAGCATTCTGGAGAACAGGGAACATTTGCATTGGAGTTTAGCTGTCATATCTGCAGCTCTCGCTCCTGTGGAAAGAGCACCTCATCAGACTTGTGCCGAGGCATAAACAGTACATCTTCAGCACCTGCTCTGCTAAACAGTGGGAGATGTGCACTAATGAGGGGACGCTGTCCATTAAACACCCTCCGTGACTCTCATGGAGACAAGCTGCATATGTCACCTTAGCCAATGACTTATTGGCTTTTGATTCAGGGCCCATCAGTTCGTGGCTTGTCCTTTTCTTGCATTCAGGGTTTTATATTTTTTATTTTTTATTTTTTTCCCCCTTCTCTGGGCAAGGCACTTTTTCCAGGCTCATATGTATGCTTAGTTAAGCTTTTTATTTCAGTCTTTCATGACATTGTTCTACGTGCTTTTTTTTTCTCTCAGTCATATGATGAGACATAATCAGTGTTATTTTTAATATTATACTAAGTATTTAGTCATATTTTAAATTAGATTTTAGTTTTATAATTTAATTTTAGTTTGTTTTAGTAATTTTATGTGCTTTTGTAAATTTTGTATTATTTATTTATAGATATTTGTTTGTTTTGCTTTCTTTTATTTCCGTTTAATTTTTAATAATATTACTACTTCAACATAAAAGTTGGTTTCAATTTTTTTATGTTTTAATCTAATATTCATATTTTACATAAGTTTTATTTTAATTACTGAAAATGACATATTTTTAGGACTTTTAGTAGCTTACATTTAATCGATGTATAACAGCCTTTATTGTTGTTTTTTCCTATTAGTTGAATGATAAGACAGTCATTGTTGTTGTTTTTTATATAATTTGTTCTATTATAGAATTTATTAATTTTAAGTTAACTTTTATTTTTATATTTTCAGTTGAATTTTTAGTTTGTTTTAGCCGTTTTGCTTTTGTAATTTTTATTGTTTTTTATGTTTAGCTTTATTTATTTGATTTCTTCTTGATTTCAGTCATTTTAAAAGTTATTTTATTTACGCATTTACATTTTTCCATCTAATATTCAGATTTTATATCAGCTTTTTTTAAACTGATTGAGAACGACCTATTTTTAATAGTTTTAGTCTTAGTTAACAACAACAATGGGTACACTCTTAAAAATAAAGGTGCTTAAAAGGTTCTTCACAGCGATGCAATAGAAGAACAATTTTTGGCTCCACAAAGAACCATTCAGTCAAAGGTTCTTTAAAGAACCATCTCTTTTTTACCTTTTTATAATATGAAGAACCTTCTTTAACCACAAAGAACCTTTTGTGAAACAGAAAGGTTCTTCTGATGTTAAAGGTTCTTTATGGAACCATTTAGACAAAATTGGTTCTTATGGCATCGTGAAGCACCTTTAATTTTAAGAGTGTATAGTGAACTTTATTAGCTTTGGCTTTTATTTGGGTAATCAAAGTGGTTACTTAGCTATTTTAGTCTGCGCTGATGAAATTGATTTTAACACCATTTCACAGGATTTAAATGGATTTGTTTGACAAGAAGCTGTGGAGGAAACTGAATAATATACAGTGAGCAGAAGTCAACATTAGTCCCCTTAGGGTGATTAAGAACCGAACACTTTACGTCTGTTAGCACATTATCCCATTCCAGCTTATTTCCTAAAATGGACGCTGTCATTCCACACTGTTTCTTTAGGAAGCATTCATCCTCAGTCATCCTTTAAGATCAGAGTTGCTTTCTTAAATAAAACAAGTAGAAATCACGCAGTCGTGCAGGGATTTAGCGGCTCATTCGACACTTGATGGATGCCTTCTTTTCTCCGCTGACCTTTTAGTCAATTAGCTTTGGCTGAGATTTTCAGTAATTAACAACCTGATTCTTTCCCAAGTGTTATTTTTTTATTTATTTTTTTTAGAAATTATTTTCAGCGAGTGATTAAAGGGGAGCTAGTAGAAATAAGCCGTTGCCCTTTATCCAGGTAGTAATTATTTGTCAGCTGCATTTGAACTGTAATGTTATATTAGACCTCATGTCTAGATGATCCAGGCTGGCAGCTCCTGAAAAATTAAAAGTTTTACTGCGCAAATGACTTGAGGTTATGCTTAGGATTAATTTAGCAGTATGCACTCTTTTTTTTAAATAAATGCTTTGCCATTTTCTGCTTTAATTAAAGGCCCAGAGCATTTATCAGAGTTAATTGAATTTAAAAGAGGTAGAGGGCTGAGAGCTTAATTGATTGAATTTCTGTAGGTATGTGTTTTTATTCCTTCGTTGCCATTGTGCAGATGTGCATGTGTATGGCAGAAGCTCTGCTCTAATTCCTCACTACAGTTATCTCACACTTCAGTGCATGGCTGCCTCTTAAGTTGGGCCATAATCAATGACTTAAGTGGGCTCTGTACTCAGTTGCATTGAACTTTCTATTGGTTAGTGATTGTTTGACTAATTTCAACACTTGCATTGAAGCTGTTTTTAACCAACCACTCTCTCACACACACACACACACAGGGCATTTCTAGCTCTGCATATATTAGGCACAAGTGAGGTATTGAGTATTCATGGGTATTCATATCTGATGTGCTCAGTCAAGTGGTCATTCTTTGGCTGGTCATGTTAGCCCTTGTTAATGGAGCTTTCTTCTAATAGATTCTGGTTTTAATATAAATATTAGCCATGAATGTAAATATTATATAGAAATTTAGTGTCAATATAATTTAGTAATGGTGTGTGTGTGTTTGTGTCTATATATACACACACACATACAGTACATATTTGTATGTATGTTTTTAATTTTCTTATGATTTTATCATTTTCGTTTGTTTATATATAAACTTTTAGTTTTTTCAATTAAATATATTACATTTTAAATTAAATATATATGTAGTTTAATTCAAATATAGTAGATTTTATAAATATTTATACATATTTTTATAAATATTTAAATTCATTAAGGATCTGTTTTAATGTGTGAATTATATGTATTTACTAGCATCCAAAATATATAATGTATAAATATATATATTATAAAATATATAAATATAAATACATATTTAATAAAAATGTATTTATATATCAAATATTTATATTTATACATAATGTAAATTATATATAAATATAAGTATATATGCACATAAATATTTTGAAATATATACACATATGTGTGCATATATATATGTGTGTGTGTGTGTGTGTGTGTGTGTATACACAGTACACACACATATATATTATACACATATATAAACACAAACTTTAATTTTGGATCATGAGTAATCATTTGACAGCCCTAGTATTTACATAAAAACATATATTCATTGCTTTAGTAAGTGTGTTGATATTTTTTGTTAAAGGGGAACAGCCCTTGTTTCGCTGTTTTCTGTAATTGTGTTTTTTGCATTTCTCCTGCATAGACATCCAAGTTTTAATAAAAGCATTTCTTTCTAGCTGAATTCCCCTGTTAACCTGAGCAACTCAGTAATATCACTGTAAGAAAGTCTAAAGAAATCATCCCAGTAGCTCATTCATTACTGTATGACACAGCTGGTATTCTTGAATAAAGTGCGGTTTAAATAATAGCAGTTAACTACCAGAAGTGTGAGCAGGAGAAGTGAAATCTAGGTTTGCATCACCTGCCTGCAGATGAAAGCTACCAGAGGAAAGACTTTCCTGTTGACCTTCATGTTCTCTAAGGCCTTGATGTTTGGTCGGTTTGTGAGAGGAATATAAACGCAGCGGTTTTCGCGGCGTTAATTCCAGTCAGGCCAGCTGGATGATAGGCTGTTCTACATGTTCCCTCTGCACTTCACCTGCTTGTACGCAATCTGTGTTATGCAGATATTACGCTGCTCAAATCCTGAGTCAGACTCAGTCAAACGTTCCAAAAAGCATCCAGCCAGGCCTCTCCCCCTATTAAGCAGCACGGAGGGCTCTGTAATGCCTGTACATCCCACTGGAGACTGCAGAAGTGAGATTGAGTTTGTTGGGGAAAGCTCTTTTTGTATTCTCATCCAGGTCTGTTATTTATCAAGGGAGCGAATGGAAAGAGGCGGAGGTATTGGCTGGCGTAGGAGGTTTGCTCTCGCTCTTGCATCCCTCCCTCCCTATGTCATTTTTTCATCCTCTCCTGTAGTTTGTCATGGCTTGGTATTGGGGGCCATCACTTTACATATCACCGCTTCACCTTACCTTGACGGTTTATTTATGTTTTTGGGGCAGGGCCAATTCAGAGAAGAAAAAATGTTGCCTTATATTCCTAATAATGTGGAAGAAAGCTGATCTTTTGCCAGTGGTGTGTAAGTCTTTTTCCAGCGACTCTCCCAAGGTTGTATTTTATATTTCAGTGTCTGATAAAATATGTGAAGTGCACATTGATCAGTTTCGGGGAAGGTACTTTGAATCAGAATCTACAAGCTAAAAGCTACTTATAATTTAAAGCATTTCATCTCTTTCAAACAAGCTACAAGCTGATAGCAAAAAAGCTGCAGCAGTCTCCTTTAAATATTCAGTATAACTGTTTTATATAAAGATATTCGGTGAGATTATTTATAATTATAATCCATAATATAAATGCAGAGATATGGGAACAGTGTTGCTTCCTGCGCATGCTGGCAAACTTTTTTTTATTTTCACTCAGAATATGACAGAATGAATATGAATATGGCAGAATATGAATATATTTTGTAGCTATGATCTTTTTTCTATTGATTTATTTTATAATGAATGTATTTAAATATGAGATGCCTAAAGGGAGTATACATATTTTATACAGACCTCATTTATTTGCAGTTGCTTCATATTGCTAAGTTATTTTTCTTTTGAGGTCGTGCAAGACAATATGTTGTAATGTTAGTCTGGGTGTTCATATATGCATATGTCTTATGGCATTTTAGGTCAGATGAAGAGGTTTAAACATCACATGTTGGGTGAGAATCATATTTTCTACTGGGAACAGCACTTTTGTACAAACTTTCTTGAGTTTTTTAAGGTTTTTTTGTCTTTTTTTAATAACAGCTGTTTTTAATCTCAGTTAGGTTGACATCAAATTTAAATAAAATTTAATAATTGAGTTGAATTGGATAACTCTATAAAAAGACCTAAAACTAAAAGCCTAAGCCCTAAAACTTTTAAAATCATGTTTGTTTGTTTTTTCATTTTCAGCAATTGAAATAATTAGATAAAAAAGATAGATGAGATTAAGAATTAAAACAAATTAAAAAACAAATGTTGCTTTGACTGAATGAAATCACTAAAGTGGTGATTAGGTGTACTAAAACAAAAATAAAAATATATTAAAGCTCAAAATAATGTATTTAAAAAAAAAAATGTGTAAAACTTGAATGAAAACCAAACATATACAAATTAAAGCCATTAAAAAAAACATAATAGTATATAAATTATACTGTCAAACAATGATGCTACTTAGAGACTGAAATCTGTGAACTGTTTTATGTGTTTATTTAAATAATTATCTTACATCATTAGAATGAATTGGATTTTCCAGTATTATATATGAGATTATTTACTAGTTTGCTCAGCTGTAAAGCTGCAGACACAAACACTAGTAAAAAACAGCAGTGTTTCATTTGGTTGTGCTACTCTTCAGAAAAAGTGGCTTGTTACTGGAAAAGCTCTACGACACATTGATCATGTTCAGGTAGCATGCAGTGTTCGGCACTATTGATCTGTATTCTGAGCAGCTACACCACCTCCTCTAGAAAGCATCCCGTAATGAACATTCCCGCCCTTCCCTTCTGCTCCCTCATTTGCATTTATTCAATACATGAATCTTATTTTGAGAATAGACATCTTGTTTTTGGCCACTACCTTGACTGATTTACCAAATACACAATGTTTGATGACAGCGTAGGCACATTGACAGATGTCAGCATCTTCCATGGACAGTTGAGAGCAAGTCTACCATGATTTACTGCAGCAAACACTCTCCTTTTATCACTGCTATAGGGCAGAGTGCTGTGTGTGTGTAAATGCAGAATTTATATGTTTCGCACGTGAGCGTACACAGGAAAAACGCTTGAACAGAAGCTGTTTCTTTTTAAGCGAACACCTCCCATTATGGGTTGAATGCAATATGTTAGCAAGCAACACTGCTCATCAAACGCTGCAGCAAAGCAATGCTTGCGTTTCCAACTCGTGAATGACAGTTCAAAGGACTGTGATCGCGGTATCAGGAGGAAACCTGGGAGAATTTGTCTTGCAGGTTACAGAGAGTGTGTTTGAATCAGGCGGAGGTGAATATTTATATCTGCTTTGATGGACACGGGAAATTAGGGAGCGTAGGAATTGCCAGTCGATACGCTATTGAAGTTTTAGGGTGGGCTTCTATAGAAAAGAAAGGGTCATTCTCCTCTTTCTCCTGGTCGTTTGTCAGGTAGGTCGTGTTTGTTATGTGAATGTCAAAGAGAGACAGAGGAAAAGGGAAAAAGAGAGAGTGAATTATCGACACGAGTGCTGTCTGACTTTATCAAAGTTATCTTTCATGGACTCCCTCACCTCTAGAGCATCGCAGGGCCCCTGGATGCACAATTATTTTCTCATGAAAGAGGCTCGGCCCAATGCAAAGGACTCCAACTACTGCTACAATAGCCAGAGACCCATGCACAGCTGTAAAACAGTGAAAAATATAAGTGCTGTATAAAATATAAGCAACTCACTCTTGGTTCTGTAGACAGCAGTGTTTGTTGACCTCATGGTCAGATTTCCCTCCATCCAAAAGTAATAAGTGCAGAGTATTTCTGAAATATTCATAATTCTGAAAACAAAGCAGAATTTAGAATTTGTTGGTGAACTTTAAAACACAAGCTTTAGGCGTAGCTGACACAGAGACTAAGGTTAGTGAGCCCTTTTTAGTTTTAGCTCCAATAATATTACAAGATTCAAGTCATGAAATTTGTGTTCCCTTTCGAGGGAACTTCGAACTGCGTCTGTTAGGGGTCGCTATGGGGAACGCCTCTGCTTGACCGGTGTCTTGAAGCATATATCTAATCACGACAATAACATTGGCCAGCGACAGCCTATGACGTTACTACCGCGCGGCCGCAGTATAAAGGGGCGCCGGTAAAATACGTCATTCACTTCTTCGTCGTCACTGACCATTTGTTTATGTTAGCAGAAGCTAAGCACGACTAGGAGTGCATGTTCTCTCGCACGGAGGCTTTGTTCTGATACCCGCAGTTTCACGCGGCTCGCGGGTTGTGTGTGTGTGTGTGTGTGTGGTGAAGAGCAAGCGTGTTCTGCTCTCGAGGGAGTTGAATGCGCTCGTGTGCTCATCATGATGCATTCGCGGGACTACTGAGAAAAAGGGAAGGGGAGTGCTTCACTTTTTACCCAAATTGTAATACCCGTGTCTGCATGAGTGTGTTCGCCTCTCGCTGGAATAGCGACGCATTCGCGGCGGCGGCTCCGTTCTCGCTTGATTCGGAGGTAATCTAGCGCGTGGGTGGATCATGTTTAGCTCCTGTGGGAACTGAATACATGCTGCGCATTGCTAGTGCGGTGAGAATTATCTGCCCATTGCCCGCGATTCGCGGTTCATGGGCAGAACAGGGAAAGGACTTGATGGGAAATCTTCCCTATCAGTAATTTCCCTATCAGTAAGGAATTATGATGTGGTATTTGTCTGCAGTTATTGGACAGATGATTTATAACATGTTCTAACCACATTATACTGCACTCCGGGAGCCCTCTCGATCCTGTGGATATGGTTTCACCTGTCAGTACTAGATCCAGCCTGGATGATGGCCTACATCTTCGGCCTCATGCTTGCTGGATCATGCAGCCAAATCGCTAGGCTTCTGCACGAGCCTCCTTGGCCTTCAGGTATCAGTATAGCGCTGCAACCCAGGACTTGCGGGTCCTCCATTCAGGCTGAGCCTTTTTCTGAGATTATTGCTTTATGATGTGCTCCCTGAGCTCCTGGCTGGGTGTTTGCTTCGAGAAGCTGCCCCAGCCAGGATGTGCTACTCGTGTCTTGCATCGAGAGGCTTCCTGAGAGTTGAGTCACACTGTCCTTACGGTCGAACCAGTGAATCACCCCTCCGTTGAGTGGGCTTGAGTACACTACTTTCCCAGAGGTACGAGTGAGAGGTGTTTCTGAGGAAACCCTTCCTGAGTGCTTTAGCTCTGAGGAGCGATAGCTCTTCAGACATGTATGGTTTTTGGCTAACCCGTTGGTCTATGCTCTCTATCAAGATGGAGAGCATAGGACTATGTTCACCTACTAACAGATGACAATCTCCCTTTGGGTGCTGCTGGACTGTCCTTTTATTCTAGCACTGCCTTCTGGTCGAGCTAGGGTGTGCTCCCCTCATTGCGAGAGCAAGCTATGCACCTCCTGTTCCCAGTTTGTGTCGTAAGGACCACCTCAGCACGAGGGCTGAGAGCGCCGCTCTGAACATGGCAGTGCTCCAAAACCTCACTGCGGGAGGTTCTTTATGAGCTCTGTGGCAGTGACACCAGGAAGTTGGTCGCTTGCTGCCTCCCTGTTGGTCAGGCCTGGCAATGCTCTCCTCACCTAGAGGTTACTTTTGAGCTTGCCACTCCCGGTCGAGGGTCTGAGGACTCCTCTCTCTGGATCCTGTCCCCCCTGGAGCTCCGTTGAGCAGCAGCTTCAGGTTGTTAGGCTTCTCTATGCCTCCCTGTCAGGTTGCTGTCCTTGTTGGTTGAGCTCAGCAGTGCTCCCCTCACCCTAGAGGGTCACCTATGAGCACACCACTCCCAAAACTGAGCGTCTGAGTCCCTCTCCTATTTTGAGAGTTAGGCCTCCGCTCTCTAGAGCTCTGGTTAGCAGTCATGCCAGGTTGTTGGGTCACCTTCTGCCTCCCTGGTAGGCTGTTTTTTGGTCGAGCTAGCATTGCTCCCCTCACCATAGAGGGTTACATATGAGCATGCCGCTCCATTCTGAGCATCTGAGTTCCCTCTCATACTGAGAGTTAGGTTCTCCACTCCCCGGAGCACTGTGATTCAGCGGTCTCAGGTTGTTAGGCCCCTATTTGCCTCCCTGTTAGGTTGCTCTCCTTGTTGGTCGAGCTATCATTGCTCCCCTCACTATAGAGGGTCACCTATGAGCATGCCGCTCCCTTCTGAAGCGTCTGAGTTCCATCTCATTCTGAGAGTCTGGTTCTCTGCTCCACAGAGCTCTGTGATTCACTGTTGGTCGAGCTAGCAGTGCTCCCCTCACTATAGAGGGTCACCTATGAGCATGCCACTCCCTCCTGAGCGTCTGAGTTCCTTCTCATTCTGAGAGTTAGGTTCTCCGCTCCCCGGAGCTCTGTGATTCAGCGGCCTCAGGTTGTTAGGCCTCTCTATGCCTCCCTGTTAGGTCGCTCTGCTTGTCGGTCGAGCTAGCATTGCTCCCCTCACCATAGAGGGTCACCTATGAGCATGCTGCTCCCTTCCGAGCATCTGAGTTTCTCTCTCATCCTGAGAATTGGATTCTCTGCTCTGTGGGATCCACCATGCAGTCATGCCATTGGGTCAGGACCACCCTTCCCCTTAGACTGATCTCATGGTGTGTTCGGCAGTGCTCCCCTCACTCCGAGGGTCTCTTACGAGCACGCTAACCCTCCCTGAGTGTCTGAGTTCCCTCTCATACTGAGAGTTGAGTTCTCCACTCCCCAGAGCTCTGTGAGTCAGCAACTTCAGGTTGTTGGGCCACCTTCTGCATCCCTGGTAGGCTGTTTTTTGGTTGAGCTAGCATTGCTCCCCTGAACTTAGAGGGTCACCTATGAGCATGCCGCTCCCTTCTGAGCATCTGAGTTCCCTCTCATGCTGATAGTTAAGTTCTCCGCTCTCTAGAGCTCTGCCTTGGTAGAGATAGGATTGCTCCCCTCACTATAGAGGGTCACCTATGAGCATGCTGCTCCCTCCCGAGCTCTCCTTGTTGGTCGAGCTGGCATCGCTCCCCTTAACTTAGAGGGTCACCTATGAGCATGCCGCTGCCTTCTGAGCGTCTGAGTTACTCTCCAGAGCTCTGCCTTGGTAGAGCTAGCGTTGCTCCCCTCACTATAGAGGGTCACCTATGAGCATGCTGCTTCCTCCAGAGCATTTGAAAAGACGGTGTTCACAAATCCATGTTATGGTAAGTGTGCACGCTAGTCTCTGTGCACTTTCTGAAAGCCACGTTGTGGTAAGATCGCACACTAAGTGTTTTGCGGTCTTTCTAAAATCCTGTACGGTATGGGTTACGGGCTGCGGCTTCGTACCCATTCTTTGAGTCGGTCAGGCCCCGGTTTCACCTTGGGCCCCACTCTACCTATGTATGTGCTGAGTGCCCTCTCATGCTGAGAGTTAAGTTCTCCGCTCTCCAGAGCTCTAAAGCCATGGTAGAGCATCTGAAAAGAATTCAGCTCTGTGAGTCAGCAACTTCAGGTTGTTAGGCCCCTCTCTGCCTCCCTGTAAAGTTGCTCTCCCTGTTGGTAGAGCTAGCTTTGCTCCCCTCAGCATAGAGGGTCGCCTATGAGCATGCTGCTCCCTCCAGAGAATATTTCAAATCCATGATATGGTAAGTGGGCACGCATGTCTCTGTGCACTTTCTGAAAGCCACGTTGTGGTAAGATCGCACACCAAGTGTTTTGCGGTCTTTCTAAAATCCTGTACGGTATGGGTTACACGCTACGGCTTCGTGCCCATTCTTTGAGTCGGTCAGGCCCCGGTTTCACCTTGGGCCCCACTCTACCTATGTATCCCCAGTGATACTACTTGAACAGGGTGTTGCTACCAAGGATCTGTTGAGACAGTTCCTTCAGCGAGCTCTTGCAGAGCAAGCAGTAGCCCCTGGATGACAGGCCAAGACTTAGTTACTATACTAAGCGCTTGGTCGTATCCCCTTAAAGGATTCTCTTCTTCTGATTCCAAGCCTTTGAGCTCTACCCTGGGTCCAGGAGGCCCAGTTGCATGAAAACCCTTAAGTAAGGGTATCCCTGAAGGGGAAAAGATCCCTGAGGCAAGGGATTTCCTTAAGAGAGTTGCAACAAACGTCTTAACCGTCACCCTTACCTAAGTGTTTATATTAAGCGTTTCACTGTAGTTTCTGGCAGCGCACGGCAACGCGAGCTGCGGTTGCCATAGTTACTCTTCCATATCGCACTATAAACATAACGGACCGCAAAAATAACCTTACAACTACAGCTATAAAATATTTTTTATTTTTTTACAAAATATTATTTTTTTTGACAAATTGATCTTCATATAGGTGTGGGGCTTGAATTCGCACATGCGTTCCATCTATCACTCCGCAAACGCGTGGGAAACCAGTAACTGCAAAAAAACGCTCCGCTAATACGTCCTGCTCATCTCTGGAAGGAACTTTGACATATGTGTCAATTCGGCGACACGGGGCTAAGGCCACTCGATGGACAGCTCTGCAGACAGTGGATTTGTGTACTCTGAAAACGTCGCCAATGACAGACTGAAAAGTACCGCAAGCGAAAAACCATGAAAGAAAAACGCAAGCAATCAAAACTTGAAGCAGTGCTGGGAGTGCACGACTTCGTCGGGTTTGGTGTTGGTGGCTCAAGCGTTGCGGTGAGATGAAGGATTGACTGACGATCAAACCTATATTCTCTCAATAACTGCGCATCATTCATAGTCTCCAATGCATTATTTCGATCATTAAAAATGCGCCTAGGTACTTGCTCCTCTTCTATGAACATGAAATCAGCCATCGTGCTAGAGTAAAAGATGACTTAAGGGAGCTATTTTGGTCCCTTAATTTTTTAAGGTGAAACGGTTACTAAGGACTTTGTAGCAACGCATAGCAGAATTTAAGGGAACGCTTAAGCAATTAAGGGAAATACTTAAGTGACAGCCTTAACTTCCCTTAAGTAAGTGTAACCCAGGTTACCAGTGGACAGAGACAAAATGCACTCCAAATTAAACAGAGTTAAAGTATAAAAGATCATACTTTCAGATCAAATATAAGACTGCAAACAAAATAATTAATTATATAGAAATGGAGAAATATAAATATTGAATGTTATAAATATGTCCAATAGCGTTATCTCCCTTTACATAAGCCTCCAATGAGATCGCATTTTGAGTGACGTCATGGAAAATTCCGCTATCGCGGCACTTTTAGAGAGCAGCGCCTTCTAGAACTGTCTTTTCTCTGTGAACCTCTGACGCGAGCAGATGCTTGTGCTGCTCCGGGAGATTTGAAGCTCCGATTGAGTCAAGAAATTGATGTAAGAGTTGTATAAATGCCTCTAAATCATTTATATGATGACGATGTAGAAATAAGTAGTGGTAAAATGAGTGAAGTGATATGATTGTTCACGTTATGTGTTGACCGCATGTCAATGACGCAATATTAGCGCGAGTTTAAACGCTAATACAGTGTGTGTGTATATATATCTCTAACGAAGGATTCAGAGAGAAGCAGTTTATGCCCGAGAATGACATTTTGAGAACGTGTATCATCTGGAACTTCCCTGGTTCTTCTGATGTACATGTAAACGAGTTCCTTGGTGAGTTAAAATAGTTTCAATAATTTCAGTATTGTTCAATAAGGTTAATTTAGGATCATATTAAGTGTGTTACATCAAATTATTGTTTATTTGGTGCAGCATTAATGGCAAATACAGCCAAGTGTAAAATGAAAGATGTAATTTGGCATTTATGTGAAATTAATGCCATGGAAGGCAATGTATGTGTGTTAAATAAGATGCTTACCAGAAAGTATGCAAAAACGTGTTTATTGCACAGACAATTTATTGCATAAAGACAATTTATTGTACAGAGTCTTATAAATGGACATTATTTGCTGTGTTTTATTAGAAGTTGTGTATAATCTGAATTGATTCGTGTATATAGTGTCAAATGCTAATTGTTTTTTTTTGGGCCTTGTGTTTTCAAGGCCAGGTTTTTTTTGTGTTCTTCTGCTTTTGTTTCCATGTGAGTGCTGTGATGTCCAATTGATGAGTGTGATCCGTCCTGCATGTGAAATCGAACGAAGTGTGAATCATTCCTGAAGTGTGGACCGTCTCAGCTCTTCCTGTGTGTGTAACGGTGGGGTTGGACTGGCGAGCCGCCCGTTTAACGAATCCTTTGAATTCCCTGTTGAAACTGAACTTTCTCGTCTTTGAACGGTAGGATTAGAACCACACATCAATTTATTCTGTTCCATCCAGGGCAGAATAGGACGACTGAATTAAGTGCCTCACGAACTTTTGGACTAAGTTTACGAACTGATCTGTTCATTGAGAAACCTCAAACTTTTGGACTTTCAAATTTTGTTTTGTTTTGTTGTTTCATTTTCTATTGTTTTCCTTACGCCTGTGTGAGGTTATATGGTCCATGTTCAACTAATTGATCAATAATTTCATTCTAACAACAAAGTAAAAGGAAAGAACATTCAGTAAATTCAAACTTGTTCTTACCTCATCCTTTTGTTTTGAGTATTCATTGCTGCTGTATCATCTCTCTCTCCCTGGACGAACCTAATCTTTTGAGCCCACTGGTCCATTCGTAAAGTTGACACAAATTTATCACGTGTAACGGGTTACAAGTAAAAGTGGCGAGCCAGCCAGGAGGAGAGAGATTGGCCTGCAGCAATAGTGACAATATAAATATATTATTAATTATTTATATACTCAGCAGAATATTGACAACATGGATATTGTAAAAAGAGAGAATGTAGATGTCTCAAATGCCGTAATAGTCAGCGGCTTAACATTAACTGAAACAGATCAGGACTTAGAAGCATGGTTGTTGAGATATGGCAGCATTAGTCGCAACCTTCTCATTGATGACCCAAACTCCGAATTCCATCAACATGCCATTATAGAGTTTACTTATAGCTCCGCTATGAAAACACTAATGCCCCTTCTGCCCGTAACAATGGTCAGTACGTCAAACCCAGATACCACTTTCATAGTGCGTGCCTTAAGCTGTGTCTACCCTCATGTAGATAGTGACAGAGCCACTAAGTTGTATTTGGAAGAACTACAAAATATTGCTAGCGCTAGTGGAAAGTCAATTGAAGAAGTGCTCAAGGAGGAGTTAAAGAGAATGAAAGCTGGCTGTTCTGTTGCTGAGCCCATAGATGCTTCAGGTGATGGAGTTGAGTATCCACATGCTGCAGACTCTCAAACTCGTGATAGCAGCACCACCAGCTCACTGGATGGACCGTCGTCCCCAGCCAAATTACAGAGAGTGACCACAGAACAAGTAGCCCTTTCCTCAATTGAATCTGAGACATCACAAAACCTGTCCAAGGAAAGACCCAGCAGTAGAACTAGCCATCCTGCAGCTAATGTGTTACCCCATCCAGTACTCACAATGGACATGATTGATCCACCCAGCGTGCAAAAAGTTGTAGTTGAACACATCGTCAGAACCAACGACACTGCTACATTACAACCTGCCTCTTTCCGTCTCAGGTCTTTCTCTGGTAAAGTTCCTAGGCCAGTAAACGAGCCAGACTTCGACACATGGCGGGCAAGTGTTCAATTTCTATTAGATGACCCCTCCATTTCGGATTTGTCTCGCACAAGAAGAATACTTGATAGTCTGCTCCCTCCGGCAGCTGATGTCATTAAACATGTGAGTCCCCGGTCCTTACCTCCAGTTTACTTGGAGTTACTAGAGTCAGTTTACGGATCCGTGGAGGATGGAGATGAGCTGTTAGCAAAATTCATGACCATGCTACAGAACCCAGGAGAGAAGCCCTCCAGTTATTTGCACCGGTTGCAAGTTATGCTGAGCACTACTGTAAGGAGAGGAGGCATTGCGGAGAGTGAGCAAAACAGCTGTCTGATCAAGCAATTCTGCCGTGGATGTTGGGATAATGGGTTAATTTCCAGCTTACAGCTAGAGAAGAAAAAGATCAACCCACCTTCTTTTGCAGAGATGGTAGTGGAAATTCGCACGGAAGAAGACCGGCAAGCCTCAAAAGAAGACAGAATGAGAAATCATTTTGGATTGAACAAACAGAGTAATGCCCCCAAAATGAGAACTGCTACTCATCAAATGTCAACATACTCCCATGATGCAGTTGGTGGAGCAGCTGAAGAGGTGGATACTATGAGGGCTCAAATATCTGAAATTAATGCTCAAGTTGCTTCTATGCAAACCTCAACTTACCAGAAGTGCAAGCCTGATTATTCCAAAAATTCTGAATTTATCCTGCTAAAGAAAGAGCTAGTAGAACTACAAGCAGAAGTAGAGGCTATGAGAACATCCATTTCTGGTAAAGTGCCAAAAGAAACCCCAGCAGCTAAGGAAATAGCAGGATTGAAGAAGCAAGTGGCAGAGTTAAAGGCTCAGTTGTCAGCCCCTGAAATCCCACAATATCGGTCCGGGAAGACGGCAAAATTCCAGCATAGGCAAACCGGGAGAGATGAGAACAGTCAACTCAGAAGTAGTTCAGTGACATCCACTCGTCCTCGTCCTGGATACTGTTTTAGATGTGGTGAGGATAGACACCTAGCCATCAATTGCGAAAATGACCCGAACCCTTCTAAGGTAGATGAGAAGAGGCGCCAGTTGAGAGAAAAACAAGCCCAGTGGGACCTAAAGAACCAAGCCACTACTACTCAGTTAAACACCACGCAGTCTCTGTAGCAGGGCATATGGAGACTGGGACGAAGCATCATTGCCCTAAAAGCAAACTGCCAAAAGGACTAATTGGAATGAAATGCACTGCCCAAATCATTGTAGACGCAATTGAAGTGAACTGCCTTTTAGACACTGGTTCCCAGGTGACTACAATTCCCTTGTCATTTTACAAAAATAACTTGTCTCATCACCCCATGAAACCCCTGGAATCTTTGCTGGAAGTGGAGGGAGCCAATGGACAATCAGTGCCTTACCTTGGGTATGTGGAGTTAACTTTAATGTTTCCCAAAGAGTTTCTAGGAACAGATGCTGAGGTTACCACACTAGCACTGGTGGTCCCAGATTTGGTAAATATACCACAAGTCCTCATCGGTACAAATACCTTGGATGCACTTTACTCCAGTTATGTACCAAAAGAGAGCCCCAAATCAGCTTCTAAAGGGTATGCAGCTGTACTGAAGACACTTGATGTGAGGCATCGACAATCATGTGCCAAAACCCTTGGGTGTGTGACATTAAAAGGGGCAGTCCCTGAAACTGTACCAGCAGGGTGCACTGCTGTTCTTGATGGAGCCGTCTGTCTGAATTACCTTCCAGCAGAAACACTGACTGTTATAAGTCCTCCCACCATATCTTCTCTGCCAAGTGGTCTTTTAGTTGCTAGTGCATTGCACGCCTTACCTGTGAAACGTTTCTTCTCCTTGCCTGTGGTAGTCAAGAATGAAACCCAGACTAACATAGTAATCCCTCCCCGGTCTGTGATTGCAGAAATGCATGCTGTCCAGCAGGTGATAAACAAGCCATTAACAAGTGATGTTTCTGAAACATCAGAAAGTCCTCAGATAACTCTCGATTTTGGAGACTCCCCACTGCCCTCCGAATGGAAAGAACGTATATCAGCCTTGTTAAACTCTATGTCTGAAGTTTTTGCTTTGAAGGAAATGGATTATGGACACACTGATAAGGTGAAGCACCGAATTAAACTGAGTGACGAAACTCCTTTCAAGCATAGAGCTCGTCCCATCCACCCACAAGATATTGATGCCGTCAGGAAACATCTACAGGAGTTATTAGAAGCTGGTATTATACGAGAGTCTGAGTCCCCATTCGCATCCCCCATTGTAGTGGTCCGAAAAAAAGACAACTCAGTGCGGCTATGTATTGACTTTAGGAAGCTAAACTCTCAAACCATACGAGATGCGTACGCACTCCCAAACCTGGAGGAAGTGTTCTCTATGTTAACTGGTTCCAAGTGGTTTTCTGTTCTCGATCTAAAATCCGGGTATTACCAGATTGAGATGGATGAAGCGGACAAGCAGAAGACAGCGTTCGTATGCCCCCTTGGTTTCTGGGAGTTTAACCGTATGCCGCAAGGGATAACCAATGCGCCAAGCACATTCCAGCGGCTAATGGAGCGCTGCATGGGTGACTTAAATAGAAGAGAAGTCTTAGTTTTCATCGATGATCTTATCATCTTCTCCGAAACCCTTGAGGAGCATGAGCGCCGACTGATACAAGTCCTGAATCGTCTAAAAGAATACGGATTGAAGCTCTCACCCGAAAAATGCAAATTCTTCCAAACATCTGTACGCTACTTGGGCCACATTGTCTCCCAGAATGGTGTAGAAACTGACCCATCAAAAATTGAGGCCATTAAAACCTGGCCAAGGCCCCAGAACCTTCGGGAACTAAAATCCTTCTTAGGATTTACAGGATATTACCGTAGATTTGTTAAAGATTTCTCCAAGATTGCAAAGCCGCTCAACAATCTTACAGCTGGCTATCCTCCGGTTCGAAAGGGAAAAAAGAAAGATAAAGATCATACTTACTTTAATCCAAAAGAGTCTCTGGGCGACAGATGGACTACCGAGTGTCAACAGGCATTTGAAAGCCTCGTGGAAAGGTTAACCTCTGCTCCTGTCTTGGGGTACGCAAATCCTTGTCTGCCTTACCTATTGCATACAGATGCTTGTGCTACAGGACTAGGAGCAGCCTTGTATCAAGAACAGCAGGGACACATGAGAGTCATCGCATTTGCCAGCCGTGGATTAACAAAGTGTGAAGCCAAGTATCCTGCCCACAAATTGGAATTTCTGGCTCTCAAATGGGCAATCACCACAAAATTCCATGACTATCTGTATGGGGCAGACTTCACAGCGGTCACTGATAGCAATCCCCTCACCTATGTCCTTACGTCTGCCAAACTAGATGCTACTAGTTATAGATGGTTATCCAGTCTCTCAACCTACAATTTTAAGATCCAATACAGAGCTGGAGCACAAAATCAAGATGCGGATGGATTGTCTCGTCGTCCCAATGGTGAACCATCAGATGATTGGGAATCTAAAAAAGAGCAAGAACGAATCAGACAGTTCACTCTATATCATCTTGGAGATCTTGAAGGCAACACCAAGACAATCTTACCTGAAGTAGTGGAGGCCATCTGTGAAAAGCATCACGTCAATCAATCCCATGATTCTCAGTCTTTCCCGTTGACCTTGGTAGAGTCTCTGAGCATGAACGCAAAGGTATTACCTCCAGAAATCCAGGAAGAAGATGGCCATGGTCTCCCAGAAATTCCTTGTCTGTCTGAAGAGGATCTGATCAGGAAGCAGCGAGCTGACCCTGAAATTAAAGAGGTAATTGAGTACTTGGAGTCTAACAACAAACCTTCAAACTTGAAATTCCACTTACCTGCAGTAACCTTGTGGATGAGACAATGGAACAAACTTGAGCTGAAGAATGGGTTGTTATATCGGAAGAGGATGGATGGAGACAAAGTGTTGAACCAACTGGCTTTACCTGAAGATCTTCGAGGAATTGTACTTACCAGTCTTCATGATGACATGGGGCATCTGGGTCTGGAGCGAACTCTCGATCTTCTCCGTTCCAGATTTTATTGGCCGAAGATGGCAGCCGATGTGGACATAAAAATCAAAAAGTGCGAGCGCTGTGTTCGTAGGAAGACTCCTTCACAGAAAGCAGCTCCCTTGGTGAATATTCAGACCCATAGGCCTTTAGAACTAGTTTGTATGGATTTTCTGTCGCTGGAACCAGACAGCAGTAACACCAAGGATATTTTGGTCATCACAGACCATTTTACCAAGTACTCTGTTGCTATTCCTACCCGTAACCAAAAAGCACAAACAGTTGCTAGATGCCTATGGGATAATTTCTTTGTCCATTACGGTTTTCCAGAAAAGCTGCTCAGCGACCAGGGGCCAGATTTTGAATCTCGTACCATCCAAGAGCTATGTAGAATTGCTGGCATCCGCAAAGTGAGGACCACCCCCTATCATCCTAGAGGGAACCCGGTGGAACGCTTTAATCGGACTCTCTTACAGATGCTAGGCACCCTGGAGAACAAAAGCAAAGCTCATTGGAAAGATCACGTCAAACCATTGGTGCATGCTTATAACTGCACCAGGAGCGATGTAACTGGATACTCACCATATGAGCTAATGTTTGGGAGGCAGCCTCGACTGCCGATCGACCTTGCTTTCGGACTTCATACCAACTTCCCATTACAGTCCCATTCGCACTATGTGAAATCCCTAAAGAGTAGATTGGAGGAAAGCTACAGAGTTGCTTCTCAAAATGCATCCAAAATAGCTGACCGGAACAAAAGACGTTTTGACAGAAATGTAGTTGCTTCTACACTTGAACCGGGTGATCGAGTCCTTGTGCGAAATGTCAGATTGAGAGGGAAACACAAGTTGTCAGATAAATGGGCCTCTGAGATCTATGTGGTAGTCCGGAAAGCAGGTGACATGCCAGTATATACAGTCTGCCCAGAAGGGAAAGATGGACCAGTCCGCACATTACACCGCGACCTTCTACTGCCTTGTGGGTTTCTACCCCTGAATGAAATTGAAGGAACAGACCCTCTGAAAATTCGCCATAAGCCTAGAACCAGATCACACTCGGCACATGAAGCGGTTCCTCAAGAACATCTGAGTAGTCAGTCTGAATCAGAGGATGACTCTTATATTGGAAATTCAGGACGCCAATTGGAGTTTAGTACGAAAATTATTTCACCTCCAGAACATCCTATGCCCGTAGAGAACTTACCTGAAACAGAGTTTCTCAATTCCCCTGCTGCTGTGGTAGAACCTGTGAACGAAACCTTACCCGACACTGGAACCCTTCCGGCTGCCGTAGACCTTGTAAAAGAAACCTTACCTGACATCAGACTAGAAGAGGACTCCACAGATAATCAATCAGAAAATGAAGAAGAAAATAGTATACCTGTTCAAGATGGAGATACTGTTGAAGTGGAGAACTGCAAAAGCAACGGCATTGAAAGTACTGAGCCCCCAGAGTTGTTAGCACCTATGAATGGAAATGTGCTGGAGTTTTCAGGTCTGTCGGACATTGTGACGGAGGAAACACAGTCCAATGACACAATCTCACCTGCCCAGGATGTTACAAGTAACCAGCCCGTTACAGATGATAACCTTGGAGCTATTGACACTAGACGTTCCAAAAGGCAGCATGGGCCTCCTAACAAATTCCAGTATCATAAACTAGGAAATCCCCTAACACTAGTCATTCAGTCCTTACTGCAAGGGTTGAGCTCTGCACTTACCACTTCCTTGGAAGAATCCACATCCATCAGTGATCAGTCCTTGAATATGTCTGGTGCTTTTCCTATAGTGGTGACAAGTCAACCCCAAGCATGCCCGAGGACGTGCCTGAATTCAGAGGGGGAAAGTGTAACCCAGGTTACCAGTGGACAGAGACAAAATGCACTCCAAATTAAACAGAGTTAAAGTATAAAAGATCATACTTTCAGATCAAATATAAGACTGCAAACAAAATAATTAATTATATAGAAATGGAGAAATATAAATATTGAATGTTATAAATATGTCCAATAGCGTTATCTCCCTTTACATAAGCCTCCAATGAGATCGCATTTTGAGTGACGTCATGGAAAATTCCGCTATCGCGGCACTTTTAGAGAGCAGCGCCTTCTAGAACTGTCTTTTCTCTGTGAACCTCTGACGCGAGCAGATGCTTGTGCTGCTCCGGGAGATTTGAAGCTCCGATTGAGTCAAGAAATTGATGTAAGAGTTGTATAAATGCCTCTAAATCATTTATATGATGACGATGTAGAAATAAGTAGTGGTAAAATGAGTGAAGTGATATGATTGTTCACGTTATGTGTTGACCGCATGTCAATGACGCAATATTAGCGCGAGTTTAAACGCTAATACAGTGTGTGTGTATATATATCTCTAACGAAGGATTCAGAGAGAAGCAGTTTATGCCTGAGAATGACATTTTGAGAACGTGTATCATCTGGAACTTCCCTGGTTCTTCTGATGTACATGTAAACGAGTTCCTTGGTGAGTTAAAATAGTTTCAATAATTTCAGTATTGTTCAATAAGGTTAATTTAGGATCATATTAAGTGTGTTACATCAAATTATTGTTTATTTGGTGCAGCATTAATGGCAAATACAGCCAAGTGTAAAATGAAAGATGTAATTTGGCATTTATGTGAAATTAATGCCATGGAAGGCAATGTATGTGTGTTAAATAAGATGCTTACCAGAAAGTATGCAAAAACGTGTTTATTGCACAGACAATTTATTGCATAAAGACAATTTATTGTACAGAGTCTTATAAATGGACATTATTTGCTGTGTTTTATTAGAAGTTGTGTATAATCTGAATTGATTCGTGTATATAGTGTCAAATGCTAATTGTTTTTTTTTGGGCCTTGTGTTTTCAAGGCCAGGTTTTTTTTGTGTTCTTCTGCTTTTGTTTCCATGTGAGTGCTGTGATGTCCAATTGATGAGTGTGATCCGTCCTGCATGTGAAATCGAACGAAGTGTGAATCATTCCTGAAGTGTGGACCGTCTCAGCTCTTCCTGTGTGTGTAACGGTGGGGTTGGACTGGCGAGCCGCCCGTTTAACGAATCCTTTGAATTCCCTGTTGAAACTGAACTTTCTCGTCTTTGAACGGTAGGATTAGAACCACACATCAATTTATTCTGTTCCATCCAGGGCAGAATAGGACGACTGAATTAAGTGCCTCACGAACTTTTGGACTAAGTTTACGAACTGATCTGTTCATTGAGAAACCTCAAACTTTTGGACTTTCAAATTTTGTTTTGTTTTGTTGTTTCATTTTCTATTGTTTTCCTTACGCCTGTGTGAGGTTATATGGTCCATGTTCAACTAATTGATCAATAATTTCATTCTAACAACAAAGTAAAAGGAAAGAACATTCAGTAAATTCAAACTTGTTCTTACCTCATCCTTTTGTTTTGAGTATTCATTGCTGCTGTATCATCTCTCTCTCCCTGGACGAACCTAATCTTTTGAGCCCACTGGTCCATTCGTAAAGTTGACACAAATTTATCACGTGTAACGGGTTACATAAGCCCTTAGGTTTTTTTCTTGCAACCCATGTTTCACTAAGGGTACCCTTAACCTTATAATTAAGGGTTTTCTTATCTTAAGGGTTTTCATGCAACCGGGCCCTGGTCCCTAACAGGTAAGTTCTGGGGTATGCAGCTCAGGCCTTTGGCCGAAGGGGATAATGTCACTGACAGCCGTCGTACCGTCCCAGGGGCAACTCCCTTAGCCAGGTGGAGTTGGTACTTAGTGCTTGGCTTTTGTGACAACTCCCGAAGACGAAGAAGTGAATGACATATTTTCCCGGCGCCCCTTTATACTGCGGTAGGTAGTAACGTCAAAAGCTTTCCTGACATTTTTAGTGGACCTCAAGGAAAATAGCTAAAATTTTGTGACCCTTGAAAAGTGTACTATATTCCAGTATTTCATCGAAGAACCCATCCTGAGCTAAGCCTTGAATATCCACTGACAATAGAACAGCCCTCGCAGAGGCTGTTCTCATTCATTTCCCTCTTAGAGACCATCTTTTTTGCGTAATTCCGTAATCCATTATCTGGAATTGGGGGCTTACTGCTCAAACAATAATTCAAGCCCCCCTGCTCTGAAAACACGTATCGTTGCATCGGCATATCAGCTGCGGCATAATTCATCTCTTTCATTGCCTACTGTGATTTATAATCCAATTAACAAGCCTTCATCGATGAGCTGGAAGTAAACTGCCCCTGAAAGTAAGGTTTCTCGGCTATAGCTAACATGTTCAGGTTTTTTATTTTCTACTGTTGATTCTCTGATAAAGATGTAAGGTTTTATGTCTTAAAACGACTGGTTCTTTGTGAGAGGCATTCTGATAAGATGGATCAAATATAGAATTCAAAAGGACAAGTCTTTGATTCAGAACGTAATAGTGAGTGATGACAGGTAGCAACAGTTTGAACTAAGAAGGGAGCTGTCATAAGGCGATGAGCGGCAGGCTCACATGCTCATTCATATTCACACAATGTGATGTTCTTCACAGCAGGCAGCTTACTTTGTCAAACGTCATTTGAGTGCGGAGGATAGCCTGAAAGTGTCTGAGAGATGGCATTCAACAAATCACAAGTTACGTTTCTCTAGTGTTCAATAGATATCTTCAAATAGCAGTGATGTGTGGTGGACTTCTGAACTGTGGAGGCAAAATTCCCTTTCTTTGTTTAGATTTTTTAGTATATTGTAAATTAGTGTGGCTTTTCCATTTGATGTTTCTTGAAATACTGTTTGTTTAGTTTTTTTTGTTGTTTTTTTTTGTTTTGGTGTTTTGTTTTTGTTTTATTAATTTGTTTTAACTAATTGTTTATATATATTATAAATGTTCTAAATGATCTTTTTTATTATTTTAACTATACTAATTTATTATTAATCAAGATGTTACCAACCACTATTTGTTTTATTTTATTTTTCAGTATATTATTATTATTATTATCATTTAATAATATGAATTATTAATAATTACATATTAGTTAACTATTGAACACTTGAAAAAAATCAATGCATAGTCAATTATTCATTGTTTTAATTATTTATGAATTGTATATAATTTATAGTAATTTATTAATTATTTTATTTAACATACTGTTCTTTTTTCTGTATTTACATTGCTTCGAACACACACACGTTGCATTTTCTAGTCTCAAATGGTACTGTCTTTTTTTTCATCCAAATTGTCCCTTGCTCCTTGTACAAACACTTTATTCAATAGATATCTTTTAAAAAACAAACGTTAGTCGCGATTTGAAATGCATGTTTGCGTGTTGTGAAATTCCATCAAATTTGAAAGCATCATGAAATGTTAACCTGCTGCATGTCTGCACCAATCACAGCCCAGCATAAAGAAGCTCAACTGTGCAGATTACCCAGAGGCAATTACTGTTGGGTAATTGCAGAGCCAGCTGTTGTGTGCTCCTGCACTGCAGCTGTGGATATTATATCCCGGCTTATATCCTAACTTTATACGTGAGGCTACTGACGCTGTGGTATTGGGGATGTTAGCCTTTAATTATAATCTGAGACCAGTCCGCAATTTTATAAATATGGATAAGATTATGATAGCTGCTGTTACACCAGAGCCCAAGCAGGAGAGAGCGGAGTGATAGGAATGCAAAGCCAGCCTATGCACCAATGCTTGATTTAATTCATTTTAAATGAGAGATGCTAATTAGAAATAGCAACTCCATCTTATTTCCATGTACACTAGTGACAGGAAGAAGGAATTCTGCAGCAATGTAAATCAGAGAAGTCATTATCCATAGCAAACCGAAGCAAATTAACCAGCCTGTCATTTCAATCGCTAGAATCTGAAATCATTCCTGACACGTTTGGCATTATTTTGTGATATGGAGGTTTGATCGTATTGTGAAACTGGCGAAAGGTAAGGAATTGAATGATTCTTCTTCTGGTCAGATTTCTACTGAAAGATTCCATTATCTGTCGAACACTAATGATTCTATTAACAGTAATTTTATGGAATAAATTTAAATTCATATTTAAATTTATGCAGTCATATATGTGTGCTTGTGAGATGTGGTATAGATAGATAGATAGACAGACAGACAGACAAATAGAACAGTCTTTTTTCCATGACCTGCATTCTTGAACTATATTTCAAATTGGTTTTCTCAAAAAATTGCCAACACAATAGCATATACTTTCTTTATTTTGTTGAACCAGTCCTTTTTCCATGAGCCGCTATTATTAGTAAAGCGCACAATACGCACTTTTGTCCAATATACCCTTGTCCTCCTCACAAACTTCATACAGCCTTCATCCATCCTGGACACGCTTTTCCGCAAATTTTTCACATGACTCTGTAAATACGTCGCATTTGAGCATTCCCGCTCCCCTCGGGCTCTTAAAATAGATGTGTAGTCATGAACTTTTTAACGTGAGGAGTGTGTCCTCATCACATCTAACCTCATGCAGACAGCTGAAGTCCCAGAGCCCTTGAGGTGCTAGTCAGCGCGCAGATCCACTTCCCTTCATCCCAGCAGAACTGAAGACTGCTGACAGAGAGGACACTTGTTAATCGAGATCCTCTGTCTTCACTCACTGCGGTGAGCTCAAACCTATTGTGATTCACGGCCCAGCACGTTCCCACCTGCAGTGGTGAGAAGCAGGAACTTATCAAACCCTTGCAGGAGACAGTACGTTCACTTTGCTCTTCAAAGAGTTGCTAAACATTAATGGTGGAAACAATGGCCTGCGGTTTTGCGAAACGCCGGGAATATATTTGTGAATTCTCCCTGTGCACAAGCCCACACAATGTGATTTAAGTAGGACGTGTTCCTGGAAAAACATCCCAATCAGCCAGTCGCAGCCCTAACCCTTACCCTCAGATCAGAGGGCATTTGTTGCTGGATTTGAATCATCTTGATGCAGGATCATGTTGTGTGTGTATAATTCACATTAAACCATGTTATTTGCACGCGCTGGCTGCATTGTTTCAGTGCTCAAATCACTAAAGGAATTACACAAATCAAGTAAGGATGCAAATGCACCCACCACTGCAATCCAGACACCTTTAAAATGTCAAAAATGTGCTCGATTACACTGCTTGTCAGGGTATGTGCTCAGTTATAATGATTTTCTCCATAATTTGATGCCATGATCAATAGAAAATGTAAACAAACATCATAAATGAAATTTAATTCAGCTTTCTGCAGGCTATTTAGCACTTTTTGAGACTGCATGTGGTTTGAGAACAAGACACTGGTTTTGTTTATAAGTGCCACGTCTGTTTTGTGAATCATCCCTCAATCTCAAAATGTCAAACTTGTGGCATCTCATTTGACCGTATCCAACTATCCATGTCCGCATGCAATCTGGAAGATGTTATGAGAGCAGACCTGTGAAGATTGTATTTTCCTTTAGGATCCTCTCAAAGCGCTTTGATCCCATCTCTTCAACTGCGTTCTCATCCGTGGGATTTAGACGTGACTCATGTTCCCTGAACCAACCCATATTCCACTTGAAGTCTCCACAAGCTCTCAAAAAACAAGCTTGTGTGTTTTCAATCTTTATGAATCTCTGACATGTATGTTAATTGAGTTAGCGTATGCTGTTGTGATTGATCACGTCCTGCACCGCTGTCAATAGAGTGCATTAGTGCCCGCCCACTTTTTCAGCTGCATTGGTTCTGGAAGTATTTTTTCCTTTGCGTTTTTTTAGAAACTATTTATTTAAAGTTTTTTGCCAAATTTGCAAAACATACTGTATGTATGTATGTATGTATATATGTATATATATATATATATATATATATATACACATACATACATACATATATATATATATACATACATACATATGCACACACACATACATATACACAAATCTTTAACTATGGGAGTGGGCGGAGCTAAAGAGCTATTTTGGTGTGTCTTGCTTGCTGCAACTCTCTGATTGGTGGAATTTTTGTATAGCATCATGGGTAATGTAGTTTTTCACCAAAAATTATGCTATTTTTACACAATTATTTCAAATAATTTAATTCCGAAACCAACTGTTGCACTTGGTTGAGATGGCAATGCAGCATGGGACTAATGCGGGCACAATGCAAAGAAACACATAATGACTATATATCAAATAGATAGGAAAGCATCTGTTTGTGCAAGATGCCGTGACTAGCTTGCAATAGAACACCTGGATGTTCCTCAGTGCCACTGGCAAAATGTTCTGTGGACAGATGACACTAAAGGAAAACAATATGTGGAGAACGAAAGCATACAGCACCAACATCACAACCTCATGCTAGCTGCAAAGTATGTTGGAGAGATAATCGAGACATTTTGTAGGAGAATGTAAGGTCGTCTGCCTGCCATCTGAAGCTCAACTGAGACTGAGTGATGCAACAGGACAGTGACCCAAAGCACAGGAGTAAATCGGCTTCAACAAAAGAAAAATGCGCTTCTGGAGCGGCCACGTCAAAGTGCTGACCTCATCCCTATTGAGATGCTTTGGCATGACCTCAAGAGGGCGATTCGCACCAGACATCACAAGAATATTGCAGAACCGAAAGGTGTAAAATCCCTCCTGACCGTTGTCCGGGTCTGATCCACAATTACAGGACACATCTGTTGGAGGTTACTGCTGCCAAAGCTGGGTCAAACTGTTATTAAATTCAAAATTCAAAATTTTCTCACCCTGCACAGTGAATATAGACACAGTATGTTCAATAAAGACTTGTGCCGTTGTATGTGAGATCACATTTTATGCTGAAATCTAGGCAATTATAGGTAACACGTCCGCATACTTTTTCCTGCAGCTGTATGTATTTCATCTTTGAGTAAATTTAGTTTTTGTGTCCTCGGCTTCCTGTCACACATGATGTGGTATTGTGTGTCCTTTAAAGGAGGAAACGTGCCTCACATCAAATTTGCCCCAGTACCGTAGCATATGTGTGCCATGCTGTGCCGGGATTCAAAAACACTGGGCTGATTTTTATGCTGGTGGCATTCTGTGACATTTATGTCACCAATTAATTTCAAGACAGGACAGCCTGTTAATACAAAGACTACGGAAATCCTGGCACACTATGGTACAGGAAGAAGAAAGGCAGAAAGAGGAAAATGCAGTGCAATTTATTTTAATACATGAAAGGAAAAAGGAAAGATGCATGAAACCATGGCAGGGATCGGTGTTTTTTTGTTTGTTTTTTAGTTACAGTTCAAAGGAAATGTGAATCACTTTGAATCTACATTGAAACACGTTAGACTAAGTGAATTTCCTTAAATTAGCTATAATCTTTTGCTTACATTATTTTTTTTTATTATTGTTTGCTTATTTTGTATTTATTTATTAATACATTTTTTGCTTTTATTGTGGTTTGTGTATTTAAAAAAACATCTTTACATTGTTAGATGTCTTCTTCTTTAGAAGTAAATAAGCTTTTGAAACTGCCAGATCAAGTTAAACAAATTAATATTTTTGCTAACTAAAAAGATATTTATCTCTAGTTGTCACAAGATGTTAACTGCAGGACATTTTGCATATAGCAAGCAAACAAATCAAGTTAAAGGCTAAAATGCGGAGAATTGTTGCAATTTGATACATCGTTGCCTTTAGTGCTTTTCACTTAATTCTTGCTTTCTTTATTTAAAACAAAAAAAAAAGCTAAGTATTTTAGCAGAAATCTCTTGCATCACACTGCCTTTTAATTTTTTATAGTGTTGTCAATACATCTTTGTAGGTTTACCCTTTTCTTACCATTTTTCTCCTACATAGTATCTTTTGAGCATTTTGCTGTAGTATAACAAGCAATCCAATTATTTATGCACTTTATCTAACAATAAAAACAAATCCACAATTCCAAATGTTTTTGTTTGTGTCCTTGACATTAGGTTTTATTCAGTTTATTTAATAATAATAATTATTATTATTATTATTATTATTAAATATCGCTTTTCTGGGTACTCAAAGCGCTTTACATAGAAGGGGGGAATCTCCTCAACCACCATCAATGTGCAGAATCCACCTGGATGATGCGACGGCAGCCATATTGCGCCAGAACGCCCATCACACACCAGCTTATTGGTGGAGAGGAGACAGAGTGATGAAGCCAATCAGTGTAAGGGGATGATTAGGAGGCCATGATGGTCAGAGGCCAATGGGGAAATTTGGCCAGGATGCCGGGGTTATACCCCTACTCTTTTTTGAAGGACATCCTGGGATTTTTAATGACCACAGAGAGTCAGGACCTCGGTTTAACGTCTCATCTGAAGGGCGGTGCTTTTTACAGTATAGTGTCCCCCTCACTACACTGGGGTGTTAGGACCCACACAGACTACAGTGTGAGCAACCCCTTCTGGCCTCACTAACACCTCTTCCAACAGCAACCTAGTTTTCCCAGGAGGTCACCCATCCAGGTACTGACCAGGCTCAACCCTGCTTAGCTTCATTGGGCAACCAGTCTTGGGCTGCAAGGTGATATGGCAGCTGGATAATTATATTTATTTAGTAAATGAAAAAACAGCCTAAAAAAAAATCCAATGTAATATATATATATATATATATTACAATGTTAGAATAATTTAAGGATCCTTGAAGACTGGAGTAATGGCTGCTGAAAATTCAGCTTTTCAAAAGAATAAATTACTAAAATATGATGTTTTTAATTGGATTTTAGACCGATTTTAGACAAAGTGACTTTAATGCCATACACAAAGTGCAGTACTGTCTACGGCTGTCTGAATTCACTCATTGTCATGCACACACGGCATTCTCTGTATTTTGAATGGAGAATGAGGGAGCAAGTGAGCGGTTTCGGACACGGCTTATGGGTTTAGCAAAGCGGCAAGATGTTGATGGGCATGAGCGGAGTCTCTTCCATAATGACTAACTACTCTCATATGTCTTAAGTCATTACTATGGCAGAATGAACAAAGCCTAAGCTGTTTGGAGTAATGCGTTCTTCATGGTATACTAATGCATTTTGTCATGCTAACGGTAGGCTGCTGCTCTTGGCCGTGTGGAAACCTGGAGGAATGGAGCAGGAATAAGGCTATCTGTGTCTAGAAGCGTATTTCACAGGGGCCGCTGATAGGAAGTAGGGCAGAGTGCCCATGTGAAACCTGCCATTTTCATCTTTAGCCATTTTGAAGCACACTCCAGTCATGGGTAAAAAAGCAAGATTGTTTCATCTGGGCATGGTGAAAAATGGCTCGGGCTCTAAATTGGTTCTCCCATCCAGGGGAGGACGGGCGGCACAGAAGAGCACTTTGTGGCAAGCACTTACTGTAGTATTTCTCCCTTTGCAGCAGAGTTTTTCTAGCCCTCTTTTTCCATCGAATCGCAGCCTCAAAGAGACACCTGCCAAGAACCGATGGCTCGCGCTTAGCATGGCTGCATAACTCAGTAGCGCCGTTCTGTTCTTTTAAGCCACAATAAACCCTTGGCTGCACATGCGTCGGACATCGGTGGACATTCCAGCAGTTTAGCATGTCCTCTGAGGCTCGAAAAAAACAGCCCCAGGGGACGAGCCTTTTACAGCTGAAGTAATTGTTCCCAGAGGACACAATAAGACCTGACAAAAACATAACAGGAGGAGAAAATAGCACAGGTGGAAAAAATAGCATACTAATTTTGAAACTAATTTCAAAGCCAGCGGAAGGGCCTGGGGTGAGGTCAAATGATCTGGAGCCAACTGGTTGAGTCAGAAAGCATTAGGGCGGCCGAGAAGGGCACATCCTGTGACACCCACACTGTGCGGCTATTAAAACACATCTGTGTGCAATAAGAGGGGGCTTAAAAACATGTAATGTTTGCAATATGAGGGATGTGCTAGAAATTCAGCCACTGAAAACACTCAGGAAGGAAATGCCATAAAATGGCATTTTCTGTTTTTGCCCTAAAAGAGAAAATATGAACAGAAACCATTATATCATAAAAAAAAGTGTGCAGTGATTCAGATTTAGTTCAGTCTCATGTAAATGTTAATGAGGATGGATAATGTATTGATGGAGAAGTTGCATTTACAGTTAATGTGACGCACGACTCTCTCAAAACACACATTTCACACTTCACACACACATTTTGTCGTTTATTCTGAAAGTCATCAAAACCAGTGTCATTTCCACCACATCTCAAATGGTGTATTGTGTTTTTTAGCATTCTGTGGTGATGGAAATGACATTTTGAGCATTTTTGCATTACAATGACTGACTTCTTTGTCTTGCAAAGGCTAATTTCATAGCATTTATGTATAACAAACACATAATTTCAAAGTTTTTGCATGATTTTATAAAATGACTGATTATAAATAATGCACAATAAGAATATTTGGTAACACTTTACATTAAGCTCCCATTAGTTAACATTTAATTCATTAATTAATTCATTTAAACCATCAGCAATACATTTGTTACACTGTGTATGTTTGTTAATAAAAATGCAACTTTTGATTTTAATAATGTACTAGTACATCTTAGTAAAATAACTAAGATTTATAAAAGCTTTACAAGTATTTTGTCATTGTCAGTTTAGCTATTGTATCTAATATTAACAAATGGAACCTTGTTGTAAAATGTTTACAATTTAATGTTTTTTATGGTTTTTATTTGAAAAATACTTTTTAGGGGAAAATGTTGATGAGGCCAGAACTGTGGGACAGTCCTGATGTAAAAATTGATAGATATCTTTGCAAACAATTACAGAAGTAACTGTTATTTAATTACACAGTCTTTATTTTAAGGTGTCCCTGTTACAGTGCAATTATACAATTACGTACTGAGTAATATTAATTAACTACATGTACTTACTAAATGATTAGGGTTTGGTTTAGAGTTACTTGCATGTAATTATGTGTAATGTATTGTTATTATAACAGTAAGTACATGTAACGTGTAACAAGGACACCTTAAAATAAAGTGTTACCCTTTTACTCAGTAACTACAACAGATTAGATTAAATTGAGTAATTCTGTTACATGTAACTAGTTACTCCCCAAACACTGACCACCGCAAAAATTTAATGCTATTGAAATATTAAGAGAACAAAGGCTGAATGTGAATCAGACACATATGGATGTCAAAATCAAATTAGACTGCGCCTCAGATGGCTTTTGCTGTGGAAATCAGGTAAATATGTTGATGGTGAACAGCACTGGAAAGCAATGTGTCCCATGAGAACGAAAAAAGGCAATGTTGTGCTGACAACTCTGTTTTCTGAACAACAGCGGGGGCCGACCTGCAAACCACTATGAACAACCTGTTCTGGCTGAAGCCTCACTACTTTATTTAAGACGTTCAGCATCCCAGGCTTGTTTTGACAGCAGAGACAGCGTCACAGTCTAAGCAGCTCTCTAAGAGTGGCGTTCAAAGCGAGACGTACGTTTTTAGGTTGACGCAGGAAGTGAACAAAAGACCTGTTAGATGGACATTGTGTGTGTGTGTGTGTGTGTTAAAATGACATGATGAAAACTCACAGCTTCACTTCAGAGAGAGGGAGGAGATTTTTTAAGAAACTCTGTAAGCTCATTGGCTGCGTCTCCGCCCCTGCCGTCAAGCAGGGCTGGAGATCCCAGAAAAAGAGTAATTATTCATGACTGAGCTGGATAGAGACGAGCACGGCTGTACACAGAAGACTCTGGGGAGAAGTTGAGCTGGGATGCCTAATTAGCTCTGTATATCAGAAGAGAGAGAAAAGAGAGAGAGAACGGAGTGGGCGGAGGAGAAGAAGACACCATGCTCCTCCCCTCTTCTGTTTTGGATGACCCATTTAGGAAGCACAGCACGGCACAAAAACGCAACATCAGCTGAAACAAATAACACCTTCAACAGCCCAAGAAGCCTTTGTTGAAATTAATATTTAGACAGACTTGTGGAAAAAGACCTCTAATTTGTACTTTTCCATATCACAGACACTTCTGCACACACTTTTTTCCTTTTTCCTTGTTGCTTCAAGGGTTGGGTGAACACAGAAGTTATAATAACATGTTTAATAATTCTGTGTATTAATTAAATCTTTCCATTTGATCTCATTCGTGTCTTGGAAAAAAGAGTGCAATAAAATACTTCTCATGAGACTTACTGTGCTCTAAGGTGTTTACATTTTTTCTTATTAATAAAGGCTCATGCATCCACCTTCATTTGATTTCATGTTTAATTTAGTAACCTTTGTAAGGTGACAGATTTGAAAAAGGGTAAACATTGGTGTTTACTGTTACCTGCTGTTTAATTTGACCATTTTTAACAGTGATAATT
This sequence comes from Barbus barbus, assembly GCF_936440315.1. Lineage (NCBI taxonomy): Eukaryota > Metazoa > Chordata > Actinopteri > Cypriniformes > Cyprinidae > Barbus > Barbus barbus. The sequence goes on from NC_136721.1 coordinate 10,958,476, forward strand.
TAGTTGCCTGTGAAAAGAGTTTTGAGCTTTAAAAAAAAGGATTGGATGTATAAATGTATAATTTATTTACTTTGTATACAGCTTAACATTGAGGTTTTATTACTCTGAGTTAATTTCTCTCTCTCTCTCTCTCTCTCTCTCGTATTTTCTTTCATGTGGTGTCCTGCTGTGATTTCTGCTACTCTCTCAAATTAAAGGTAAGAGAATTACATGTTTTCTTTACATATTCATGAATGTGGATGTGGTTATGATATGCACTTTTTATGCACCATTTGTTATACTCACTTTAAAGCATTCTTTGCATTTTCAAATCCTGCTTTGGTCATGCACTCTGGTAATTATATTTACACATTTATATAAAGGAACTATAATAGTAATTTCAGTATACAAGATCTCAAGCTTTACAAAAAGACAATTAAAAATATTTATTTCTTTCTAATAGAGTGTGTATTTAATTAAAGTAAGATATAAAATATTTTATATATAATAATAAAATCCAACAACTACTCGTAAAATTTTAATTAAAATAAAAGATGAAATTATAACAAGTAACATACATACATAAATTTAATTATCCAGAAAGTGGATGTAAAAATAAATGGTTTTGTTTATTTATTTTTGGGCCTGCAACAATAATTGGATATTCACATTCACAAGTCATCGTTATCCATGCTCTCTAAGTGTATGGAATATGTAAGTTTTAATATCTTAGCTTCAGCTTGAGGCAGAGTCTCTGCTTTGATACCATAAATAATTATGTACAGCATGAAACCAAATACTCAATGGCAAATAAATACGAGTTCCCGCAGCTCTAACAGGATTTAACAACAGTGTATGCCAGCACTGCTTTATTCACTTACATGACAAAGACCTGTTTAATCAAATAGCAACAAGACAGATTAAATGCCATATCAATTCTATGTTGTACTTCTGATTCCGTCCAATTATTTTACATTACATTATGATTTACTAAGCTCTTATGATTTACTAAGACCTTATATCTTTCCTCTATTCACCAACTCTCTCTTCCTCTGGCCTTTAAATGGGTGTCAGGGCTGATTACAGGACATTTCAGGGTTGTCTGCCAGTGAGTCTTTTGGAGAGACCGGAGCATTATTGAGCTGACATCTGTGGAGCTCTTTAAATGTTCTCTGAATTGGGTTTCTATGCCTGCAACTGTCTCATCTGTAATATAGCGCTTCTTTAAAGAAACTTTCATTAATCCAAATAAGCTTTTACCTCCATGAAAGGTTGTCAGTTCTTTCTCTTCTTTTCAGATATTACCAAATATCATTAGAAGTGCTTTGTATCGTGATAATGAGAATACAGAGGCTTTCTTTTTTATAAATTAGTTCATATTCAAGAGTATATTCCCACGTATAAATCTTTTCAAAGAGATAAAGGTAAGCTAATAGGTCATACAGAATATTATTAATGGGAATATGTGCAGAATGTCATTTATTTCAATAGAGACATTTCACGTATGCTATTATACTCTTCATGCATAGAGCCACATTACAGAGATTTCTGATGTTACATTTGTATGTGTTTCTCGGTTTCCTGAAAACGGCAGTGTTCATTAATCTTTGGAAGTGCATCAGCTGTGTGATGGTGTATATTGTTAGTGGGTTTTATTGCAGAAATCACTTTGGATTCACAACCCATTTAAGCTGGAAAGCATCGCTAACTGATGGTTAAATGAGATTTTTAAGGGAATCGAGTGTTAATGTTATGCTTTCATAGGACATATGCTCTTCCTCCACACCTCTTCTTTTCAGACCCTATTAGGTTTATGAAGAAAATCTACATGCAGATTGCCGCTAACAAAATATTCACGAAGATCACAAAACAGCAATTGCAGTAGTAGTAGCACTAGTCGTCCTCAACTACTGGATTAGTGCGCTTGACTAGTTTATGCAGATTTTTATTTTCTAATGTTGACTTTAGCTGTAATATTTTGTGCAGTCGTGCATTGAAGGGGATGCATTTAGAGAAACAGTTTCTCATAGAGAGTTTTTAACGTGCTGAAACTAAGGTTCCATTTGTTAACATTAGTTACATTAACTAACAATGAAAAATACTTCTAAAACATTTATTAGTCTTGCTTAATGTTAATTCAGCATTATTAAAATCAAAGGTTGCATCTGTCTATATTATTTAATGCACCTGATTAATAAATACTGTTATTAGATTAATAAATACTGTTACAAATGTATTGCTCATTGTTAATGTTAGGTAATGCATTAAATACCTTGAACTAATGGGACCTCCCTTACCAAGAAGTAGTATACTTCAAGTTTATTTTATTAAGTATACTTTAAGTAGTAAGTATACTAGTAGTATACTTGTAAGTGTACTATTTCAATACTCCTTGGGACTAAATTGGCCCACTTTCTAGTATATAAAAGTATACTTTAAGTATAACAGTAGTAAACTGAGTACACAACTAGTTTACATAAATGTTTTTAGCTTGGACTGTAACTATACTAAAAGTGAACATAGGTATACAGATAGTTTACTAATTAAATACTTGTAGTAGCATTTTTAGTACACTTTGAAGTAGTCTCAGTAAACTACCAGTTTAGTAGTTTTATACTGAGAGTATACTCTATAAGCATACTCTAAGTATATTACTATGTCCCTATTAGGTATTAATTTGTATATATTTTGTTGAAAATCTGAACATACAAAACATCCAAAGAAAGAACACAGTATCTGCTTGTAAACAAAGACATTTTATTCTAGCTTCATGCATTCTTTTTAAACACTTGAATGTGGGTAAGTTACATAAAAATAAAAATAAATAAATAAGCAACATTTTGAACAAAAAGCTGAAAAAAGGTTATGACTTGGATTCAAAATGTAGATGGAGCCGATCAACACCCCAAAGCTTGACAGTCATTATTACCTCTTCATTGGTCGACATTTTATTCCATGAATTTACACAGTTTTGATGCTGTTTTATGTCAGATGATCCTGTTAGATTACATGTGGAAGCATCTGTTGTTTCCAGTTTCTTTTTCACTTTTTTTTTGTTTTTGTTTTTTTTTTTTTTTTGGAAATTCTGTACAGATGATGTGTACTAGCGCCTCCTACCGTATAACAATGAAAACATAGATTCTTGGAGCACAAGTATAGCTCAAATATATTGATATTTTTTCTAAGTATGTCAAGTATACTTAAATGTCATTTTAAGTATGTTTCTGAGAGGTACATAAAAAATAAACTAAAACTATACTTTCCTATTTTAAGTTTAAAAGAACTATACTAATAGCACACTTGAATAAACTTGAATAAAAGGGCTTATCATAAAATGTTTCCCATAATGTGAATGTACATCTCTAAATTCATTCCCTGTGTAGCAACACTGCAACATTAACATTGCTACAGATGTGAAAACACTATTTATGATAGTTTTGTTCAATAAAGAAATATAGGTAATTTATGTCCCACACAGTCATATTCGGAACAACATGAGGGTAAATAAATGATTCCTTTTATTTTAGTGTGAACTGTCCCATAAAGAAATGAATCTGAATAGAGAATACAATGGTAAAGTGGCCTATTAAACAGATTTATACAGACCAACTAGTCAAATAGGAATTCAGACAACCGTGTGACTAAAAATATTATGAAAATATGTATATATTTGCAAATACCTAGTGATTATCAGTCAAACGTCTTTGGCAGGTTGGCATCTTCTGTGTGATTTAAATCTGTTATACATGTAATCTAAGGTGTTAGAGTTCATTTTCACCTTTTTTTACACGTGTTTTTTTTTAAAGAAAGGTGTTTATAATCTTCACATCAGTTATTCAGCTCCCCTTCCTGGTCTTTTTAATAAAATACTGCATGTATTGTCTGTCCTTTCATTGCACATGGAATTCTGACGGGTTTGTGACTGTGTTGGGAATTGAGGCCGGGGGGTTCTGGTGCACGTACAGAGCCCTAGTGGGAATGCACAGATTTGTTTATTGAAGCTGCCAACAAAAATAGGACACCCTGGATCTTGAGATTTAATAAGTTATATGGCTTACAGTTCTGCAGCAAAGCAGTACATCAGAAAACTCAAGAGACTCAACTGTTTACAGTAGCATTTACTCATTCCTGGTAGATTTGCGAGTTATAAAGCTTAATCTGACCCTTGTTTCACTTTTTAGCAAGCATTTCCTTGATTCAGTAGCAAAACATTTTTATTTTTGTCACTAAATATCCTCATCTGAACTTGCAGCTAAAGTGACAGAGTTGACAGCTGCGGGGCTTGACGCATTTCTTTTTGCAAAGCATCAATGAGCCAGACAAGTTTTTTTTTTTTTCAAAGACCTTATTGTCTGAGGTAAAGCTTAAAGGAACACTCCACTTTTTTGGAAATAGGCTCATTTTACAACTCCCCTAGAGATAAACATTTGAGTTTTACCATTTTTGAATCCATTCAGCAGATCTCCGGGTCTGGCGGTAGCACTTTTAGCTTAGCATAGCATAGATCATTGAATCGGATTAGACCATTAGCATTTGGTCATCAAAAATGACTAAAGAGTTTCGATAATTTTCCTAATTAAAACTTGGCTCTTCTGTAGTTACATCGTGCACTAAAATCGACGGAAAATGAAAAGTTGCGATTTTCTAGGCTGATAAGGCTAGGAACTATACTCTCGTTACGGCGTAATAATCAAGAAATTTGCTGCCGTACCGTGGGTCCAGCAGGCGCAATGATATTACACAGGGCCTGAAAGTAGTCCCCAGCTAGGTAACTAGTTATGATACAGCCGGGGACTACTTTCAGGCGCTGCGTAATATCGAAAATTATTGAAACTCTTTAGTCATTTTTGATGGCCAAATGCTAATGTTCTAATCCGATTCAATGATCTATGCTAAGCTAAGCTAAAAGTGCTACCGCCAGACCCGGAGATCGGCTGAATGGATTCAAAAACGGTAAAACTCAACTGTTTATCTCTAGGGGAGTTGTAAAATGAGCCTATTTCCAAAAAAAGTGGAGTTTTCCTTTAAAGGTGTCGCACTGCCTCCGTTACAAAAATAGTGAATGAATACTATGCATTTGATATCACCTCATGAAGAATACACCTCCGTAAACAAGATAGGGCTTGTATTTTCTTACTGATGTTTGCCAGCCTAAGTGTAAAGGATGTAATTGTGGTACCACTAGCATAATCAAATGAAATAATGACTTTGAAACGGATTTAGCCCAAATAGAAAAAAAACAGATAGCCACGCCCCCAACTCACGCCATTGGTTGAGTTACTGTTGCTGGTCAGAATAATGCCACAGAAATGCAGTGTTAGCATTGCTTGAGGGAATCAACGTAGATTTATTTGATTAAAACCCAAAACTGAAGCATTGTAGCATCCAAAAAAAATTACATACTGCACCTTTTTCTGATGGAAAGCCACCTGAGATTTCACATTAGTATAAATTGTAAACCATCTTTAACTCAGAATTATCCGACAGTTTGAAATATCAAATTGGACGCCTGCAACTTCATAAATGCCTCTCAGAGGGAAGTCCAGTCCCTCGCCGAAGTGTCTCACACTGAGAGTAATTCACTGCCAGGTTTCCGCAATTACAGGAAATTGCTAATATTTCAGCGCTATGCAGTTAGCCTGACTGCAGGGTACAAGTCTTCATTTGATTTCCATCCACACTGTCAACTTAAAAACCCATTTAGATTTGATTAACCAAGATAATATTGTAATCTATAGAAGTTCTTCGATAAAACACTAATGTTCAGGTGAAAGTAAATTCTGCTAATTTGTTTGCTTCCTTTGTGATTAGACATCAGAAAATGCCTACGGAAAAAAAAGGTAATTTTTTTTTCATATTTATTCTTTCAAATGTCGTGTAGCTTATTTATGGTTATGGCTGAGAGCCCAGAGTGTTATTATTGGTCCACACCATAAAATGAATCTCATTTGCAGCTTTGGAAAACAACCCATAAAAAATGTATTCCAGGTCCTGTGGTTTCAATTAAATCTTGCATGCCCGGCTTTTCAGATTGCTTTTTTATACTGTAAATAGCATTGTCGCTCTTAACAGACCCCACAATAATGCTAACAGGACTTATTTAGTATTTAAATCCTATTTGGTTGTTCTCGCATCCCTAGTCTGATTTTAATTTTGCTGCAGAGTGTTATATTTGCTGCTCCTGTTTGAAATGTGCAGGATGTTCTTAGCCCGCAGAGCTTGCTTATCAAGTCTCAAAGTCTACTTCCACACTGTGGGAAAATAAGTGTAAATCCGGTATGGTTTATCCTGCGTAATGTAGGAGGTTAATACACCCTGGCACCCATGGAATGGTTTTGTGGGAGAGAAGCAAATATTGTGTTGCAAAACATGTGAGTGTCTGCAAAGAATGCCAAGTAGACTGCGTCGGTTCCTTTGCAGATTTTGCATTGTAACTACTGGAAATAACATGTCTGCTCATTTTTTTTATAGCGTATTGTAGTATTGTTACCACAATATTTGTTCAAGCCAACAGGAAGTTAAATCTGATGTAAACTAATGTTATATGGTTCTCTTTTTCTGCACCACTGAAACAAGAGAGACCTAAACTTGGTTTCTGTAGGAGTGCTGCAAGTTATTTGAGTTGTCAGAAGCGTCTGGGTTTGGCTGAACGCGTGGACTTAATGAACCGCAAATGATGCGTGTTCACATTTACCTTGATGAGCGCAGTGCCCTGACTGGCAGGCAAACTTATCCAAAAGGTTAATCACTCTCCAAACGCTAAAGATGAGTACGTGTTTCATAGTGTCTGGGCTAATTATGCTATGCATGATTAAAATATTGAAGTTAAAATTAAATGTGTCACTAAGGTTAGTTTCTGATGTATATTTAAATATTTAAATAAGTTGGTTCAAGTAAATGACAAGAATATACAAGGTCCGTATTCAATACTTCAAAGTCTTTGGCCAAAACCTGCAGCCAAATGTTTGGAATAATTCAGATTTTAATGCTTTTGTATATATTTTAAGATGTAATTTACTTTGAGCTGGCAAATGCTGAATTTTCAGCATCATTACTCAAGTTTTCAGTGTCACATCATCCTTCAGAAATCATCTAATATGCTGATTTGGTAATCAAGAAACATTTCTTATTATAATAATAATGTTATCACAATTGTGCTGCTTAATATTTTTAAACCTACCATTAAGTTAAAAAAAATACTTTTTTTGAGCAAGGATGCATTAAATTGATCAAAAGTGGCAGTTAAGACATGGTCACACTTTATTTTAAGGTCCAATTCTCGCTATTAACAAGTCATTATATTATTAATAGGCATGCTAAAAAGGAACTAGTTAATAGTGAGAATTGGTCTCTATACTGAAGTGTTACCCAAGTCATTTATGTTCATATTATTTGAAATAAATGCTTTTCTTTTGAACTTTCTAGTCCTCAAAAAATCCTGAAGAAAATGTATGATACAAAAATATTTAGGAGTTTTCTAACTGCTGAGCTGGATGGATCATTGTGGCAATTATATTGCGGTTAAACACCCAACGAAAGGAAAACAGTGCAAAGCTGTTGAACTGAATCCATAGAAAAAATACTTGGGATGGATCTAACAAGAATGTTCTAGCTGTCCCAAAAGCGGCAGCTGGTTTGTTTTTGGCATACAGTCCACATCCAGAGAGGAAAGATTCATTTATCTTTTATTATTTTCTTTTTTCCTCCTTAATTACCTTCCATTCTATATTTAGAAGCCTTTGATAGCACACAAAAAACTAATATGCTGACAAAAACATTCATTTTTGAAGTGAAATGTTAATATAAAGTAAATAACAACAATTCAAATTAAACTGTCATGAAGCCAAGGATATTTGGAAATTTAACAGCAACATCAAGCATTAAAGCAAACATTCAAAAATTGGGGTTGGGGGGGTGAATACAAAAGTAACTTTATTTGTCAGAGTTTGAATGAGTAGGAAGATTGTCTCTGTCTGTCTTATCAATCTATCTTAAAAAGAATGTTTAACATCAATGTTTAATCAAAGAAGCAGACCTTGAAGAATTAAATATATTATACAGATAACTATATGGAAACACAAACCTGTGGTTGATTTTGAAGTACATAGTAGTCTACCTCTACTAGCTTAAAGACAATGGCAAATGAGCTAGTTCTTTCATTATTATTCTGTGCTATACCCTTGCTGCTGTAATGCTCATTAACACTTTACTGCAGCATCACTTAATAACTTGGAATAATTTCTTCAAGAATGTGAAATCTTGCACAAATATCTCTGGAGCGCTGTATAGTTTTCCTCATTTTTTGGCCTCATTCCTCCTTCTTGGTATAGAATGCTGACTTTGATTCCCAGAACTGCGAGGAATCTCAGGTCCAGAAGGACTGAGCCTGTACACACATGATCCAGTGGACATGATTCCAATATCCGTTCCTCTGTGGGCATCTGGGAAGACACAGCAAATAACTGCACTGCTCCTAACTCACTTCCCTTTAGCCTCCATACACAGAGCTTATCTAATCACAGCATCTCACAGGGGCTCTCAGTGAAATCCAATCCCAACGCTTTATTAGAGATTGTTGTTTGAAGAAACATGTAAAACCCGTTTCGGCGCTGCATGAAAAGAGCGAGAATAAATCACTTTGCTCAACTGTTCATTGGGGATGTGATGTAGTCAAAAATGTTTTTTTTTTCATTTATTTTTGTTATGTGTGTTTACTTTTTATCCCACAGGGTTTCGAGTTGTGATATTACCATAAGAAAACTCTGTGGAATGTTTATTAATCTTAGAAACAAAAGAAAAGATGGATCACGCAGTTTAAAATCTCATCAGGGATAGATTAAACGCCATTTGAAAGTTTAGTCTATTAAATGTAGATACAATGGACTAAAGAGGGAAAAATGTGTGGGGGGGTGCATGTGTTTAAATTAATAAAACTAAGTCATTTTATACATATTAGTAATGTTTAGTCTTTTTCTTCAGTTTAGTCATCACTCTGTTTTTTCTTTAAGTAGGTCAGGCACACTATCTTAATTTTTTATGTATTTCTGTACATATTTGCATATTTAGCTTTTTGTTTATTGCATTTTTAAATAGACCAAAGTAAATAACATTTAGTCAGAAGCTCTAGGCAAAAAAAGTCCTAAGATTTGAGAGAGAATTTTTATTCTATTCTAAGCTAAATGATTCTAAATTTATTCAGAAGCATTTGTATGTGTGCTGAACTTTGTATTTTTTACTTATTTTATATTATGTTTTTGAATTTATATATAAAAATATAGCCTTACATTTTTGTTCAATCAAATTCTCCCTAATACCACTTTTAAAACGATAGCAAGCAAACCATGATTTGTTTCTGTGACAGCAACAGCCTAGCAAAGGGACAAGCACTTTAATATATCCTGCCCAAATTTCCTGTTTCACACAGTCAGGATTATAAAAGTTGTTTTGTGATTGGTAGTTTTAAATGGCACACGGCTCAGGAAATGGTTTATCTTGCTCAATACACACAAGTCTTTTTAGTTGAATTACAGGGAGTAACTGAAGCAGGAAAATTGAATTTTTGCCTCCAAGACTTTTTTCCCCCAAAGACGGTGTGTGTGGACAGTTCATTCAGTGTGTTTATTGAATTAAACAAATGCTTAACCTATCAGGAACTTAATGCACTGGCCCTTGCTTGTTCCACTACACTAAAGCCTGACAAAGAGCCATTGTGGAGTAATAGAAATATGTTGAGTGCCCAGTAACGGCTTAAATGTACCATATCAACATCCTCTTTTCTTAGGCAAATGTTTATTTTTAAAAACAAGGATCCTTTCTTTCATCTATAGAAAAGGCTATGAATGGTTTTATGTCATAATTTGTCTGTCGAGGGCAGATAAATGAGTATAGGTCATAATAACCAATCTAAGGCAGACAACATTATCAGAGGCCTACGTGAAGTGATATTCATTTGTTTAGCACAACCCTAAAATGATATAAAGTGGAATCAGATTCCAACATTTAGAAAATAACTAAGCCAATAAATTCTTATTCCTTCTGAGTGAGGAAATCAATTCTGTTTTGGTGACTTTATACACTTTCTAATTGCATCATGATAGCAGTGGTTAAGTTTCACCTCTGCTGTGAAACGTCTAAATGTCCCATAAAAAACGTCCTTGGGCCAATGCAGTCACGTGGGTTGTCTAGACGCTATATGGTTTATGTAGCAAAGTAGGTTCACTATACAACCCAACTACCAATGGAGAGCATTCCCAACCATAAATATTTCTTAACCGCGACAAAACTATATTTTGCTTCATTTCTAATTAAAAAGATATATATTTAAATCTCTTTGACGCTGGACTTATTGAGCTGTTTTTCATAGAATAATATGAGATGAGTCAGTATCTGTCTCTCAATGAAACTGCGCCTGTCACAAATGTCAAGACACATTGTTGCTTTGTTCCTGATATTTTTGTCTAGCTGGATTAATGTGAGAAATATTCCACATGTGTCATGGAAAAAGAAATCAGGCATTGTAGATGAACTCTACATTTTCCGTTGACGTAAAAGTAAGTAGGTAGGCGGTTTGTTTGTCTTTTCATTTGAATTACATGCTGCTTACATCAGTGAGGGTCAGACTATCATTATTATAATTTGATTTAAACTTTATATTATGTTGCAGTTCTGAATTAATTTACTAGCAACCAGTTTTAATTTACTTAATAGCCAATACAGAATTTTACTTTCATTCGGCGCTTGGCAAATGGTAATTCTGGACCCTGCTGACAACAGACACTTTAGCTCCCATTAAATGAATAGGCCTGATTGATCCCATGTGTTTTAGCATTTCATTATAAGCGTTCCTCATATTTCAGCAGCTTAAACAGTTGTTGTGATGCAAGGCAGCCCAAACTCAACGAGTTAGTTAGCAGATTTCACAAGCAGGTGTTCAGCACTCTGTAACCCACATCCCGCCTAGGGGACCACTCGCCAGAACACTTAATTACATTCCCCACACCTCCTCTGTTTGCTAATTTAGACGATCACACGCACCAGGAATGACAGGTGGCTCCACTTTGGCATCCAGGTATTTAGGTGAGATTTTAGGCAAAAGTGGGAGGTCAGTCATTTAGCAAACCATTAATCATTTGGGAGGGCGTTCAAGAAAACCCTCGTCTCAAAGTACCAATGATGAACAAATATCTGAACTTACAGCAGATGCCGAGTGTCGAGTGTGACAAACGGAAAGCACCTGGCAGATGTTTGAAGAGCTTTTAAATAATGTTAGAGGTGCTTTGCAACTCCAGAACAGACTATGTGGATGTTTTTTCATTAGATAACAAAATATGTAGCACAAGCAAGAAAGATGTAGCACAAGCAGTTTTCTTTTCCAATTTCTTGGTAAAAAAAAAAATATTTTCTTGGTAGTAGTTTTGAAAATGTGATTAAAGTTTTGGTAACAATTTACAATAATGTTTCATTGGTCAATATTAGTAATGCAGTTAAAATGATTAAACAGTGAGCAATACATCTAGAGCATTTATTAATCTTAATGTTAATTGAAATGCATTATTAAAATCAAAAGTTGTATCTGTTAACACAAATTGTATTTTTATTAACTAACATGTTAAAAATACAATTGTATAAACAAATATTAACAGTTGCATTAAAAAGTGCATAAAAATGGTACACAAGTATCCCGAATACTTTTTATCTTTAACAGACTTTAATTTTTGTTTGTTTTGCCCATTCCTATTCACCCCAATCTTTAATGGTAACATATTTTGTGAGTTGTTGGTGGTTTGTAATGGCTCACGGGGACTGGATGCTGCATTGTGGTGGTCTGCAAAAAATATATAGATACTGTGCCAAAGCATAATAAGAAGTTTAAATATATTTTTAAAACTACAATTTTTATTAACTTTTTAAGACCTATTGTTTCATATCGTCATCTGATCACGATGATATCGAGACGGTATTGATAATACTGTTACATCCCTAATATTTAGTCCACTTAACTTAGTAATTGCTATCACAATGTGAATTTACTTTCAAACAGCATAACAAAAAATGTTTTGGATACAAATGACCTACCCTGCCTTTAAAAGAATTTAATTAGGATCAGCTGTAATTGCAAAAGAACCTGGGGAAACATTCTATTAAATTGTTTCTGTTTCTGAGACCTTCTTGATGTGTTTTTCTACATTGTTCATTAAGTATAGCTGAACTTTGTTCACCTTTGCCCATTACTGTGCTTCAACAGTGAGGCAGCTCACATTACAACCTCTCATTTTACCCTGGCAAATCGGTCAACACAGTTGCCCAGGTTCATTCTCTAGGGCTGTTTCAGCACGGATAGCTTGGCAGTTTAAAGCATGTCGGGCATCCGTCCCACCCTGCGGTGGTTTCTTACCAAGCTGACGCAGCACGGCACTGGCTCCATTTCAGATCCTCATTTCTATACAGCCGCTGTGATTCGATGCCATGTCCAATCGCAGTGAAATATTAGCGCCCAAGTGTGCGGCGAAGAACAAGAGCAACAAGAGGGCAAGAAGTTGGTGAAGTTCACACTGAAAAGGGCCTTGCTTTTCAAGGCCAATAAGGCATTTCAGCTCCAAACCAATGCTGGATGCTTGTTTCTGAAATGGCAGTCCTGAATATGATGTTTGTCACTAAGGAAACACATTGCAATTGAGCATTCAAGGCACATCAGAACAGATGGCAACTTAATAAAGACAGAGACGCTTTTATCTCATATGAGGCAGAGCACAGGGCAAATATGCGATGTGAGATGGTTCTTTAGCATCCATCTTGCCTCACACATTCACATTGCTGCATCCCTCCTGCTGTGCTGCTCCACATCTCGCTTTCATTCTTATTTTCTTTTGTCTCATGAAACATCTTTGAATCCTTAGCTCATGTTACGTGTTTTCCTTCATTTGGCAGCTGGGACCACATATATTTTTGGGAGAGGAGGAGCGCTCATCACGTACACCTGGGCCCCCAATGATCGGCCGAGCACCAGGGCGGACCGTTTGGCCGTGGGCTTCAGCACCCAGCAGAGTGATGCCATCCTGGTGCAGGTGGAGAGCAGCCAGGGCCTCGGAGACTACCTGCAGTTGCACATTGTGAGTATCACAGCTCAGTTTGAAGCACTAATAGACATCTTCATTTCCTTATTTATTGTCCTACAATCCTCTACAGGCTCTATATTAACACACAGATGGCACATGTCTTTTTATTCCAGTTTTCGGATCAGTTTGGCTGTATCACTATAAATCTAAAAGGTTTATAACAAAAACAATAATAATAATAATACTATTTTTAATCATTAAAATTAATTTATTTTTATTATATATATATATATACACATGCATATATTAGTGCTGTCAAACAATTAATCGCGATTAATCCAATCCAAAATAAAAGTATATATTTCAGAAAAATATGTTGTTTATATATGAAATATATTTATTTATAATGAAAATGATATGAATATAAATATAGACATGTAAATATTTTCAAAATATATACAGTATGTATGTGTATTTATATATAATAAATATACACAGAACACACACATAAATTATGCAAACAACTTTTAGTTTGTATACGATTAATCGCGATTAATCGTTTGACAGCACTAATATATATATATTAGTGCTGTCAAACGATTAATCGCGATTAATTGCATACAGAATAAACGTTTTTGTTTGCATAATATATGTTCTGTGATACAGATCTGAAACTTACCACTGACATCCTAAAATTTTAATGTAAAGTGCAGACAAGCTGTGTTCACACCATGTTATAATAACCATAATTACTAGATGACAACTCTGGACGTTCTACTCGGGGCTGTTCACATCTTCTGACTCAGAATTATGTATTTTTATGGTAACACTATTAGCGCAAATATGAAACCGTGTGATTTGAGTTATCAACGGACAAAGCCACAGTACTACAAATAATAGTCATTATGCAAGAGGCTTATTAATAAAGTTCTAGGTTATTTTTAGTGGGACATTCAACTATGTGTTAGCTACATTAAACTGTACGGTATGTATGCTTGTGTGAACACTTTTTACAAACCAGAATCTCGTAATTACAGTAATTCCAACATGACATGAACCTACCTTCATTCTGCTGTGACAAAACTGTAGTATGTATTATATCTGGAGGCTTTTTTTTTTTTGCAATGCTACTGACTGGGGAACTGCTGACAGGGAAACTGATGCAAATTGACTTGGATAAAAATCTTAAGTTGAATCATTTTGGAGAACGCTTCAGGGGCTCCAGACATATGAAGCTATATTCATGGATCAAATGATGAATAGTAGCTACGTCTTTACATTCAATTCTCCTTGATAAGATCCGAATACACCTCCTCCCCCACCCAGCCAGATAGGAGAAAATTACCCAAGAAATGATGGAATCATTAATCGCTGAACAGTTTATGAAGAAAACACCATACCCCTTCATATTAATTTAGCCTATTAAAACAACATAGGGCTGAGATAGGATGCCAGTAGATCAAGCTTGTAAATGCCTCGTTGACCTCTTGGCTTATTACTTGCAATTATAATTCAATGAAAAAAAAAAAAAAGATGCATTTTAATAAGGTTCCGCTGAATGAATAATTAATTGAGCGTGAACTGTCGACTTTCACACTGTGAGCCTCCATGGCAGCACAGCTATAAACAGTCTGAGAGCAGCTGCTCTGCCAGACACAGACTGGGGCTTGTTTTCAGAAACTTCTTCCTCTTGTCACAGGCACAAAGCACAAGAGCCTCCCATTCTGTGGGCTGAAGGGTGGATCTGTGGAGGATTTTTTACATCCTTTCTGATGGCTTTTTCTCTGTGTTGGTATCTATCAGAATGGTGATTCCCAACATGGGGGACATATATCTCATGGGGATTTTGTATTGTTACACGTGTAGCTCTGAACACAGTTCCTTTTTAAGGAAAGAATATATGAATATCAATAGTAAATAATATATTTATTATATTTTAAAATTAAGAATAAAATGTATAATTTTATGCAATTTTATAACATTATACATTTTCATCAGTCAAATCTGTGGTAGAATACAGTATGTGATATTTAGCTATTTTAAATATATTAGAGATCCACTATCGGAAAATTTGATGCTAACTTACCCTCAGGCCATCCAAGATTCCTTTTTTTCTTCCAGTAGTACAGTAAAGAAGATTTTTAGCTGAAACCGTGATGCTTGGTGATTCATAAAATGTAAATCAGTGGTTACCATCACTTTGAGAGTCAAAAAAGTATATCAGGCACCACCAATTTAATACTCATTATGAGGTGATCGAAGCAAACGATTGGCCTGTGCAAAACACTGATTAATTACAACATTATGCATGTAAAAATGTAAAATGAGTGACTACATTTTGTTTACAAAATTAATTACTAAATATACCAAAAATTACATAATTATGTTTGAATTTATCATAATTAATCTCCTGATTTTTTCCAGATTTTAGAATGCAGAGTTAAACATTAATAATGTATTTTTGTCTTGAAATTTTCCTATTACCTCTTTATCATTAATATTAATAGTTTGTTGTTTATGCTGATGAAGGCTATTAGCATATTTGAGCCTTACTAATGAGGCTGTCAGGGGGGAAAAAAAGGTTGGGAAACACTGTAACCAAAAAACTCTGTCCTCAGTATGCCGGTCCAAGGCGATGGCATCAACCTTGATTACAGTGCCTTGTGATTTGGCTTGTGTCGTAAATAATATTCGGTTGTATATAAAAACGAGTCTGTAAACTTTATGGTAGACATAAATGGCGAGTTATGAAGGAGAGGCGTGGCAAATAGCATCTGAGGTTTCACGCTGCTCTCAAGACAACTCGGCTTACGCCTCAACATTTGTCCTTCATGTAGCAGGATTTACTTGAGCTTGTAAATTACAACCAAGGACAGATAATCCAATTGGTCGTGAGCATGACAAATGTATGGAGTGACTGACTACGGTGGGCGTAGCAGAGCCCTATGGCCCTTAGGCAGCTGACTTCAGGGTTTTCCCACTTCTTCTCTCCTACTACTCATCCCTCTTTCTCTCATCTGATGATGTTGCTTGGGTTTGTAGCATCGTTTATTCACCCACGGACTCTGAGGTTAGATGATAACTGAGCAGAACCAGCCCAGGCTGATGAATGAGACAGTGCCAGGGGTTGTTACGACTTGTAATGAATAGCAAACTCATTTTGTATTCCGGGTGGGTGCGTATCGATCTGAACCAAGATTCTGGCCTCCTCCATTTTGTTGGCATCGTGTGTTGAGAGTGCCCCAGGGTTCACCTGCCCACCTGTCAGGGGCACAGAGTGATGGATTAATAGAGCTTTATGGTCTTGGTGGCCATGTTAACCGAATACCTAGGAGCCCTGGAGAGGGGGCTTGAAATGGAGTGTAGATGCCACCCCAGACTGTAACCCACTGGTCTTGACATCAGCACGGCCGGGTAGGTGAACTCGTGCCCCTGGTGCCCTCTGCCAGCTGGCATAGTCATCAAAAAGAGAACGCAGACAGGATGGCAGATGCTTCAGTGGCCATTTGCTGTTGTACTTACCGATGTGTTTCTGTTTGTTTACACTGGTACATGATTACAATACACAAACAGTGAGATTCTGCTGGACTTCCTGTGATTTGGCACTGGTAATTACAGCTGTGCTGATATTCAGAACAAAAGCATGATTTTCTTTAACTGTGATATGATATGATGTTTTTACTGTAGAATTCAGCTTTTAAAAATGTTAATATTGAGGAAAATATTTTATAAACATAATATGGCCACTTTTGTAATTATGTGAATTTTTGCACCATCAACAGGAATTGTTCCAAAACAGCAGAGTGAACCATTCTCTCTAAGAAACTCACAGCAGTGGTGTTTTGTTCCCGAATTAATCACTTTTTGTCATTGAACAAATCATGTCTCACTCACTTGTTTCATACCTGAATGAGTCAATGTGTTTAAACAAATCATTTGAATGAATGATTCAATGACTCACTCATACAGACAGTAGGTGCATGTATGTAGTAGGCAAAAAACAGTATGTAAAAAGAATAGTCAGAATTTCACTATTCATACAACAGTAGCCAAAAAGTACCTAATATTCGTAAGTTGACACTTTGCTATCCCATGAGGCTACAGATTTGTGAATAGCAGTGAAACAACACAACTGACGCTGGTAGGTCACATGATAATGACAATATGACAAATGTACTGTAGCATAGATTACATTCATTGTACACACATCTGCACTGTATTGAACAGTACTTTTTTAAACAATTAGGCCTACTAGTAGTCTCGCGTAGCCAGACCTTCAGACTGACGGCTGAAGGTCTGGAATAGATGGCCACATTCATTGGCCAAGGCCCGCCCATGAGGCCGTTTGACCGACATGTCAAACAACCAATCATAGTTTGTTTCGTTTAGCGTCACGTTTCAGGGTGTGGAAATGTCGCCACAATAACAGACCGGTGTGTGAAACTCTTGGTTGTATTTTAAAGATTCAATGGCGCGAACTTTAAATATTTCACATACTTTTGAAAATCCAGCATTTAGTTGACCCTGATAAGCGTTCATCGTCACATTTGTAAACACGACTGCTTTCTTCTTTTGTGAGGGGGTTTGGCGCCACGGCATCTTTGTTTCCCAGCGGACCGAAAATAAACACGACACTCGCGTCTCCCGGAAATCCGGTTTAATTCAACCAGTCAGATGACGACTTCGACATTCCTGAAGTGTTTCCAGAAAAGTGTGCCATATGCATCAGACATTTAGTCAACGGTCCGTGGGCGTGATGTCTGAGGCTGAGACTACCCTACTAGTAATTATTTATTCTAAAGAAGTACATTTGCAGTTTTGGAGTTGCCACTCACTTGTTTCTTGAATGAATTAATCAGTGAGTTTGAATGAATTGGTTGAATGAACGATTCAATGACTCACTCATAAAAACAGGGACCTTTTTTGTTCCTGTATTAATCAGTGTGTTTGACCAAAATGGTTGAATGATTGATTCAATGACTCACTCATTTTTGAATAAATCGGGTGAATTAATGATTCAATGACTAAAAAATCCCCACCAGTATTGCCCAGATTGACAATCTGTCTTGAAATCAACACTAACAAGCAGAGTGATAGAAGTGGAAAAAGACCCAGTGCTGTTGAACTGTTATATCAGCACTTTTGAAACTGTAACTAGCTGTTGTATAACAAGACAAAAGCTTAGAGAGATGTTTCAGACAATTCGATTTGCATCATTTAAAGCTACAAAAGATCTCGTGCGATGTAAAAGGAAGGACTCCCACTATAATTAGCTGCTCCCACATTGAGTTTGACTAATAGGCAGAATAAATTGGCCTTTGTCAATCACAGCCCACTGTAAGCCTCCTTCATTAAGCAACTTTAGAAAGCACCCTGTGGCAAAGGCCACCTCTATGGAGGGGAATCTAGAGTACGGCAAAAAAGAACAGTTTAACTCTCTTATTAGAATTTTCACACAGACCAATTTTGCCAATAAATTTTATATTCATTGCTCTAGGGGTGTTATTCAGTTGATTAGTTTTGAATTCGATCTCGCCAGCCTTTACGACAAATTAAGAATATAGAAACAGTTTATAAATTTGATATATATATATATATATTTTTTTTTTTTTTTTTTTTTTTTAATACATATTTTTTAAGCTATCAGCTTGAAGGAAAGCCGCTTGCTTAAATTAATAATATAAATGAAATGCTAATGTTATTAATGATAATGCCAAATAATATGCAGTTGAATAAAAGAAGCACATGTGCAGTCTTACTAAGGGGCTGTGGGTATATCTAAGTCAAAAAGGTGTTGGGTCCATTTTGTCTGGGCTCAGTGCAGCAGCTCTAGAGCTCCGTCAGTGCACCATCCATCTCGTATTTGACTGGTGGAGGTGCACTTTGGCTATGGAACAGATGCCTGGGGCGGCAGCACACCTCAGGGAAATCATTCTTTTTAGTGGTGTGTATCCCCTAGACAGATGTGCTGTGATTAAAAAAAGGAGGAAAAATCTGTCAAATGGCAATGTGCGGTGTAATAATTAAAGTTGCAATTGTTGTGAAAAGAGTTGAGTTATTCAGTAAATTTTCTTTCTTGTTTTGCCCACTGAACTACAGGCACGTACACACCACAAAGTTCTGGGAGTGGAAGCTGCATTTAAATGCAGGAGTGATTAATGCTCTGTGTGTACACAATATAGGAGTCAATCCTGAAACTTTGATAGCTGACATAGTGGTAACCATAGCAAATCCTGCAACATCTTAGCTGCTTTGTTTTACATAGTATGCATTTGTGTTGTTTGAATGAAATTTGGATGTACGTCTGCCATGTTGTCACTTTCACTGCCCTTCACAAATTTCTTGTGGCCTCATGGGATAGTAAAGTGTCCAGTGAGAATGCACTTCAGATTTGCTGGAAGTAGTAGGACGTCCAGGTACTTTTCACCTACTGTTTTATGAACACTATGAATTCAGCCATACCTCAGCTAAAATACAGTTTTTCACCTGCACTGTAAAAAATTTTTTTTAAGGCAACCAGCTTTTTGCAGATTTTTGAGTTCTCTCAACTTATTTTTGTAGGAGATTCTCAACGTTTTGTTGTATAAACTTAGTATGTTGTATAAACTTAGCAACAAAACTCAAAAATCTGCTGAAGTTTGTTGTCTTAAAATTTTAAGTTGACTCAACTTTTTTTATTATTGTACAATATAGCATGGAAGTAGTCATATTCGGACACAGGGCTTGTCTTGCTCTAAACTCTGACCTTGGAAGTATATTTCCCACTTTTAAAATGCAGGTTTTTAAAGGGTTAGTTCATTTCCAGAATAAAAAATTCCTGATAATTTACTCATCCCCATGCCATCCAAGATGTTAATGTCTTTCTTTCTTCAGTCGAAAAGAAATTAAGGTTTCTGAGGAAAACATTCCAGGATTTTTCTCCATATAGTGGACTTCAGTGGTGGCCAACAGGTTAAAGGTCCAAATTGCAGTTTCAGTGCAGCTTTAAAGGACTCTACATGATCCCAGCCGAGGAATAAGGGTCTTATCTAGTGAAATGATCGGTCATTTTCTAAAAAAAAACAAAAAAATTATATACTTTTTAATCACAAATGCACATTCACAACTTAACGCATTACCTAGTCACATTGGAAAGGTCATACGTGACTTATAGGAAGTACCGACCAGTGTTTACATAGAGAATGTGCAAAAACTAAATCAAATGCCCTTTACAAAAAAAGGTAAAACAGCGATGTCAGACAATTTTGGAGAAGAAAATCAGATGGAGTTGGGTAATACTACCGATTACAACACACATGACCTTTCCAGCGTGACTCCGTGATGTGTGAGGCTGAGCTAGTGCAAGAAGAGCACTTGTGGTTAAAAAGTATATAAAATTATTATTATTTTTAGAAAATGACCAATTGTTTCACTAGATAAGACCCTTATTCCTCGGCTGGGATCGTGTAGAGTCCTTTGAAGCTGCATTGAAACCTCACTTTGGACCTTCGCCACGTTAGCTCCCTTTGAAGTTCACAATATGGAGACTTGAACATCTTGGATGACATGGGAGTGAGTAAATTATCAGGAATTTTTTATTTTGGAAGTGAGCTAATCCTTTAACACTGGTAACACCAATAAGAAAAAAAATCAAGGGACATATTTACTTTTTAAATAATTTGTTAATAAGTAATTGAAGTAATTTTTCTGTTTGTTATGCGTTTTGCACACTTGGTAGACAACACATAACACCCGGGAAAAAAAAAATATTAAAAAAATAAACAAATAAATAACTATAAATGTCATAGACGTGGTATACCAGATGGAGGGCACAAGGGCACTTAACAATTTCAAGCAATTAAAAATATATAAATGCAAAACTATATTGTTCCATATTATTCAATAAACTGTTAGGTTACAGGATGTAGTTTCTTGACTATTTCAAATAAATCTATTCCATGACTTTCCAATGTCATCTTATTTTGAGAAAGACCCATCTGCAGTGTGTGTGAGGCCTTTGGCAGGTGTTTGTGGGATGCTGCATCACACAAGTCGTTCTGACCTCTATTGAGTCAGATTCTCCAAATGAAGGCTGCATTTGGTCATAATCAACCATGAAGAAGATAATAACTCTGGAAAGCAGCCCCAGCGCGGTGTTCTTATAGCTTTGCGTCCCATTTGTCAAGCCGTTTGAGGGAGAGCTCAGTTGCTTGTCAGTAGGAGAGATGACAATTGATTCATAAATTTGCTTTGATAAATTGTGCAGCAGGGCAGCGTGTTTCTAGTGCTAAATCTAGTGAGGAGGAGGAACACAGGGTTCCTGTGCTGCCTTCCTGTTTATTAGCAACTTCCTGAAAGACTTCATGCTTTATACATTTTACATGAAATATATTCAGCTGCTCCGAATTAAAGCAGATGCATTTGGGTACCCGAAGAAAATATTTTGTGAGTGTGGAGAATCTAGGGTTTTATTGTGTGCTTCAGTGCACTTAACCATGACACGAAGACTGAAACGAGAAGTGTTTTGCATGCGATTGATGGATTAGCCTTTCCTTTGAAATGCTTCACTCAACATGCCTAGGACATATATCAAGCTCTTTTCTTGTTGTCTCTGTAACATGCTGCAGTAAATTATATGCATCTCTTGTGCTTTTGTACTCTGGTGCAAAGGTCTCATAAGTAGCGCTGTCATTTAACATGTTAATTTAATGTGATTTAAAAAATAATGTCATAAAACAAACTTAAATACATGAAAAATGTATTTTGAAAAAATGAATTATTAATTATTATTATTATTATTTATTCTTTCTAGGTTTAGAAAATGCCCCCCGTGTCATATTGTAAAATGTGACCTTTTTATAATGACTAACCAAAACACCCTACATCAGTGACGCATGAATGCTTATTTCCATCTTTCTTTGAAAATGTTTTTCATTTTGCGACATGCTTGGGGCTTACCATGTTAATTTTATAGTACACATCTTTGAAAATGTCATAACACAACACTGTTATGCAATCAGGATCTCTATCTAAGTGCCAGTGCAAATGTACGATCTAAACAAATGATTCGTGAGAACATCCACCTCTCTGTTTCATCACATTATCTGGAGTAAAGTGTTTGCTGGGAGTAGACCCAAATGGACTGAACCGATATCGCTTCTCTTCAGCACGCTATATAGTACAGTGGCTCTCAGAAGTATTTGTATGAATGTCTTTGCATTGTACAGCAAAATATCACAGCAAAGTGACTTTTTTGTTAGTGTCTTTTTCATTTACATACACTGTTAAAAATTTCCTGTAGAAATTACAGTAACTTACTGGCAGCAGTTTGCCAGTAACTTACTGTAAATTAAATTTACAGTAAATATACTGTATTAATATTTACAGTACCATTTAACTTGCTGTAAATATATTTACAGTATGTATACTGTACTTTTACCGTTTTTACTGTAAAATATACAGTAATTATATGGTCTTTTCTCCAGTAACGTATTGCAATACAAGAAAAATATATCAAATTTAAATGATTTAAATGAAAATAAGCAATGACAACTGTGTAGCTTAAATTTTTTTTAATTGTTCAATTGCAATCCTTGCAATAACATTTTCATATTTTCACAGATTAAGTAAAGACTCAAACAAAACATTGTTACAAACTATTATATATATTACATCCTATTCTAATGTATCCCAAGCACAACTTACTATGATAATAGTGTAAAGCGACAAAAGTGAATCTTCAAAAAAAACTTTTGTTACACACAAGAAGCATGGACTATATTTTTTCAAAGCTGCCTGCTGAAATCCACAAACTCTTAAACGAAAGAGGACACATGAGGGTTCAGGCCTTCTTCCCATTTCTTTTGCTGATCAGGAATTTTGCAGAGCACTTGCTGTTGACAGGATTGATCCTCGCAATGAACCTTCACATAAAAGAAATAATTCATTAGACCATTTCATTTTCTTTGTAAATATTTTTTAAAGCATTAGTTCATCATTTACTCACCCTTTTGTTGTTACAAACCCATAAAACTCTGATTCATTTTCAGAAGTCTTATGTGTTTGTAACAACATGAGGGTGAGTAAATGACGACAGAAGTTTCAGTTTTGAGTGAACTATCCCTGAACTGTTTTAAGATATGAAAACTTAGAAAGATATGTTAAGGAGAGGAAAGTAAAATATATTGTTTTCTTCATTCAATGTAAACATAAAAAATAGACAAAAATAGACATGCTGATATTTGGTAATATGATATGTCACAATGAACATGCATGGTATTGTTATAGTGGGCCAAAAGTGGGCACTTCAAATTACTGTGAGTAACTCTATTACAAATTTTGATTTTTAGGAGAATAAATTTTAAGATTACTTTTCCATCAACCAGTTAAAACACTGCCCCTCTTGACTGGTCTATCTCCCCGATCTATCTACTATCTACCGGTCTACTATAAGGTTAACTAATGGGTCTTTATTGTAAAGTGTTACCTATTGTTCTTTATAATTCTTTTGCACTTTAATCTGTTTATCAAGTTTAATAAGTTTATAAAATGTTTACTTTATATTTTTTTTGTGTATTATTTTATTGTATTTAAAGATCAAAGTTATTTTTGTTATAAAAATTAATTGAACCTGTTATAGGAGGATAACACTTTTTTGTAACTTAATTCAATACCATGACGAAAGCTTCAGAATGAATTGTGATATGAGAATTTGAAATGTCACATTCCTAATGTGAAATAAAAACTAACAGTCTTTAATTTTCGTTTTGTTTCATGACATAAGAAGTTCCACTTACTCACCTACAGTATATAAATAAAAGTTACTCTGTAACTGTCTGTTATGAATTCATTAGAAGCATAAACAGAATAGAGCACAGTTCATTTTATTTAAACTCAAATTGTCAGTTGTCATTACTGCATGCATGCCAAGAAGACATGACGGTAACATACAGACACTCCACCCAAACATTTTAATTCTTTCAACATTTACTCACCCTCATGCCATCCCAAATGTATATGACTTTCTTCTGTGGAGCACAAATGGAGAGTTTTAGGGGAAAAAAGTCCTCTGAAGCAAAATGATAGGTGTGTGAGAAATAGTTTAAATAATTTAATTTAACCATTTAAAAAATGTCAAATTTTAAAGCACTGCTTCCGGGCAAGTGTCCTACATGTGTTTGTTTGATGTTAATGTCAGCACGTTGTGAAGCATGATATAAGCACATTGTGAAACTCACACAAGATGTGATGGTCCTATATGCATTCTCATCACTTCTCATCCGAGATTCACAACAAGCTTGTCAGGCTTCACAATAAGCTGATATTTACATCAAGCGTGAACTCATGAACCCATGTTTGACAGTTGGCCGGAAGCAAAGGTTTATAATTTGAAATGTTTAAAATATTTGTATTTTTCTCACACATATCTATAGTTTTGCTTCAGAAGACATTGATTCATCCACTGGGGTCACATAGCGTTGTGATTTCTATGTGTGGTTTTTGAAGCATCAACTTAGAGGGACCAATTCACTTGCATTATATGGACTTACAGAGATGGATCATTTTTCTAAAAACCTCTGATTGTGTTCCACAGAATAATGAAAGCCATATACATCTGGGATGGCATGATGGTGAGTAAGTGATGAGAGAATTAGCATTTTGAGCGAACAATCCCTTAAAAAGGAATAGTTCACTGAAATTGTTTAATTCTGTCATCCTTTATTTGCCCTCATGTCTTTCCAAACCTGTATGCACCTCCTTCTTCTGTGGAACACAAAATAAGATATTTTGAAGAATGTTGGTGACCAGTGTTGGCGTTTTGGTTCCTGTTAACCTCCATTATATGAAAAAAAAAAAAAATACAATGAAAGTCAATGGGAACCGAAACTGTTTGGGCACCAGCATTCTTCAAAATATCTTAATTTTGCGTTAAACAGAAGGAGGTGATGCATACAGGTTTGGAATGACATGAGGGCGAGTAAATGATGGCAATTTTCATTTTTGGGTGGGCTTTTCCATTTAAGGGATTGTTCACTTAAAAATGCAAATTCTCTCATCACTTACTCACCCTCACGCCATCCCTGATGTACATGGCTTTCATTCTTCTTTTTCCCTTAATGTTTACTTAACATTACAGCATACTGCAAGATGTACTTACATCTGAATAAACTCCAAAAGTAATGGCTGCTTCCACTTGGTACTTGAAGTTATGAACATAATAGCACCCGAAGAGAAGAGCAAATGCAAGGGACATATCTGGTAGGTCAATCACAGGAAAGAAGACTTTGCCTTCGATCGCCAGCATCCATTTTTGCTGCATAGAATTGAATCTCCTAAAAAATAATTAAATAAATAATCATAATTTATTAAGTTCATGTTTTTTTTATTATTGTGTTATTTATAGCTTTGCAAAAACATTTCACATTTGATTTTGGTGTCAGTAAAAATGTGTAGATGTTGGAGCCTTTCTCATTAGTTCAAAGAGATAGTTCACCCAAAAATTACAATTCTATTATCATTTACTTGTTATTATTGTTGAAATTTGTTATTCAAAACTTATTTGAGGAGATGTTAGGTAGAACGTTAGACATAGAGTGCCACGAATAAAGTGTGACAAAATGTTTATTTTTAAAAATCATCCCTTTAACATCACTAAATCATGTATTAAAAGATCTTACCAAGCATGATCAGCCTTGGAGTAAAAAGAAGTCAAAGCCTGGTCTTTGCATCTGCCAGAGTTGTTATGACCTACACACACACACACACACACACACCGTTTTTTTTAAGTGTCAGTTATATAGCAATCATCAGTTGTCAGATATTTAAACGAAAAACACATACATCGGCTAAAAGGGACATCTAACCCTCTAATCCATCTAAAGCTTTCTGTGTTTGCGATAACGTTACGTGTGCGACTGAAGAGCGGAGAGGCTATATATAGAACAACGAGCAAGCATACACGGAAACCTGAAAGTTCGCACTTTGACATGATTAATAAATGCATAATATCTCCAAAGAGACGCCACAGTGTTTGAAGACGAACATTGCAGGTTTCATGCTAGCATTAAATGCATGCTGTACATTTATACACTTACATAAGCGATTACACAGCGTTACACAGTTGTACCATTGAAAGCTCAGTTTGTTGGCCAACAATTTCATACAAGTTCACATAAAAACTCACCTGCTACCGACGTGGTCAAAACCAAGACAGAGACCTTTTTTTTGTTCACACTTTCATGGTGAAACTTTCTACAAAAAAGGACAGAAAAGAAAAAGATTATTTGCGCAAAGTTCTCTTCAATCTCAAATGAGTTTCCGCTCTCTAACGAACACCGTGAGGAAACTGCGCGTCGTGTCGTAGTCGGTGTTTTTATTATTATTATTTTAGTTTTCAATTAAACCAACAACTAACCCCAAAAAATTACACTGACATAAAACATGTAACGAAAAAGCAATATTATTGGACATACATTTGCAGCTGCGAGGTGTGTGCGTCCTCCTTTTTCTTCTTTCTCCGAGCAGAAGAAAAAGCCTTTCTGTCATTGGTCAGGTTTCGCGCTCATTTTTTTCACTGTATTTGGATTTACAGTAAATTAAAAATACTGTATTTTAATGGCGCCAAGAGGATATTTCCCATAATGCAACTTGAAAATACAGTAACATACTGTGTAACTGTTTTACAGTAAAGTACAGTTCATATTACAGTTGAATACTGTGTAATTTACAGAAATCGCTAACAGTGTATATTTAAATATGTTTTGATGTATATATGAATGTTTACAATTTTCACATTTCATACAGTCACAATGCATTAGTAGTGATTTCTCAATTTGTCCATAAATGCTAATTCAAGAACGAAACACCACTGTGTTGTTTTTCTGCAGTGACTTTGTTTGCAACTATTTATTGGCAGAGCAAAAACAGACACAATACCTGGTAGTATTGTGTCTAAAATCTAAGTAACTGAATATTTGCAGCTTCTGTGTTTCTGTAACGGGATTTGAGCTGTGTGTCAGGTCTAGTCACAGTCTTCCACCAGAGCTGCTCTTACATAATTCAAATGCTCTGCTTTCCACGTAGGTATAAAAGCTACTGTTGGTTGATTAAGATTTGACAATTGAACTTGTGAATTTTTGAAGTAGTACCACCAAATCCATAATATTTTTGGATGCATCAAATCTAATGCATTGGTATTCATTTATTTTAAGTGTAGCCAGTGTGCCCAAATATTTTTTGGTGACATTCTATAAAACATTAGGTCCAGTGTTTTTCTCTGTATTGCGTGCAATGCTCTGGGTGTGAGAGTGTTTGTGTATGCGTCTGAGCATGTGTGGGTGTGAACGGTCCTTCTAGCTGTCATTCTCGCATTGACAGAGTGGTTTGGAGAGTCCTGTGGACCTACTCTCTACTCTGCAGTTGTTACTCCATATCAGACTCTCTTAACCGAAGCTATTTCACAGTGATTACTCAATGAAAGCAACACAGGTGACCCCGCTGCCTCACTCTAGATGTCTCGTCCCACCCATGTATCCCACAATCCTGTGCTACATCTCCTCCCACACCCGACCAATCATCTCGCCCTCCTTCCTGCACTCCAAATCGTGTTGGCTCTGCCGTCCTTGTTAGAATTCAGCAGAAACAGTCGAGGCTAAAATTAAGAGGATGTGACTCCGTGGTTCCCAGTCCACAGGCCCAGTGCCGGTGGATGATTTATTGTCGCCCGATATGCAAGGCTACTGTCAGAATCCGACCCGTCGCAGCCTCTAACTGCACTCTGAATGCGAGACGGCACACCTTTGGGGAATGGGAATTTTGCCTGGGGCAGTGCTGCAGAGTTGCACTGGTGTGCATAAAGGACGCTGAGAGAGGGGAAAAACCACAAGGTGACTTTCCTCATCCTTCCTGAAGTGAATAAGATTATGTGATGTTTTTTTCCCAACTGAATTTCATGTATGTAGATATATTCAGAGAATATGAAGCCATGTGTGTTGGATACAGTAGAGACTTTACATTTACTATTATTATTAAAACATTTGTAGTATGCTGTAACTTTTCAGACTTATAAGACTATAAAATGAGCAACTTAAATTAATGGAGAATCTGAGTCTTATACAGAGACTTGGGGATGTGCCCTTTTTGACTTGTCCTAGTAAGCTACTATTCTGAATACTCTAGCATCTACATAATAATGGACTAAAAATAATTCAAAACACCAACAACTGCACATCAATGCCATGGCAACTACATAAATACCTGAGCATTCTGGAAGAGGCTGACACAGGCAGTCAGCATTAGTTAGTTAAAGGGGTAACTCACCCAAAAATGAAAATTCTGTTAGCATCTATTCGCCCTCATTGCATTCCAAACTCATTAGACCTTTGTTCATCTTTTAATTTCTGTTGTTTTTCTGTTCCTCAACTGAATGTCACCCAAAACGTTAAAGCCTCAAAAACTTTATAAAGAGATTCTAATCAATCAGTTCAAAAAACTCTTCTGAAGAGACACAATCACACGTGATAAACAGATTTGGTAAAAGGAAATTTGGCTCAGTTTACCATATTTGATGTATGTTTGTAGATCAAAATCGCTCATATTTCACTTAAAATATCTTCATTTGAGGTTTACATGAACAAAAGCCTTATTGTGAGTTACTCATAAAGACTTATGAGTAATTCACAGAATTTAAATTTTTTGGGTGAACTGTGCCTTTAAATATTGGTTTAAATCTAGTTTAAAGGGGTGGTTGATTGCAATTTCACTTAGTGTATAATGTTGCTGTTTGAGCATAAACAATACCTGCAAAGTTGCGATGCTGAAAGTTCAATGCAAATGGAGATATCGTCTTGTAAAATTCTGTCAGTTTAATGCCTACAAAAATGGCTCATAGGGACTACAACAAGCTACTTCCCGGGTTCGTTACATCACAAACCCAGATAAACCCCGCCCCCGGGAACATGCAGCAAAGGCGGTGAGGCCATGTTGTGCTGCTTTAGAGAAGAGGAAGAGAAAACTAGGGGTGCACGTAAAAATCTATTCATATATGAATCGCAATTCTGTCTTCTAATGATTCTGATGAATTCACAAGTCTCAAAATCAATGTTCAACAGCAGCGGTTCTCAGTCCTGTTCCTCGCATAGCCCTGCTCTGCACACGCTCTGCATCTCTCTCTCTCTCTCTCTCTCTCTTTCATTCAGATCACCAGCTACAACAATGAACTGTTCCATTTTCACACTTATTTTCACATAGCTATGAGAAGCGTTATACATGGACACACGTACTGTATTAAAGCTTTAATCCGGATAAAACCGTATATTAAAATCTAACAGAAGCAGTAGCATATAAAAATAACAATGTATCTAAAAGTATGAGACAACAACAAACAAAAAACATGCCATTAAGAGCCGTGCTTGCACAGGTTCTGTGTGATCCTCTTCTCTTATATTCTCTGGGTCTCAATTGGGCTTAAATTGATAAGCAATATAGATGACGCCATTGTTTTCAATACAACCGAAGCACATGCCGCTGAGGTGAGGGGCGGGACGTTTAGACACGCACTAGAGGTGGTTTAGCCAATCACAACACACTGGACCAGCTAACCAATCTGAGCCCGTTGTGTATTTCTGAGGTAGGGGCTTCATAAAAGTAGGAAATGATCAGCGTGTATATAGGAGAAGGGGCAGAGCGGTGTGGAATAAAAGTAAATTATGTGAAAAATAATGTGTATTTTTAAAAATGAAGCACATTAGACTGCACCCCATAAACACAATCAAGCTTAGAAAAAAAAACAGTCAACCACCCCTTTAAATCTACTGTGCATTGCAATTTGCATTGGAATGTTTTATTTTATTTTTGTTTTTGGTTGAAAACTGCACAAGAAGTGAAATGCGCAAAGGTTTTCTTTGAATATTGGTAAGACTAGTATAGTGACCAATTCCTACTATTAACTAGTTGCTTAATAGCACACCTATTGTTAACATATTGGCTGTTTATTAGTTTATTATTTATTTATTATTTATTAGTGCTTATAAAGCACATATTCTGCGTGACCATATTCTACATCCCTAATCCTACCCAGTACCTAAACTTAATAACTACCATACTGTTACGGGGCTGACGAGACGTGAGACGTGCGGATCCATATGCAAAGCTTTATTATCAAACATGGTCAATAAACAGGCAGGGTCAGATAGTGGCAAACAGGTATGGCAAGGGCAAGACAAAGCAGTCCGTGGAGCAAGCGTGGGTCGATGATCGGCGAACAGTATCCAAAGGGGCAAGGCAGAGAGATAATCCAGAAACGAGAGCAATAATCCAAACGGGGAGCGAACACAGTCCAAACGGCAAGGCAAAGGGGTAAATCCAGGAAACACGGGCAGGGTCAGACACGGCAAGATAA
This sequence comes from Barbus barbus, assembly GCF_936440315.1. Taxonomy (NCBI): domain Eukaryota; kingdom Metazoa; phylum Chordata; class Actinopteri; order Cypriniformes; family Cyprinidae; genus Barbus; species Barbus barbus. Next base: position 10,988,887 of record NC_136721.1, read on the forward strand.
ACAAGGCAAGACAAGGCTATAAGAATGGCTCTGTAAAGTTGCTATCGCTGAATGAGTGATAAAAGCTAACAATACTCGGCCCCGAGCAAGAGGAAGTCCCAGGTTAAATAGTGAGTGCGTGATTGTGAAGTGAGCATCAGGTGTGTGTGATGAGTGAATGGTGACAGCTGTGATCTGTGCAATGCATTGTGGGAACTGTAGTCCAGTGTGCTGTGTAGTGTGAGAGTCAATGTGGTGAACGGGTGACCTCTGGTGGTGGTAAACCAGGAGAGCATGGACCAGATTCGTGACACATACTAATTATTAATAAGCAGCAAATTAGCAGTTTATTAAGGCAAAAGTCACTGTTAATAGTTTGTTAATGGCGAGAATTAAAGTGTATCCTTGAAAATCTGTTATCTTAGTATCACTTTACAAAACGGTTTTATCAGTTCAAATGAATGTATTATTTATTGCTTGAAGTTCATTTCTACATGTATTCTTTCTACACTTTCTACAGAATGAACAAGTGTGTATTATTTTTTATATGACCATTAACTAAGATTAATAAATGCTGTTAAAAACAGCTCATAATACCCAATGCAATATTCATGGATGAATTCTGCTTATGTTAACTTATAGAACCTTATTATAAAGTGTTATCAAGGCCAGAATTGCCATATGGGAATTTGGGCACATGTCCAAGGGCACAATGTAGGGCCATGTAAAGGTTTTCATGGTCATAGATGTCAGAACAAAACTGCAAAAAGGGAATGAGTCCACTAAAAATCAACCTTCTCCTACCCAAGGTCCATGGTTGGGCAGAAAAGGCTTCGGACCTTAGTGCTTATGATTACCACAACATAGCCCTGAATCCTACCAGTATTTATTTGTGAATGTGAATGTACAGTTATGCAGTTGTAGCAACCAAAGCCCCCCGCTCCTCAAAGCTCCCCATGTTCCCTGTCCGCCCACCTTAATGTGCAATGGCTGCCTCTCCTCAATGCAATATTAACATGTACTGCAATATAAACAGACCACAAGACTGCTTTTGCTTGCAGCGTCTTGCCCATGTGCATGCCGCAATAGAAATGTGCCTTCAGGCTAGATTAGTCACAAGTCAGTCCTTCAGCCTGTGCCCAGACTTTAATTAAACTCTCTTCTCTTCTTCCTCTGCTGCACTGAGGATAGCATCCCTCCATCCTTTTGTTTTCTCCATCCTCTCTCTTGAATTTCAATAACTTACCAGGGCCTCATTTGTTTTGAACAAATATCTTTTTTTTTTTGAACCACTCTTCAAGATGGGTCTCTTGGAATCCTAGCTCATTTACACCAAGACAACCTGGGCATTCCTGTCAAGCTTTGCCATTCATGAGATTGTTTTCTCTTCGCAAAAATGTTGATGTGTCTTATTCCGTGCAGTCAGTCACATTGGTCGCCTGCGGGGCGAGGCGAGCCATACAGCGAGATGTCTAGATGTAGTCTAGTGGATTAAGGCCATTTCATTCCTCACATTAAGAGGTCTGACTCAGTGCAGCCACAAAGCCACAGGTCATGACACTTCACGTGACAAAGCGGCCTGTAGCCACATTGCATTTTTTATTTGAAAATCTCATGAGACATTGTTGTCACGGAACTTCAAGATCACTAACCCAAAAAGGCAAATCACAAGGGCAGGGTTTGGTAATAGGAAAAGGAAATTCTATTATTCCATATGAGAGAGTAGCTAATAACTTTGCATTCAAATGGGCCCCTGCGTCAGATCTGCGTTGCACACAAAAACAGCGCAGCTCATTAAGAGGAAAGTACCAGAAGAGTAGGCTATATTGTGGCAGGGTGTTCAGCTGCAGAAAAAAAGATGGGAATTGTATGTGGGACATGCCAAGAATAAAAATGCACTCTTGTGAAAAGCTTTTTCAGCATCCAGACTTAAAAGGATGTGTTTCATTACCAGCCAATGTGGCCAATATGAGTCGCAGTCATCTACCTCTAGAGCGCCATCTTAATGAAAACGCTTGCACCACCCATTTCCCAAAGCTGCCATTAACATGAGGCTTAAGACATATGGACACAGTGCACCTCTACACATAGTCTAATGATGCAACAGTTTTTATAACCTAGACTATTTTTTTAAAACTACTCGTAAAAAACAGATCGTCCAGTACAGTTCGCATATTACAGCCTACGTTTACATATCAGTGCCTCTTCTGTATTTACCAATGGTTATTTACCAGAAAATGGTTATTTATAGTCACAAGAAAATGGAAAAAACAACAGATCTTTCCTTCCATATTGTGACATACATCCAAGTGCAACATATTACTGAAAAGGGGGGGGGGGGAATAGGGCAGGGACCATCTATCTGTTCTATCCATCCATCATAGATTGGATTTTGAGATGTGTGTGTAACATTAAAAAATGAGAAGTGAGTGTAGTTCTCAAAAATGAGAATTTGAGTGAACTAAATGAATCTCTCTGACTCTGACATGGCCAATGTCAATGGTCAGTATCAAAACAAGTTAAAAATACATAATACATACAGAATAAGCATTTATGAATTTTAATTTTAGTTATAACTGTTTTTTGGCAAGAAACACTGACCCGCAAAATAAGATTTGTAGCGTTATGTTGAAAGTTGTTGAAGCGCAAGTAGCTACAAGGGATGCCACAATTCTCAATATAATATTGAACTGTTTGGTACGACATTCACTGTTCAATACGCATTTGTGAATTGCATAATTTTTTTTAGTTTTGCATGTAATTTGTGTGAGTCTATGTGCTGAGATGAGAAAACGCTTCACCGCTTATAATGTGCATTTGAAAAAGTAACACACGCCGAACATCTTCTGCTGTAATGACTTGTAATGAGAAGCGTTTCTAAACCTGTTGTCCAACAAAAGATAACATGTTTTTACTCCACAACATCGAATGTTTGAAATAACTTCCTTTTTGTGGTCTGAGGTGGCTTTTTTATCACAGAATGAGGCAGAATATATATTCTATACTCTAATAAAGACTATGCCGATTAGCAATGGACTATAAATATACATAATATAAAAAATACCTGAGATGGCTAGAAGAACACAGATATATACACCATATATTGTCGTAGTCAAGTGTTTATTGTCTGTTTCATCATTAAAAATGTCTTGAAAATGTTATCTTTTTATAATTGTAACAACAGTGATAGCTGGATGTTTTTTTTTTCATATTAGGGATTTCCTGGAGCATCATGAGTTCTATATATTAATTCTGTGATGCAAATGTGGAGTTTTTGCACGAGGGCGCCCTCTGTTATCCAGTATGAAATGATGACCAATCCATCATATTTTGGTAGAGATAGGAAAAATAATGACGTTTTAAGTAGACATATATAATAATCCATGTCTTTCTCCAGTATACAGAAGTGTACAGGAGTTTTTTGTTGGTAATTTGTTTTAAAAATCGCATTTTAAATTGCAAAGAAAAAATAATAATAATAATGTGCTTTGATGGGCTAAGCCAGCAGAATCAAACCGAAAACTGTCGTTAAAAAACCGAGGTATTATTGAACCGTGGACTAACTGTATTGTTGCATCCCTAGTAGCTACAGATATTTTATTCTCTATTTTGACATACTATACATCCAAGTGAAACGAACAAGGAAAAGAAAAAAAATAGGGCGGGGACTTCTGTCCTTCAGTTGTTATTGAATGGAGAAATCTCTGGCATATGCCAGAAGAAAAAAAAAATAAACATTCACCAGAGGATCGAGTTACGACATTCTTATCAATAAATCAACAGGTCAAAAAGGAAACATTAAACACATGCATGTATGAATTGTTCACAATAAGATTCATTATATGCTTTTAGAAAATAGACTGAATTTCCATTTCATGTCAACTTAAGAGAAAGTATTTTGACAGAAAAATGGCACACTGCAGCTGTAAGGAAACACATGGCAGACTCTAAATTTATATTATTTGATATGATAGAGGGATTTTAAGCTCTTTTCATTTTGTCAAATTACCCAATGTTAAAAAAATCTCCTGAGAGAACAATGGCACTTGTCTCTTTAAGCCTATCTCTGTCCTCCGACTGACTGGGAAGGTCATGTTCAGTGACTCCCATTAGCCCGCAGTGTGTGTGGGTAAACAGACAGGTGAGCCCATGCGTTAGAGCAGCACAGCCAAAGGTCATGATCACTGGCCCTCGCTCGATGCTCCCTGCCCACCCTCCGCACACCGATCAGGGAGGCATGTTTACCTTTAATTAGTGTTATCGGTAATATGCAGAGCAGCCTGTCTCTTATCAGATAGACTCTGCACTGGCAGAACAAAAGCCTGTGGTTAAATTTGCCTCAAGGGTTTACAGGCTCTCTTATTCAAAATTAGCTTCCTTAATAGTCATTGTCTCCTCTGCTTTACCTCGCCTTTGCTCCTCCGGAAAGTAGGGCAGGCGTTTTCAAAGCACTCATGCAAATGAAAAGAGGGCTATTCCAATTTAGAGGGAGAGAACATAAACACATCGCCACAAAACAAGGTTGTCTGCCTCAATTCGGAGCAGAGATGTTGAAGTTGAATCGCTGCGGGCTTCTGGTTGTCTTTTTAGTATGATTTTCAGCTGTAGTCTCAAGATGCAGAGTTGAATAGTGGTCATAGGCTCTCTGGGAAAGTAAATGCTGACAGGTAATGAATCTTTCCCAGCTGGTTTATTTTTCCTCTGGGTGGTTTTGAAGCAGCCATCATTCTGTGTCACGAATGTTAACCTCTCGCAGTCTCGAGCCCAGTAAGCATTCCTTAAGCAGTCATTTTAAACCTTCAAAACAATTACATCTCCATTAAGAAGTGTTTTTGATGCTTACAGGGTAAGTGTAGGTTTTCATGAGACGCTGGTTGAAATTGCATTTTGATTGCTTGTTTTCAAATCTGTAGAAACTATATGTTAGTGTATCCAGCAGTTTTTAAATCTAAGAATTGATGCCTCTTTATTTTCTCCACACATTGTCTTTTAAACCTTTTATTTAGAGGATAATGCAAATAAACAGGAATGTTGAGGTGTAAGGTTATTACATATAATATTAATACGTAATTTAAACAAATAGTTTAATTTAGCTCAAAGGGAATCATTTATGATTTTATAGGGATTTGAACAGAATCAGTGTTACGGCGATTCACTGAACGAGCCGTATAACAAACTCTGCACTGGATATTAAAATCCCAAATATAGTGAAAACACTATTAAATAGCACAGTAACGAAATCGACAGATTAAGGCATTAACTTGTGAGCAGAAAACACAAGATACTTCTCTTTTAAAATATAAATCAGTTTTATTTATATAAACCTAAGACATAAACTAATCTAACACATGAACACAAGCATTCACACATTCACACGTTGCAGAAAGAGAGAGAGTGAGGAAAGGATGAGTTTAAGAGAATGGAAATGTGAAATCCCAAGTTCACAGCAATATGTGCTATTGCATAGACCTGAACAACCGTCAATCACTTATTTAACCCTCGCTTTGAGTTTCTCAATGAGGCTAAAATTTATATTAAATACACCAATTAGAACCTGTTAGAATCTGGAGGTGTGTTGCTGGTTTTGCCTGTGTAACGGGGTTGTGTCCTCGTTGCAGACAGGGGGGGTTCCCTGAAGTGTCTGATTGGCTGGAAGTTCAGTAGTCTTTGAAGTGATGTCTCTTGGGCGTTGGCTGAGGATGCGGAGTTCTTTCTGGTTGAAGTTTGAAGCGGGTCGGAGCTAGCTTCGTAGCAAACTTACATTAGAACACGAAACTCCACGGAAAGAAAAGAAACTAAAGTAAAATAATAAAATAAAATGATGTAACGAGACTAAGTTGTTTTCTTTCTCATTATGGCACGTGGGCCAGGGCACGCTCAAAGAGCAGCACGCACTCGGTGAGAGGGACGAGAGTTGGAGAGAGTAAAAGGCAAGAGATAAGAGAGATGTAACAGAGAGAGTATTTTACGATGTCCTGAGGTTTTAAACTCAGCTTCTGGACCGTCCCATCTGGACGGCTTGACCAATTAGAAACTGTCCTTGCTTAGCTAGGGTGTGTTCTTTACATCATAAATCAGCTTGTTATCAGTCACATGGTCCGAATTTTACAGGCTTTGGCAGAGTGTACCTTTTTGAACATGATTTCATAATAAGACTATGATGCATTTGACAAAGAATTGATTGGAAGAAACATTCACATCATGAATTTTCGAGCTCATACATACTAAATATGCAATATTTATCTTTAAGGCTCGAGCTATTCAATAATGATTAAAAAGACATACATATTATTTGATTAAAACATGATATGTGGGTACAACATAAAAATGTCCTTTTAGGATGATTTTATGTGCATATGGAGAAGAAAGTTTTTGTATAGTTCTAAGGAGAACGAAGGAATGTTGGTTTGGACGGTCTTTTATGTGTGGAGACACGCCCGAAAGAGTCTGTAGCTAATGATTTTCTATCACAGGTTTACACGTGAACATCAGTCTTGATTACTTGCAACCAATTTGACAGTCTCCTTCTTGAATTGGAATTATCAATAAGTGTTTCTTTTTTCCTCAGTGTTGCAAGTTGTTTGGTGAAAGAGAGCTTGCTAGTTAGGATTGCTTCAGCTAGTTGGAGCTAGGACTCCGGACAGATTTATGATATCCTGTTTCTTGGAGCCTCTCTTTCTGGAATCTCAGCTTCTCATGTTTCAATGTTCTGATCGCAGCTTCACTTTGTCTGATTCAGTCTCTGATATCCTACAGAGGGAAAGAACCAGGATGGATTCAGACTTCATATCTGACTTGTTGGCAAGATATTCAAACATAACACCATCAGAAATTCCCTTTAAAGCAGGTCAGTTCGCTCAGCGGCCATCTTAGCATCTATTTTAGGTTAGAAGTGTGGCTTATAGTCCCTTAATGGCGAAAATTCTGAAAGCTTGAAAACTGTGTCAAGATATTTAGTTTCAATCGCATGTTTCAAATCAGCTATGACACTTGACATCAGTGATATCATAAGTTTAGTTTCTTCAGCTCAAATCATGCTAAAAATGCATTTTAGGCTGTTCTAGATTAAAAACTAAACAGAAAATGCCTCTACCTGACTGAAAGGCAGGTCTTCCATTCCTATAGTGGCCATTCCAAGGGTTACAATTTCTCCCATTCTAATACATCTAAGCAATACTGCAATGCACTGCACTCTCTCCATTTTCTCATCTCTCCTGACTATCTGCAGTATCTGTGCTACAGTAACTAAGCAGCGAGCAGATGTCTGCGTCTGGGCCGCACTGTCTCTTTTGGCAGATCTACGGCCGCGATAAATCATGTCCTGCTGGGCTGTAATAGTACAAAAGGTGTTGAGCATCCCCATGTTGTACGGCACTCATGCTACAAGATCCTTTATAATAGGGTTTAAAAATATGATTAAGTGATGAGAAGGAGATTGTAGCTGGTCTTGGTGAAGTTTGGGCCAGCGTGAGGTGATAGAGGGAGAAACATGAATTCTGGTGATGTCTAGCAAAGTCTTTAAAAACCAGGAGCTTTCACTTGCAACCTCTCATTTAGCTGACATGCAATGACAGGACGGCCACCGTAGGCAGAGCTAGGGGTGGAGTCACAAGAGAATTGGCCCCTCTCTAGAAGATTATAGGCTTTTGGAGCCAAAGACTTTGAAGCAGAACAAAATTGTTCCTATTCTCTGTTATTTGACACCCTGACATGACCTGTTTGGGCCGATACACGTAGAGTTGGGCACAAATCCATCAAAATATATTTAAAAAAAAATACAAAATACTGCGTGGAAAAAATTATTTAAATGCAAATACAGTATTTTGTATTTTGCAAATACACAAAATACATGTGAAATTGGCCATCCAGTGAAGTAACACTTTTAAGGCCTGTTTAAACTAAGAACGATAATATTATACGATTATATTAGTGTATTCTAAGTATACAATGCAGTTGTGTCATCTGTCACTTTAAATTCTCCAGCTCAAGCAGAAATAATTCCGATTGACTGTCAATGTTTTTATTTTTGTGCTGTTATGGTTTTAGTTGTGGTGTGCTAGCTGCTATTCACTTAGATTTACGATGTACTCACACTAGGGGATCTGATCCCCAAAGTCCAGTTCATTTCACAAGTGTGACGGCTCTGTACCATGTCCAGTGCGGTTTATTTAACTATACCCTGGCCCGCTTGAAGAGGTGGCTCGGTACACATGTAGGGGAACCGCTAACCGTGCCGGAGCATGGAACAATTCATTTACTAGTTTTATATGCGCTATTGTTATCATTATGACAGCAAAAATCTTTATTACTACTTGGATATCACACTTTTCAATTAACTTAATTTGAGTACAGGTTACTTATTGATGAAGATTTTTAGTTTGTGAGTAAAAGCTGTAATGCTTAAAGTTTAATGAACACATTTGACTAGCTAGTTGATAAAAAACAAACAAAAAAAATCTTACCAAAAAAAAAAATATCAAAACTGACTAGTGCTAATGATATGTTTCATGCTAAATGCACTGTAAAAAAAAAGTTGAGCCACCTTAAAATTTTAAGGCAACCAACTTCTGCAGATTTTTTTAGTTCTCTCAACTTATTTTTGTAGGAGATTCTCAACTCTCAACTTTTTGTTGAGAAAACTCAAAAATCTGCTGAAGCTGGTTGCCTTAAAATTTTAAGGTGGCTCAATTTTTTTTTTTTTTTTCAGTGTGCAAATCTGAATGGTGTTCCATTTTAACCTTAATCAAAAAGTACAACCGGCCATGACATGCTCACATTATCTTATGCTGCCTTCACAGGCAATCAGTTTTTCTATTTATTTATTATTTTTGCAAATATGAGTTTTGGAAATTGGACATGATTGCCTTTGTCATATTTTCTACTGGGAAACACTGAGAAACATAGTGAAAATATAATTATACATACATGCATATATATATATATATATATATATATATATCTCTATATAAAATGCAGTTACAGCCAGCGGGAATCGAGGCTTCGTCAGGACAGCATTCTTGTAAGAAGAGTAATTAATTACACAACATTTTAATATGACGAGGTGCTCTTTGGTTTTCAACTGCAATAACAAATATTCTCACTAACAAAATCAAAGTTTCTCACAAATTCTAACTTGCATTCACAAAATAATAATTTGTTACATTTATATAGTGCTTTTCTGGGTACTCAAAGCGCTTGACTGCTAGACACAAAAGACACTGACTGCTGCTTTTTATATAACATATTTCCCGTTATGAATTTTGATACCGCTTGGTTCGTTGGTCCGTTGGGTCGGATTGCTTTCTCACCACAAACAAACCGCTCCAGGGTTCGTTTGAAAGCGTGCCGAGATCACCTCTTCAAGGAGGTCTCGGTGCGCTTGTTTGGTCCGCTTTTGGTGCGCACCCGAGTGCGATTGCTGCTTTCTCACCTGCCCAAACAAACCGCACCAAGAGGGAAAACGAACTCTAGTGCGATGCAACCGAACTAAATGAGGCAGGTGTGAATGGGTCTGGTTCTCATCTTATTGATGAAGATTTGTAGTTTGTGAGTAAAAGCTGTAATGCTTAAAGTTTAATGAACACATTTGACTAGCTAGTTGATAAAAAACAAACAAAAAAAATGTATGTTTTTTTTATTTACTTATTTTTTTGCAAATATGAGTTTTGGAAATTGAACATGATTGCTTTTGTCATATTTTCTACTGGGAAACACTGAGATAATTTTTATACCCAAGTTTCTGAGTTGTGCAGGCCATAAACATGGCGGAGGGGAAAACATTTGCTGCTGGGACAGGTGTTTTTTTTCAGGTTTGTTTTTTTCCACAAAAGCAAGATCACCTTATTTTAATGTTAAAATCATGCACATCATAGTGCAATATCCATTTCAAGCATTTTGTATGTTTTATACACCGCAAAACAGCATGTATTTGACTGAAAATCCAGAATCATCAACAAGCTAACTATATAGATAGCTCTGTGAATGTCTGGAGTAAATGACTGCTATACATCCAACAACAAAACACTTCAGTCGCTTAGGAGTCATTCTTGTCATCATCTGCTCCGGTGTCGAAACAATGGTGGACTGATGACAGCTCCCTCAGAGTGAGTCTGAGGTAAGACACCAGTCCAGTCTGTGTTGAAACACTACTGTCAATCAAACAATCGTGGGAGCGGCCTTGGTCTGTGTGACATCACACAGACAGGCATCTGAGATCGGCTCAATTTGAGAAAGGGGAAATGATTTGACGAGATAAAAAAACACTGGGTGGATCTTTATCATTATAGGGTGGTTGTGTACACACACTGCTAACACACATTTCAGTTCAAACAACTTGTAAAAGTGCATGTCGCATCCGATGACCCCTTAAACATTTTTTGGTTTATCTAGCAGATTAATTTTAGGTTATTTAATACTTTATGTAGAACTAAGTTAAAATATTCAGACAGTGGGTAGACATTTGGGACTCCTTTAAAGATATAGTTTTCCTGTTGAGTTGCGTGAAACGAAGGTAAGTGTGATGCCTTGAGTCCATATTTCAAGAACATGGAATCACATTGACACAAATTATTATGTCTGACCCTTCTTTCCTATTTGAGCCCCTCTGAGTCTCCCCTCTTTTAAAAAATTCCTTGAATCGCCACTGGCGTCCATTCGCTCACTCACCTTGTGTGGAGGACATCATCCATTTTAAAGCAGCACTGGGGTTACCCACAGGGCATGGGGGCAGGGAAAGAGTGAAGCGGGATGATTGTGTCCTCTCCTTCAACTTCTGCCCTCATCAGCTTCCATCCCATAATGCTCCAGATCCTTCCTAGACACTATAAACTCTCCCAGCTCAAACAGGAGTTGCACCCATTGTGGTAGCTCAATGCCTGTGCGGTCAGACGGGGTCAGTAGGAGCAGTGGGATGAGGTCATATGCGGGAGAGAAAAGAGCTTTATTACAGTGCAAGGGCAAATTAGAGTGCAGCTCAACAGTTTGACTGTTGTGGTGTGTGTGTGTGTGTGGGAGATTATATTCACAAAAAGGGTTACGTGTGCTCTGTTTATGGCTTACCTGAACTGTAATTATGTTTGCTCGGTATACATTAATTCAGGGGGTTTAGCTCACTTCCCAAATAAAATGATAACTATGATGATAATAATGATAACTTACTCACCCCCATGTCATCCAAGATGTTCATGTCTTTCTTTCTTCAGTCGCAAAGAAATTACGGGAAGAAAATGAAGAAACCGTGGACTTCAATGGCGGCCAACAGGTTGAAGGTCCAAATTGCATTTTAACTGCCGCTTCAAAGGGCTCTACACAATCTCAGCCGAGGAATGAGAGGTCTTATCAAGGGAAGCGATTGGTCATTTTCTAAAAAGAAAACACTAAAATTTATATACTTTTTAACCACAAATGCTTGTCTTGCTATATAGAGAATAATCCTCAAAAACCTTAATTTCTTTTCAACTGTAGAAAGACAGACATGAATATTTTGAATTACATGGGGTGAGTAAATAATCAGGATATTTTTATTCTGGAAGTGAACTAATCCTTTAATGCTTGGACCACCAAATGTGATGATCTTCTAGCATTTTCCGGTGAGATATTAACGGAATGAAGTCCTGTTTATATGGTGGAACAAAAAAATATGCGTAAAATTTTATCTGAAAATGTATTATTTTCTCTATCCTGCAATATTAAGTTAAAATGACTTTTTAATTATTTCCTATACCCACAATCAGGAGCATGTAATAAGTACAGTTTTTTTCCAGTCAATTGAAGTCCAGTTTTCAGTGTCACATGAGTCAGAAATCATTCTAAAGGTGTGGTCACTTTTATAGTTGCTTTGCAAAATTTTGCAAGAGAATTCCATTCATTTCAATAGGAATCTGTGCTTTGGAGTTTCACACGAGGGTGAAAAATTCATTACGCAGATTTCGCTCATGTTCACATTGGTCACATGAATTTGCTGCACTTACCAACTTAGAAAGCTGCTTGGTTTGAAAGTGACTTCTGTGTGAGCGAACTGTATTTTGCCCACAAAATTTTGCCAAAATTTTACGAATGTGACTGCACCTTAATATGCTGACTTGGTGCTCAAGAAAACTTATAAAAAATGTTGAAAACAGTTGTGCTGCTTAAATTTTTAATGGAAACCATGATACTTTTTTTTTTTCAGGATTCCTTTATGAAATGAACTGCATTCATTTGAAATAGAAATCTTTTGAAAACATTGTAGATGTCTTTACTGTCACTTTTGATCAATGCAATGCAATCCCTTTTGAATATAAGATAAAAGTGTTCCATTTCTTTCAAAAACTAAATCTTACCGACCCAAACTTTTTACAGTTTGTGTGTATATAATTCTTGACACTATTTGTATCAGATTTTTTCAAATCTTTATCAGACACCCCCTGGGGGCAGCAAAGGGAGTGGTATGGGGTCTGCAGAAAAGTTCTGAGAAAAGTAGTGTAAAACAGTTTTAAAACCCCACATCAGTTCTGATTCTGAGGGAATAATTTAGTAAAAATTGTGCATATTTTATCACACAGGTCGGTTCTGAATGTTAGGTTGTATAGAATGCAATATCTAAAATGTCCCACTACTACTATTAAACCGGATTGCACATGTGATTGAGATGCAGGTTTCTGTTGCACAGACACTCAGTAAATTCACCCTTGAGCTTGTATCATTCATTGCCCTTGTGTATCTGGGCATTTTATTCACATTATCTTCTGCCCTTTACAAAATTTGCTGTGTCAGTTTTGTTTTATTTTGTTTTTCCAGATGTTTGACATCTGGGCATTAAAGCCAGGTGTTTTGCACTTTAGCCAGCAGGGACAAGCTGTTGACAGGTGATTGTGTCCTGCCTCAGTAGCGGCGTGCTCTAGAGAGATTAGTCACCCACAATGCCCTTCACTCATATGCATCATCAGTATTGCATCAAACACAGAGGCTCTGGAGCATAAATCACTGTCATTTCTCTTTCTAGTCATGAATGATAGCTTGCGCTAGCCTGTTACTGGCCGTCTGTTATGGTCGTGAGATCGGGAGGTCATTGTGCACTTAGGGGACCTACGGACCCCTTACTTGGGACCACAGATTGGGATGCAGTTTGGAATAAATGATCCATTATTCATCTCTTGACTTTGTCCTTCAATATCTCTGTGTTTCATCTTCCGAGAGAGTCCTCGAGCTACATTGTACAGCCGAGTTTAACAAACAACACTGTCTCTATTTCCTGCTGAGGACAGAGGCTTTTGGGCTAAAGTTCTTTAGAGGACACTTCAATACCTGCTGAAGTGTAACTCACAAGTTTTTTTTTTTCATGTGAATAGAGATGTTCTTTGAATAAATACTTTACAAGGAGTGAAATGTGCAGGATCAGCAGAATGGAAAAGTGAAGCAGCATTAAGATGAGGCAAAAGTATGAACATTATCTGTCGGTAATGTCCCGACGACTGTGCTAGAAGATGAAATTGTCGATTGAATTTTCTGAGTATGTGAACTTCAATAAGACAAAGCCATTTCAGAACAATTGAGAGAGAATGCACTGAGAATGAATTGCTTTATTTACGTTCATGCACTGTTTTCCTATGATTCACATGAAGATTTATGCAGATCAAGTTGACTGCTTGAAAAGGTGATCGATTCTTATATATTTTGTGAGTGTGATTTGTGTGACTGGACTTTCATGTTTTTGGATCATGTCTCAGTTATTATTATAGTTTTGCTAAGAGCTTCAGTCTATCCATGCAAGAGTAAAATGCTTCATTTGCTGTCAATTGGCTGCTTCAGTTAGAGTAAGTCATGTCCTTTTCCTTGTGATCAAGTCAGCCATATTTTGATCCACATTGTTTTCCATACCCTGTGAACCATTCTGTTCCCAGTATTATTCATACTTGATAGGAATATCTCGAACCAGATGAAAAATAGAGTAAAATGAAGAGTGAGGAGGCTGATGAAGTATTTCATAACGTGGTTCCATCCGAGCAACTGAAGCATTAAACTCGGTGTTAAAAACCTTCTTCATTCCTGTCATTCTTGTACCTGGATTTACTTAAACAAAATGGATTGTGATGGTACAATGAATCTGTAACAGCAGAGTGTGTTTGAACTGAAGTGACATTTAAATTGAATTATTTCTTTTTTGGAGGAATTTCAGTTATTCATCATAGCTGTTGAAGTACCGCAGCAATATTGGATACTGGTGTGAATTTTAACTACCTTAACAAACAAGACTCAATCAGCATCTCAAGAAAGTCAAAAACCATGCAGGCTAGGCTAGCACGAAAAGGTATATTTTTCTCTCTATGAAAACATAACCTTAAATATTCTTTTCTAGAATTCTGTTTTTTGTTGTTATTTTTTGCTTTTGTGCAGTTTAACATTTGGATGAAATCCTCTTGTGTATTCATTCAGTAGATTTGCACTCATTTGTATGGTGAGGAGACATTGATATCAGTCTAGCATTAGCACACACTCGCTAGTTTTTTTTTTATCTCCGCCCTTTAGATTCCAGAACACACTCTGCATTCACCTCATGCACTGTTTGATATTTGTCAGACATCAGCATCTCAATGAGAACCTGTCAGTTGAGGTCAGAGGAAGGAAGGAATATATCCAAACTCCAAACGTGTGTGGAAGTTTTATCAATCTGTGGCTTTGTGTCAGAGAACACAAAGCACTTTTTTATTATTGTTGTTTTGGCTCTTTCCAGTGACTGACACTGGACAATGCTAAAGCTGTAGAATGGTAACATATTCCACGCTAGCAATAAGAACGAGGTAGTGTTTCTGAGGTGTCAACTGTTATGCACTCAAGTGTGCCCCCCAGAGGTGGCTAGTGGCAGGTGGAAGTGTTCTTGGGAGGGAATGAATCACTGTTAAAATAAAAACAGCAGGAAACTGTCAGTAGTTATACATGTCAGGATGTCAGTAGCTGGCGAGCCAGTGTGTGTGTGCTTTTGTGCGAAGGAGCGGTGATGAATGCAAAACATGGAGCCACACTCCATTTCCCCTCCTACATTACAAAGGACACTGCTGAGCTCCTCTCCCAAGGGTGAGCCACTGTAGCTTGACCAGATGTTTCTTTTTGCTCACAAGATATTCCCCATCGTTCTCGCCATCATTCATTTCATTTTATTGTCACATCCAATACTCCTAAATATCGTTGTTTGAAATTGCTTCATGATCCAGAGATTTTTCTGGATGTTTAGGTCATGTGATGGGGCATGATGTATAGGCTATCTATATCGGTTATACCCATGTGCAAAAATTGGCTTGGAGGTGGGTTGCCTGAACAGCTAGTCAACTAATTGGTCTTAAAGAAAGCTCTGTGTAATTACAGGGCTTAGTTGTTTCGGGTTCACCTGAACCCAATCAGACACGTTTTGTAGGGGGCGTTTACAAACTGTGTAGCTGTCAGCACAATAATTAAAATGTCTCTAAAATATAAAAAATACATGTGTAGGGAGGTTTGTTCAACTTAGGGCACTTTTATGTCACAGGGGTTTATTTTTAGGCAGCAGCTATTTGCACTAAATGTAAATAGCATTTTTTTTAGCGATAGATGCTATTTACACCAAGTGAAAATAGCTGTATTTTTAACGACATTCTACTGACACTAAGTACAAATAGCTATAGATTCTATTTACACTGTTAAAATAGCAAGATTTTCTGCTTTTATACTACTTAAAGCAAATAGTGGCAATTGTCTGCACCTCAGTATTGTAGTACATTGTAAAACAGTACGCAATAATAACATATTGACTGTAAATTATAGTTTTAATTCAAATTATTAAATGAATGTCACCTTATTGGGACAATAAAGCCCTCCCTGCACCTATCCTAACTCTACCCAATACTTTTATTTTCAACTTTTTGATTATTTCCTTCATTTTTATTGAAAATAAATGGCTTCCTTTTTTTTTTCATCTCTATAAAACCTTTTACTTGTCATCATTTATTTTAAATTTTTCTACATATTTTTTATTCTTTTTCATTCATTGTCATGATTTTACTACTCTATTACTACTTAAATTATTTTTTTGTATACATTTTATTTATAGAATTTTTATCTGTTTATAGATTTTATTTTGTTTTATATCAATTTTATTTATTGCAGTCTTGCACAGTTTTAAATTTTTTCCATCATAAATATTAAATTATTAATAATTATTAATAAAATATTTAATAATACATTCATTAATTAAAATATTAATTATAAACATATGCCTTTTGAACATCTGTTTATTGTGTAAAAAAATTTTTACATTTATATTAATGCAATGTGAAACTTGATGTGTGAAGAAAAAGAAAAAAAAGAAAAATATCACTTCATTTCCAGTCATGCTGCATTTTGTTAAATGATGTCAAATAAGTGTGAAAATATAATTGCATTATAATAATGCATTTATGACACAATAAATGCTAGTTCCTTTTTAGCTTTTCAAATTCCCACTACAGTGTCACTGAAAATAACAGAATTATAATGTATGTGTTTATACTCTTTGGCATTGTTATTAAACAAATTAAACTAGTTAAAGTGTAAAAAGTGCCTTTTAACTGCGTTTGTTTGGAATAGAAATCCACAGGGCCAAAAGTGCCCACAATCTAGAAACTAGTTGACCTCACTAATCGAATAGTCAAGCGTCATGTCTCATCCCTAATGTCCACCTCTAAACAAACTGTCCATTCTTACACAGGAACAAGGGAAGGTGGATGTGATCTTCAATGTGGGCACAGATGACATCACCATAGATGAGCCTGCAGTCACCGTGAACGACGGCAAGTACCACGTGGTTCGCTTTACACGCAGTGGTGGCAACGCCACCCTCCAAGTCGACAACCAGCCCGTCATCGAGCGCTTCCCATCAGGTAAGACCCCGCAGAGGACGGGGAAAGCCATTTTTGGAGGGTTGGGGGATCCCATTACACGTGTGGTTGGTAGAAATACTAGGGGCAGCTTCCCTTGGGAATTGACACATGGGGTCCGAGAGAGACACTCGCACATCAGGAAGATGTTTGAAGCCCTTGGCCTGGATTTGGATGCATGTTGAAAGCATGCCTTATTGAAGGGTACAAATTGATTTATAATTTCAATTGTGAATTATTTGGGTTTGAAGTGCGCTGTTTTTACCCTCAAACTCTTCCCAGAGAGTTTATGAGTCACCACATGCACATATTTAATAACAATTGCAAATTGACACATTTCCCCCCAAGCTGCCTTGCCTAATACATTCAGCCCGAGATGGATTTGGATCCTTTACAGTTCTCAACTTCAGCCAGCTTTGCTCTAGGCGGGATGAGGAAGGTGTCTCTGCGCCTGTGAAGATCCTCTATCCCTGAACCGCATGCAAACTTTGAACCACAAAACGTGCTTTCATTTTTTTTAGCATTAGCCAAAACACCTCTCGCAGGTTGCTCTTTGAACCTCGGTGCTCTCGAGTTGCGGTGTAGTCTGCGCCGTAAACTGATATTGCAAGGCCCTAAACTTTTGTAACAAGCCTTGATTGATGATCCCAATCCTGCAGTAGACGTCCCATGAACCGTCCCCTTCCTATACAAACATCTCGCTCTGAGGTCCCTTGGCCTTGTGTGCTTTCCAATTAAACTTGAGCAAACTCTCTCTCTCCCCACTGTGTGCTTAGGGAGCTGCCTTCCACTCATAGCTGCTGTTCCACAGGAAGACATTTTCTCCATCTCTAATAGCAATCCTGTCTTTCCCGTCCTCGTTTTTCATTCGGTTCCTCCGATGTGCTGCTTCACGGCAGGTTAGTGCAGCGTCAAGGAGTCCTTAGCAAAAATACAGCTCTAGCCAAATAAAGCAGCGCCTCGGCTCACCTGCTACGCTCCTTCCACCCCCACGTGTGGGGTCTTGTCTCGAAATTGCCAGAGGTTGAATGGCGCTGCGTCCCTGCTGCTCGGGCTTGAGATTTCGTCTGTTTTCTGAAAGGGAAAATTGGTTTTCTACTGCTGCGACATAGGCTTCCTATCCACCAGGTCTCCCCCTAAGCCCCCTCAGGTGGCCAGAGTCAGATGGGGCAGCCTTTCCAAAGCGCAGGGATAAAGCCGGGCTTCAAAGTCGCCACAGTCGTGTCATGCATACTTTAGAACTGAGTTATGCGCATTTAAATGGGATGGCACGGCTTTTATGTGGCACCTGTCATCCCGGGGATTTAAAAAACGATGATATAGGTCTTGCGTGTCATCCGACACTCGCAAAGCTTGCGTGTGTAAACGAAGCCGGCTGTGTATCGCTTAGATTAACGGCTTCGGTTAATTCAGTTAATTAAAATTGAGGATTAGATGACCGGATATGTTCCCCGATGTCAGATTTGCTGCTCCCTGTGGATGCGGTTGCAACTGACCGCTCGCCTCGGTATTTTGCTCAACGTGCCATTACATTGCCCCATAAATAAGAATCTAGTGGAAGCCTATGAATAGCAATGCATCAGAGCGGACTTTATTAGATGGATCGGTTTGTTTTCGCTTTTTTCGCCGCTTACTCACGGACGAGACCTATTTCAAGTTTTCTTTGAAGGTTCAGTGCAGAATTTGCCACATATGAGCTCTTTTAACAGGCTTATGGGAGTGGGAGGTTTGGCCCTCATTCAGGTTGCAGGGTGGGTAGGATGAACGGAAGGCTTGTATCTCACACGACTGTCACAGAAGGAACATGATACAGTATGTGGTATGTAAAAAAAAAATGCCGTTAACACTTAGCATACCAACATCTTCCTTCAAGAAAGATTACTTTTAACTGCAAAAAAACCCCTGTAATTTCACAGTATGTGGGTCAATGGCGTGACAGTCATCTTTGTTTGCGTGTTATCTTTTCATTTCTTTTTATACATATGATGACTTGAAAACACCTCCATTTTGATTAGCGTGATTTATTAAAAGAAAAAAAAAAAAAAAAAAAAAAAAAAATATATATATATATATATATATATATATATATATATATATATATATATAAAAAAATCTTAATATATTAATATTTCTATTTATTGTTATTCTTAGACAATTTGTAAATACAAAGAAATTGACATGTTTTCATTTAGATTTTTATCATATGTTGTTGACCCATTTACTAGATTCGATGAAGGACTTACTGGAATTTTCTGAGACTGTCTCAGCCAGTGTAAAGTTGTATAGGTGATGTCTGAGAGGAAATAAACATCACTGTGTGGCAAACAACACTGACCAAACTGGTATAAAGGAGTATTAGGAGGACTTGTGGATTTTGACAAGATGGTGGTTGAGAGCAGGGAAGAGAAAACAGTGATATGAGGAGATTGTTCTTTTGAGTGAGTAACAGGACCCGAGAGCTCATTTTAGCTCTGGTGAAGGGATCTGTCAGAAAACGGGAACTGTAGACTGTAGATACACCCTGTTCCTTATCTGGCAGCCATGACACAGAGTCAATTACATCTTTTGTGTCTTTTTATAATTACACGTGTCCTAATTTATGCAGGTACCTCGAGATTTTGATACTAGATGCAGCACTGATTGCATTGTTCTCACTCTCACTGATTTCTTGACCAGAAAATGTCTTCCGGAGCAGCTTTGACAACCATTGTTTAACTGCACATTATAATATGTGACATTATCACTGATATCATTGTTGTCTTATTGATTGTATGAAATTTCCCTCAAGTATTATTCGCTACGATGACATCACAATCAACCAGACCAAAATTAGAAGATAAACTATCACTAAATATGTCCTCAAAGCTTTCTAAACAGATTTAAACATGCTCTAATTAGTCTCAAGCTTCTAAACTGTCTAATAACTAAGAATCCACGTTAAAACAACATAACTACCAGCATAAAGCTCGTTTCGACTTCCTAACTTGCTAAACTTGATAGTCTTGTTGCCATGTTTTTAACCATGTGACGCTTGAACTTCCAGATATTAACCTCTTATCTGTCTCTCTAAATTCTTTGAAGGGAACATTGATAATGAACGGCTTGCTATAGCCAGGCAAAGAATTCCATACAGACTTGGTCGGGTAGTTGACGAGTGGCTACTCGACAAAGGTAATAAAAATGAATTAATTAAACAATGACTTAATGACTTATTAAGGCTCTGTAAGAGGTGCAGTTCCCTTAAAACCTCAAAGCTTCAAGCCATTTTGAATTCAACTTCCTAAAACCAAAGCCTTTGCATTGGCATATAGTGGGCCAAAGCAAACTGTGAATTGTGGCTGCCCACGTACAATGTAAATCCAGTCGGTCCTCTCCATCTGGCTTGTGCTTTTCAGATAAAGTCCTTCACAAAGTTAGAACTGCACCGCTTCAGAGATTAAGGTTTAATCTTAAACATAACCCTGACTAACCCTCTAACAACGCTCCATAATTGCAAAAACTGTCTGTAAATAGTTTCTTTTTTTGCTGTCTTATGTTTTCCTTCTGTGATCCCCTCTGACTTCGCTAATTCTGAAGCAAGGGTATTTAAAAACACTTTAACTATAAAATCTAGATTTATATTTTCCAATCTCAAGCAGTTAAAGGGACTGTTGCTTTTTATAACACTAAAATCAGAATAACGTTTCAAAATCCCCTTTAACCCTTTGAGTGTAATGAATCCAAAAAAATATAGATTTTTTTTTTCTGTAAACTTAACGGTGTTGTAATCTTTGGACCCGTGAGACATCTGTAAACAGATGAATCCTGCATGGTATTCGATTTCCCCCCCGAGAAACTCTTTCGGTTATTAAAGTGCAGAAACTATCTCAGACGCCTGCATCAGCACATTATCAAAGAGAATTGGGCATTAATGCTCTACTGTATGTGTAAGTTCTCAGACTTTTTGGTTGGTTGCGCCTTTTTCATCTATATGCAAACTTCCTTTTCTGTTCATGTGCTGAGCTAACATCACATCTAAATGTTAAGTGTAAAACAAATACGCTTGCACTGTTTGTTTGTTTCTTTGATGAAAACTGACCTTTCTAAGTGTGCATATCTTTGTTGATTGAACTCAATAACATGCAGAGTATAACGTGATCCAAATTTCAGTTCTGCATTTGTCTAAAAGTCATTTTCAGATGTTTAGCTCTCCCTTGTGAATCCAACTAACATCCTTTATCGATAGATAATTTTATATATATATACGTAATGAGTAATTCCTCATAGTCTGATTTGATTTCCGTTGTTGGATATAAATAGGGCGTTAAACTAAAGCTAATTCCGTCTTAAACCCCCTTAAATCAAACTAACTCAGAGGGTTAAACAGTCTAAATATTAATGAAAGACATTTTCGTAACCAAATGAGAGGAAAATTGATGTCAGCCTTTGCACATTCAGATGTGATTAACAATGTCCCTTTAACATGTGTAATTATTTATCAGTTCTAATCTGTAAGTAATGATAATGACACAAAGCCCTCATACATCAGGTCTGTGTCCTGTATGAATGGTACATTTTACTGAGTAACTTGTCTTTGTGTGAGAAATTTGTCTGTGCCTCGTGCTCTCTATCTCAAAGGCTCTTTGGTCTCCTCATTCTCCTCTGTTAAATCTTCTAACCTCTGTCACTGGGTCTCACATTTAGACGTAAAGAAAAGATCTGTCCAACCTTGAATTAATCACAGGAAAACCTTTTTTTGTCTTTGCGCCTGACATGCGAGGAAATTAAATCTCATTGCACAGTTTTAATTAGCAGGAGTAATGCACCTAAATATGAATATTCTGTCGTTATTTATACAAATGTCTCATGTTGTTCCAAACATCCGCAGGACACAAAAGGAGAAATTTTAGATACTGTCCTGGTCGCTTTATTCCAGTGACTGAATAATAAGAAAATAAAAGAAAATGAATCATTTTATATTATATAGCCTATAATTGTTCTTTCAATGCTGCTGAAAAATTGTCCTTGCAAAGAAAGGAAGTAAGTAGTGTCATTTTGGTCCCCATTGACTTTCAATGTATATAAATATTTGAATATCTTCTTAAAATATCTTATTTTACATTTTAAACATTTTTGGCTGAACTGTTATTTTAAGTTCCATGTGCTACTATCACTGAAGTGATAACGAGAGACTATCATTTATACCATTTTCTCAGTACTTTACTGTATTATGTCAGCATATGTAACCGTCCTTAATGTCAAACATTAATCAGAATAATCTTTCCACTGTACGAAAAAAGAACATGTGCAAGTGGAAAGTGGCCATCTGGCTTCTTCCCGCTCTATTACGACATGCCTTTCCGAGATGATGGTCTTTTTATCTCCACTCTCATGTCAAACTTGGTTATTTTCAACTGTTAAAATCGAGACCCTACTTGTGTTAAATGGCAACCCTTCATTAAGCATTAAGTGGCTCTCACAGAGGGGATAACAACTGCCCACTTCATAATCAACTGTGTCAGAGTACCTGTTCATCAGGATTAAATGGATGGCGGCAGTCCAGCTCTCAGGGGCCAAAGGAAATGGCACTTTGAGTTAACCATCCTTTTCCTTTCAAAGTAGTAATTCTGAAGGTTTGTTGGCATTACATTATATCTAAAGTGTAGCCCGATTGCTTAACATTCACTATTATAATTCAAAACCACTTGTAGCGCCGTGACTACCTGTTGTAGCTTTGAAAATTTCTTGTATTTTCATAATCGTCAACTCAATGATCAATTCAACCAGTGGTGTAGTCTATGTGAAATGACTCAGTGACAACTCAGTGGAGATTCAGGGGACAAAATCCTCATTGCAGAGGCATAGTGTGTGTGTGTTCATATGTGTGTGTGTGCCCCTATGTATCTCTATTTGTGGGGCTTGTGGAGAAACTCCTCTTGCCTCGGTGACACATTAGCATTTGAGCTGGCAGATGACACTTATTCATGCAGATTAGCATCAACGAGGCCTCTGTCTCTGAATAAAACATATCCAAAACTCTTTACATACTCATAAATATTGTTTTCCAATTTGGTCCTCCTTATTCAGTTCATTATCCACAGCTCAAGCCCTACTAGTTTAATGAGGCTCAAATTACAATATACAGCCATTATTCTATAATGATAGGGGCTCTTCCTTTGCTCTTCGATCTGGCCCTCATAGAGGAGCCACCTCAGGCTTCAGGATTGATCTTTGGCATCATGTTTAATACAACATTTTATCCCCTGCACTAACCGGGTCAGATACAGCTGCCATTAGAATTGGAGATTTCCATCGCCAGGTTTAAATGTTAAAAGTGTTATCAGCTGATTTAGACGCATCATGTCGGTGACGCCAAAAACAGCTTGTTCTGATGGTCGCTTTTTGCTTCTCTGTCTCTCTTTGCTGTCGTACTGCTCTCTCTTTCTTTGTCTCTATATCTCGCTCTCTCTCCATCTCCTCTCTGATCCATCACAGGTCGGCAGTTGACTATCTTCAACAGCCAGGCAGCTATAAAGGTGGGAGGTCAGGATAAGGGACGGCCGTTCCAGGGCCAGATCTCAGGCCTGTACTACAATGGGCTGCAAGTGTTAAAATTGGCCGCCGAGGGGGATCCGAATGTGCAGGTGACAGGAAACTTGCGTTTGGTTGGAGACGCACCCTCTGTCCTGTCTACAGAGACCACTTCGGCCACCCCTCCAGCTGCGGCGGACATGTCCACCACCATAATGGAGACCACCACCACCATGGCCACTACCACCACCCGTAGACAGCGCTCTCCTAGCCTGAAGGACAGTATTACGCAGGTAAGGAAGGGACGGTGGACGGTTCATTCATCCAGAGAGACGAGTCATCCCTGAACGAGGGATTTTGTTGCGTTTATAAAGAATTTTGTTTTACAAGATGTCCAGTTGGTATCAGCAATAAAAGAGCTGACAGGAGAGACCACCCTGGGGTAAAAATTCTGTCATTTATTGCTCAAAAAAGTGCCATTACTCTGCATCTGGAAGGCCCTGAAGAACAAGAATCATAATGCTCGGATTCGCATGTGTCAGGATATATCTCCCCCACATATGCTTTTCTTTTCATTCCTCCCACACATAGTATTTTACTAGTCACATTTCCTTTGAACGGTCCTGCAATTTTCTCAAGTCATTATTTTCTAAGGCTTGAGAAACATTTTGAGCTGTAGCACTTTTCTTGTGAAAGCAAACACTTTAAACAAAACAGTTAAATTTATCTCCATTTGTCAGATTTCCAGTTTCACATATATATATTTTTTTACTCTGATTAAAGGAATTGTTTTTTACAGTTATATGTGTCAGGACAATAATATATTTTTAATTATAGATGGTTAAAAAAAGCTACAGAAATTTATCTTTTAAGTTTGCAATTAAATTTTGAAATTTACAAATTAAATATAATGCATCTCAATGCAAACAATGAATTCAAAAACACTTCACTTTTAACTTTTTTGTTAACTAGAAAGCACTATAGCATATTCACGACTATCACAAATAATTCTCACAATTTCAGTAGTGTAACATTGACATATTGCTAAACAAAATATTCAGCATGGCATTGATTTCAATAGTGTTATATTAGCATGTTGCTAAACTAACAACAACATATTCCTCACGATAAAGATAAAATCCCAACTGATTCTGAAAACTCTTTTTCAAAAAAAAAAAATTGATTGTTGAAAATGCACCATAAATGTATCTTTTAAATTAATAATATGGTATAAATATATATATATATATATATATATATATATATATATATATATATATATGTATGTATATATATCAACTCAATAAAAACAATGAATTGAAAAACACTTCAATTTATTCTGAATTCACTATTATATACACACACTATATACTATATTCACTACACACACACATGCATATATATATATATATTAGTGCTGTCAATCGATTAAAATTTTTAATCGCGTTAATCACAGTCACAATCACTGTAAATGTGTTGAAATAAAGAAATGTATGACAAACTAGTTTAAGCAAACAGAACCTTTCACATCTCCGCGAGTTATGAGACATTATCCTTATTATTCTTTTGTTTTTATTCAGCCATTATCAGCCTTTATACTGGCAATAAAACATTTAGCAAGCCACATCACTTCAATCTCAGTATACATGTACCCAACTATTATCAAAAGTATTTCTAAATAAATGCAAAGCATTTTCTTGCGACCTTACATGAAGTATTATGACAAAATGCATTATGAAGAAGAACTGCACCTGTTCTGCAGGTGCATTAGAGCTAACATTAGCATCATGCTACATAAGGTAATTTATGAGATTAATAGTACACTTTCATTTGAAACTCACTTTAAACCACCATCGAGTGTTTGTAATAACTTCCTTTTGAGATCACATGTGGAATTTGGTCGTTTACTGTTGTTAAAATATCCCTTTTTTTATTGCTGTAAAAATTAGCATTTCAGATGTAAACATTCATCTCAAGAAAATCACATACAAACCATATCCTATCGTAATTGTGTGTCTATTATCTTATATAATCTATAGTGGCTGTTGTCCTGTTTATTTCTGCTGTGTAAAAGCCTTAACATGTATGCTCTGGCTGAAACTCACGTTGTTTGTGATGTTACAACTGCCTCTCCATTCTTAAGTTACTAGGTATACATTAATACAAATTAGTAAAAGGATCTATTTTAATTTTTATTTGTCTATATACAGTTTGGGCAGCCACGGTACATTATAAAATTATCCCCAAAAAAACGCAACCCATGGCTCTGTTATTTTTCCTGTGACGGTATTTTCAAAATAGCCCAATTGTGCGGAAAACCTTGACCCTGGCAACATCACACAATGATAGATACGGCAAGACGTTTGGGTCAAACCTTGGGCTCAAACGATTAATTTGCGCTAAAAAAAATTAACGCGTTAAAAATTTTTGATTAATCACATGCGTTAACACGTTAACGCTGACAGCCCTAATATATATATATATATATATATATATATATATATATATATATATATATATATATATATATATATATATAATATAGTATGTAATATATTCAAAAATATCACAAATCTTACAGTTTCGACAAAACCCTATGTTATTCAGCTAAATAACTTGAGGCCATCTACACGGTTGAGCCCTGATTTATTTGTGAATAAAGATTTTCCTTAAAATATTTGTTCCTCTCTTGTCATGAAAGCATAGACTGGCCGTTGTTGTTCCAGCAATTTTTCAAGTCTGTTGACAGCCTAAGAAAACACATTAACCTCAAGCAGCATCTGTAAAACGCTGGAGCACAAGGCTATTAATATGGAGGATATTGAGTGTCATATCTGACATGTGTGTTGTCTCGGCCCCCCATTCATCACATATTGGTAGCAAGTTAGGAGGGTTTGCCTCCCCCACTGTCAGCCTTTATTCATGTGGTGTTCAACTCCATTGATCAGGAGATGCACGTTGATAAGAATAAAGGGCAAGCTCAATAACAATCAGTGTCAATCATAGTGAAACTGGCAAGATCCATAGCCACTAGCGGCACGCATTAGCGCAAATGAGGACGGGCACGGATTCTCTCACGTGTACACTGTGAATCATTCCTAATCCACTCTGTCCTGGGTGTAAATAGTCATACAAAGCAATAGCAGGGAAATGGGGATTTGAGTGAGACAGCTTAGTGCCAAGGAAGTCCCAGTGCACCACTCCACTCCTCTCCTCTTCTCTCCAAGATGAGTAAGACATTTATATGGAAGAGCACCAAACGCTGCGTCTAGACTACAAATTCATTCATTTATGAACTATATTACCATTCACAGTGTAAAAAGGGCATTTTTCTAGATACGTGTCGTTTAAATTGATTATTTTACCCAATATTTGTGTATTCTACGTATTATTTAAGTCATTAAAGCAACATAATTGGGAGCTCCATGCATATTATTTCATAATTAGCTTAGCAACATGCTAATGCCACTCTTAAAATGAGTTGTGAGTAGATGTCATGTACAGTACGTCATCATTAGCTTAGCAACATGTTAATGTTACACTGTTAAAATTAATTGTTTGTCAATAATTTGCAAATTGTGCTGTTAGGCTAGTTTAGCAACATGCTAATTTTACATTATTGAAATCAATTGTGAGTTGATCCTGTAGAGAATATTTAATTGTTTAGCAGTATGTTTTTGTTACACTAGCCTATTGAAATGTCTTTTGAGTTGATCCTATGCAGAGTATTTCATTATTAGCTCAGCACTATTGAAATAAATTGAGTTAATATTATAGTATTAGCTATATATTAATATTATAATATATTGAAATCAATTGTGAGTTGATCCTGTACATAATATTTCATTGTTAGTTTAGCAGTATGCTAATATTGAAATCAATTGTGAGTCGATCTCATGCAGAGTATCAGAGCAACATGCTAGTCACTATTGAAATTTATTGATTTGCAGAATATCAGCTGCAGAATATTTTGTTGTTAGTTTAGCAACATGCTGTTACATTATTGAAATTAATTGTGAGTCAGTCCCATGCAGAAAATTGTGTTGCTAGTTAAGCAGCATGCTAATGCTACACTTTATTGCAATTCATTGTCACTTATAATGTTCCCTGACAATGAAGACGCTCCCTATTAAAGCAGCTCCATTTATAGGCAATAGTAAGCAAGCTACCTCACATCAGACCTTGGAGGGAAAATATCTGAATATTTGAAAATCAAATCTACTCAGTGTACATTTTAAACTCAAATCAAGTGTTCTGAAAATCAGTTAGAGCTGCAGGGTCAGACATATGTTATTATTTCAGCCTCATTTTGAGCAGCTTGTGCTGTTTTGTATCAAAGCATCCATACCTCCAGCAGCACAAATCTTTTGTTCTAAGATTGCTTTTTCACAACCTCAAATTGGTCTTCAAATTTGTGGTGCTTTTGAAGTGAACCTTCATGACACCACGTAAATCACAGCCCACATCAGTGCTCAGTGCTCTTGCAGCGCATTGCAAATTGTGCCGTTGTGAATAGTGTCTATTAAGTAAGCCCTTGATCAAGCTGACATGACACTATACTTCCCTTTTAAGGATTAGGACATTTAAAGTGCCCTGGACTTTCTTTTTGCCATGTCAAAAAAAATTAGTCACAGTGTATTTGTCAGAACTGTATGCACATATCAAAACACAACCTGCAATTTCAGTGCTCTTAATAAACTTGTCTTACCAAACACATAGGCATTGTGCAGAAGTGCAGATAAGAAGCGCACTAATTATCCTTTAATAAACTCAGTCAGGCAAAACTAATGCGGCAATGCGTCTTTTAATTAGAAGTTCGAAATGTCAAAGTCTTTAGTATTTGTAAATCACACTCAAAAACCAAGCAAATTTGTCACAGCTTTTCTTTTGTCCCAGTAAACGCTTTGATTGTTCAGAGCACGGCTTTTTGTTTAAAATAACCCTGATGGTGCTTTCTGTACATTTAATGTTTGTTGTCTTTCAGCTACATCAGTATTTGATGGATGTCGAGAACATGAAATGTTTTTGTATATTTGGTGTAAATAAAGCATAATAACATTGCTGATATGATGGAAAGGCTTTAAAACAATGTTTTTCTCAATAAGCTTACCTACGAAAGTAATTTAGCTCTGGCCAGTTGAGGTTTTGAAATATTTGTAGCTGACAATATTGAACAGTCAAAGAACAAGAAAAACGTGGAATAAATCAATATGCAACTGTATTGAACTGTCTACAAGCCAATTCAGTTAGTATATGCATTTATTAAGCTAAATTATTATCGGGTCTTGAATGAAGAAGAAAAAAAGTATTATCTCAGTAATCGCATCATGGAAAACACACACATGAACCTTTACGGCTTAACTCTTTAATAGTTTATGATGCTTACCATGATTGTTTTCATTACCTGCATATGAAAAAGTATTCCTATCTAGCTAGTATTAGTATCTAGCTGTGTTTTTGTTTGTGTGTATTAAAATAGAGAGCGAGAATGCAAATACTGGTGTCACCATCAATAAATGCCTTCATATACCTCATCTAGCCTTCGAAAAGGGAGGCTCATTCTGTCGATGCTCCCAGCCTCGCAAACAGATAAATATGCCCATATGAGTGAACAGCTAAATTGTTCTGACCTCTCGATAGGAAAGGACAAACTGATGCGCCCAAATCAGTCATGGCCCAGATCCAATTACATGTTTTATGAATGTGAGGTATGAGTCAGGAATGTTAATTCAAACTCAGGTCAAACCAAGGGGCAGCGAAACCCTTTGGTCTAGCATCGCTGCATCGTAAGAGCTGAACAAATGCCTCCACAGCCAATGAGCCTGTGGACTTTCAGAAAACACAGTTGAAACAGTGGACATACATCATAGAAGAAGTCTTTCATTTTCTGGATGCCATGAGAATTTTCATTACAGTGTTTTAAAAATGACATTTCAAGGACTGTCATTTCCGCCACAATTTAGGAAGTGGTGGACATGAAATTTTTAACTTTTTTTAGTTTGTTTTGATAAAATGCCAGACTCCTTTGTCTTGCTAACGGTAATTACCTACGTTGCATTTTATGTATCCTAAATGCATTCAATTTTATTTTCACATTTTTTGCATCATTTTACAAAGTTATAAATTGAAAATGTAAAAATATAATAAATAATATATTCTTGTTTTAAATCAAATATGCTCTTCACTAATAACAAGTCTCCATGGTAAACAAGTACACTGATTTAAACAAACAAACAAGCAAAATCATATTAATCATATTAAAAACAAAATTGTTTATTGTGTTGAAAATAACAGACAACTGTAATTTTTACATTTATATAAATCACACAATAAATATTGAAATTGTTGGTTAATTCCATTTTGTTTAAATAATCATAATTTTAACATTTTAATAATTCATGTTTATATTGAATATTGTTTATTCTGTATACTATATTTTATACTTTCAGAAAGTCTGCACTGTAAAAACTTGTTAATTGGTTGTATGTTTAATACGGTGTATATACAGTGCTTATACAGTAAAACACTGTTATAATGACTTTTTTGGAAGTGAAAAAAAAGCAAGTTATTGTATAATTTACAGGGAAAAAATGTAAATTGACATTCCCAGAATTCCCTGCATGTCACTTCAAATTTGATGTTTTTCGTTGAAAAAACTTTCTTCTTAGTTGTGTAAATTAGGGTTTTATCTTGCATCTAATGTTGATGAATGTTTATTGCATTATTTGAGTATACTGCAAGTGATACTGTAATATCACTATACACACCTTCTATATTTAAGTATTTCCCTCCTTAGCTTGTGGAAGAGCTGTTGTGTGTTTGTGAACTTTGATTAATCATGTGACAGTCACCACCTTTTTTGGGTGGTTGTCAGTGTATTACAATGGTGCAAAACAGATATTAGTAACTCAATAGGTTGGTATATTAACATATATCAATTATTGAAATACCCTTTATTACTGTGAATTTAATTTAGGTCTCTAAAACCTTAAATGTTGCTACCATATTTTTTACGGTTAAATTATGGCAACCACAGCTGCCGGTATTTTACCGTAAATGTCAGATTTTTTTAGATTTTGTTTTTACAGAATGGGCCAAGAGTAAAACTATCTAAGATCAAAAGGTATTTGGAAAGTAGTAATAATAATAGAAAGGTTAGTGAAACGCTTTAATGTGAAAAAGGCTGAAAACACCTGGGGGCATAAGTGACTAAAATTTGACAAAAGCAGTAGGCTTAAATGAAAACTGGGCAAATAGGAGAGAAGGGTGCAGAGAAATCAGAATAAATAGGATCTGCCTCCAAACTTGGAAAAATGAATCCTCTGTACCGGTATTCTCTTTCAGAACTCAGATGACCTCCTGGTGGCGTCAGCCGAATGTCCCAGTGATGATGAGGATCTGGAGGAGTGTGAGCCCGGCACTGGTGAGTACAAACACACACAGAAGCACTGAGGCCATACAGACCCACACAAGCTCCAGACGCTCACAGGCAGCACAAACATCAGATCAAACGTCTCAGGTTACGCATGTGTAACCATGGTTCCCTGAAGGGAACGAGACGCTGCGTCCGAAAATGCTTAGGGAATGCCTTCAGCGTGACCGTGCTCTGAATCATCTGTACAATCAGTCCAATGGAAAGGCGAGGCGTCACGGGCGGGTGACGTCACGATCAGGAAGCTTTAAAAGCACGTGCGGCAGAGCCGGCTTCAGCTTCTAGGAATGAAGTAAGCACTGGCAGGGATGCCGGATGTGTGGCCTCGAGACACAGCGCCTCGTTCCCTTCAAAAGTGAGGGGCGTGGACCACCCAGCAGCGTTGCAGATGTCCTGCATAGACACACCTGCTAGGAAGGCCTTGGAGGCCGCCACACCTCGGGTTGAGTGAGCTCTGACTCCCATCGGCGAGGGGAGCTGAGAGGACTCATAGGCAGTGTTAATCGCATCCACTATCCACCTACTGAGGGTCTGCTTAGTAGCAGGAAGACCCCTCTTAGGAGGACCATAGCACACAAGCAGTTGGTCCGCCTTTCTCCACAGGGCAGCTCTGTGGATGTACATGCCCAGTGCTCGCACTGGACACATACAATTAAGCTTCTGCTGGTTGGGCTCCCTGAAGGGAGGAGGACAGAAGGCCTGAAGTACGATGGGCTGTGGTGTAACAGAGGGAACTTTAGGTACATACCCCGCTCGAGGGTAGAGAAAAACTTTGGCCATGCTGGGCGCAAAGTCAAGATAGGCAGGGGCCACTGAAAGGGCATGAAGATCACCAACTCTCTTTAGAGAGGAAATAGCCAGAAGGAAGGCAGTCTTAATAGTGAGGAGTCTGCCAGATATCTCCTCGAAGGGGCTCGAAGGGAGTCTTGCAAATAGCCTCTAGCCTCTAGTACCACACCCAGGTCCCACGTCGGAACGCCGAATTGAATACGATAGCCTCTCTCTACCGTGTGCAGGACCCAACGAGATACATTTGGTAGTAGCTTCCATGCTACCAAGTAATCTACTAAGGGAATCAGTCTCTCGAGACTGACCTCTGGTGTAACAGGAGCAGCTAGATCGGTGCCCTGAAGCGGCGCACCGGCAGGGGGAGACCGATCTAACTGCTGCAGAGACCTTCGAAGAGGTGGCGAGTTTTTCAGCTCCGCTACATCTCCGGGCAGAAAGAACTGAAAATAATGCTCGCTGGGGACGGCTGTGCCCTGGAACACCGGCAGGGTGTTCCCCTGAGGGCACTGAGGAACACCGGCAGACCGATCCACCGAGGGAACTAATGCGAAGTGTGCGTAGCAGAAGCCGCTCACAGTGTGAGCTCCCTCAAGAGCCGACTCCGCATGCCTCGCACCCAGGCAGACCACGCACAAACTGTGTGTATCCCTGCTCGGGATGTAGCGAGAGCAGGGAGGAACACACAGCTTGAAACGTGATCCAAGATCGCCCTTATGTTTTATGTTGACTTGCTTATGGCTTTAGACATAGTGCTTTGAGAGGTTTTTATTTTGACAAACAACACTAAATAGGACTCACAAAACAAGTGTCAGACTGAAAGACACACAGAGCGCTTGCTGAATGACAGAAAGCTGAAGCCGGCTCCGCCGCACATGCTTTTAAAGCTTCCTGGTCGTGACGTCACCCGCCCGTGACGGCTCGCCCTTCCATTGGACTGATTGTACAGATGATTCAGAGCACGGTCACGCTGAAGACGTTCCCTAAGCGTTTTCGGACGCAGCTCGAGTTCCTGAAGGGGAACTACTTTCTTAAAGAAATTAGCATTTTTTTAATTAAGCAGTGGATTTTAATGACTCGCGGATATATTACGTTTGGATGTAGTGCAGTTCCGTAGATAATTCCTCATTTTAATTCCAACTAGAGCTTCAATTTTAATCATTTTTCTTTTTTTTTTTCATTTTTAAGACTATGATAAGTTTTCATATCTTATGTGTCCAGTAAAAAGCAGGTTTTATATTGCAAATATTCAGGAAATAGCTTCAGTTGGATCTAAAATATAGTGTCAATTTTTATTTGTGTTCCTAATGTGAGTTCTGTTTCCCATAATGCTTTTCTGCTTGCACTCTTCCCCCATATTAACCCCATAGATGCTATAAACAAACAATTGTACTTTAGAGCTCAGCAGCTAAATTATGAGCTGATCTGACTGAGTTTAGACTAAAGGGTTATATTGCTTAAAGGGTGACCTTCTACCATCTGGGCTATTCATAACGCTAAGTGGCCATTCCACTCCATCATTGGGGTCCGCTTTGAGCATTCATACATCAGTAAAATAGGTGTGACGTCAAAAAGTGTTGCATAGTACATGGAATTATTACTCTGTGCTCAGCTATTTCTCTTGTGATTGTGCATTATGTTGCAATCATTCAGTGTCGTAGAGTGGTTGAGTTGTTTCTGATGACCCATCTGGAAAATCAGGTGTTTGACATTTGTCCAAGCCTTTGGTTTCATTTCAGATTATTTTAGTTAAATGAAATGTTGGAAAATTAAACACATTAACCCAGACAGTTCTTATTAAATAATTGCTACAACAGTCCTATTTATTGGCTCTGTCTCAAAATCTAGTCAGCTTCATGCCTGGCTCGTTTGTGCATCATTTGTGCAGTCCTGTGCAAAACTGCAACCTTTAAAAATAACAAATTTTACCCATTAATTAAAGTATAGGTTTTTTGTTTCATAGATAAGGGCATCCCATAATGTGATGTGACAAGCTCCATTCAATGAGAAATATTTAAAAAATTAAAGTTATCTTTTTTCCCTCAAGTATTAAAGACATGATGAAGTTTTACACTTGTATTCAGAAGTTTGTGGTTGGTAAGATCTTTTAATGTTTTTGTATTTTGTGATGAAAATATAGTATTTATTTGCTAAAAAATATAGTAAATAAAGTAATAATTGATCAAAAATAGTAAATATAGTAATATTGTGATAATATTTTACTGTTCAAAATAAAAAATCTAAAATGTAGTTTGATGCTGTGAATGAAGCTGAATTTTCAGCAGCCATTACTCCCCTTTTAAATGAGCCATTTACTCATTCAAAAGAATGTTTATTTGAAATAGAAATCTTTTCTAAAGATATATATGGCTTTACTCTCACTTTTGATCAATTAAATGTGTCCTTACTGAATAAAACGTAAGAAAAAAAAAAAACTTACTGACCCCAAACATTTGAAATGTAGTGTGTATAATTAAAATGTGTTTTGGCTGTCTGTGTATATGCAATATATTACAGTATCTTAATTATATGCCAACATCAGAATCAGAAGTTTCTGCCTTAAAAGAGCATCTCAGATCTCATATCAGTCAAATCCACTCATGAGCTTCCATTTTGTTTGTAATAAGATCTATATAGACAATT
Source organism: Barbus barbus (assembly GCF_936440315.1). NCBI lineage: Eukaryota > Metazoa > Chordata > Actinopteri > Cypriniformes > Cyprinidae > Barbus > Barbus barbus. Next base: position 11,023,102 of record NC_136721.1, read on the forward strand.
CCCTATATAGTATTAGACAGAAATCAGCTAACTAGGTTTTGAGACATAGCATTTAACTTATCACACAATGCACATATGCAGAGGACTTGATCATTGCATAGTGAAATCTGTCAAATTAACGCCTAGAGCACAGATGAGTGTGTAAAAGAGTATAAAGGGGAGAAAATTTGTGCTTTTGAAGGGACCATCTTACACACCTTTGTTTTTTGTAATTTGCTTTTTTTCCATGCAAAAATCATGCGGCCTATTTGTTGATGTAAGTGACCCAAACTCCATGGTTTGATATCTTGTTTAACCAAAGAAGAGCCAAAAGCTATTCAAGAAATTAGTTGGTTCTGTTACTATAGTGATCTAGACATGTTTATGTAAGTCATTTGAGTAGGTTTAGAAAATACTGTAGCATTTTACATGTGAATATAAAGTACTGTGTGTAGAATCTTTGTCTTAGAATAAATTGCACAGAATAGAATTCTAATTCTGTTATTAATAGAGTGCACGTGTATGTGCATGTAGACATTCTCAAGTCCTTGCTAATTGTTTTTTCTCCTCTCTCATCCCAGGAGGTGAACTTGTGTTGCCCATAATTACCGTGGACACCCAAGACCCCCTTCCCATAGCCACTCATTACCCCGCCATTCCCGCCCCTCCCACATCCCTGACCCCTCTCCAAACCACCAAAGAGTCCCTCGTCCTGTCCGACCCCCGCCCTCCGTGCCCTCCAGACCAGGAGGACTGCGGCGACCCCGTGGAGGTATCGGCCTTCGGCTCCGGAGAAATGACGGAGTCCGATGACGAGGACTTTTACAAAAACTCCCCCATGGTCACAGACAGGACGGTCCTACCGCCGCCCCCCGCCGTGGGCAAGAGCGGAGGCCAGAGCCCAGGTGACCACCGCCCCCCAATCCCCGGCCCCACCACACACCCCAACCAGCTCCACATCCCCGCAGGCAAAATGAACACCCGCGACCAGGTGCTCCTGCCGCCCGCCCCGTCCTCCCGTCACACTCCAGGGTTAACCTACCCACCTGGTTTCCCCCATGTGCCCACAGCTCACCCCACCGACCTGATGGAGAAGGCCCGCCCGGGCGCCGTGGAGGTAATCAGGGAGTCCAGCAGCACCACAGGCATGGTGGTGGGCATCGTGGCAGCTGCCGCCCTCTGCATCCTCATCCTCCTTTACGCCATGTACAAGTACCGCAACCGAGACGAAGGTTCTTACCAAGTGGACCAGAGCCGCAATTCAGGATCCGAAAGCAACGGTGCCGTGGTCAAAGAGAAGACTCCGAGCACAACCGCGGCCATCGCAAAGACGAGCACCAAGGGCAAGAAGAATAAAGACAAGGAGTATTACGTCTGAGAGAGACCGAGGAGGAGGTTCACAGACAGGAAGTGTGCTGAGGATTTTAAATCTTCAAATCAACTCCTCTGCATCCTCAAACATTTAAGCCACACAATCTTCTGTTTACTTCTCCAAATGTTTTTCTGCCACTGAAAGATAAGGACGTAGGGAATGAGGAGGAAGGAACACTGAGCGATAGCTCCTTCTTTCGTTTCTGTCTTGCGAAGCCATTGTTGTATGTAATTTTGTCGCTATCATGTCTAAAGAAAATCTTCCATTACATTCCAACTGATGTAATGCCCTCTTTGCGATTAAAAATGTATGTTTTGCGTGGTCCGGGCCTCCACGGGAGAGTAACGAAACACCATGGACAGGGAGAGAAAACCCGCGGGTTTAACAGATGTCTCCACACACGAGCTTTTGGTGCTATTCTTGAACGTTTGTTTAATATTATCTTCACAGAGCTATGAAATTGAGATCTTCAACGAGACGCTCGCTGGCCCTTGTTGTAATAATTCATGAAGAACAGAAGCGATTGTGTTAGTTATTTGCACGAGACAAGCAGATGCTCCCATCAGTTCTTGTGGAGATGTTAAATCTGACACCTTTTTCGAAGGGAAAAAACTTGTTCAGTTTGGAAAGGCGGCGGATAACATCACATCTTCTGTTTTGTTCTCTGATTGAGCCGAAGAATTTGAATTAATTTTCACTCTGGTATCTTTTGTCAGTGTAGAAATTAGGATTTATCTCTCTCCGCCATGAAACTAACATGAATCTAATTCTTTCTTTGTTGTTTATCCGCCATGGTTTCATAAACACGTTCTCGCTTAGAATGGCAGATCATACGGTGAAGCCTGCTTTGACAGCAAGTGTAGAAGAGCTCTGAAGGTTGTTAGAGCTTAAAAAAGGCATTCAGTAGGCATCTCTCTCTCTCCATGGTGCCAAAACATTGTGATCTGTTAGGCTACTAATTGTGTTCCATGCATGATGTATTCACATTCAGCTTTCCATGGGAGTTTTTTTATATGAAATACATAAAGTTGATAACTCTCATCTCACCCGGAGGGATTCATAGCACCATGGGTGAGCACGACGAGGACAAAAGAGACCTCAGAAAGCGGGACTGTCCTGAACTGAACATCAGCTTGGACAATAGATGTTGTATCTATGTAAATACAGGACATTGCTGAAAACACTTCAGGAGACAGGTTTGTGTGTATCGTGCATACGGTACGTATGCGTATGTGCGTGTGCGCTTGTGTGTGTGTGTGTGTGTGTGTGTGAATGTTCGTCCTCTGGCATGAGAAAGATATACGCAAGACTACGAGAACTCTTTCTCTTGCCTCCTATATTCTCTATGGTGTGAAACTACAGCCCAATACCCATCCGAATGAGACTACAGACAGTGAAACAAACAGGATAAAGAGAACGGAGGCGAAATCATATTTTGAGAACTGTGTGTCATCTCTTCTAAGAGGGAAGAAAAGGAACTCATTCTCATCGGGATGCCAGCTCACCACCTCCCAAACCTTAAAAGAAAGCGAAAAGGAGCAAACTGACAAGACTTTTATGGCTAAAGCAGCACAACCTTGTGTCCAGACTTTTGTATCTAAGGACACCTCCTGGAAAGGAGGAAAAAAGAAAGAAAAAAACACAGTATACTGTCTAGATATTTCTCACATTTGAAAATGTGTTTTTTCCTGAATTGACATTCCTTGTTATTGCAAAGCGGTTTTTGTTTAGTCCTTTCTCTGCAAATGAAAAAAAAAAATGTTATTCACAATAGATATTACTTCAGTTACACGAAGTGATTTTCAAATGTGAAATTATTGGGGGGGGGGGGATAATGTTTTGGGATTTTATTGAATTTGGTAAAAAAAAAAAATAATTAAGCATTACACCTAGCCATACTTCCATTTTACATTTGTTTTGTTTGTTTTGTTACGTCATTGACAGGGCTTTTTTTCTGTTTGTGTTTTTGTTTTGTTTGTTCTTTTAAGATATAATTGTCATTTACCTATGCTGGTCAAAGTATATTCCCGTTCTTAATGTAATTGTAAAGTGTTACTGTGAGATGAAATCTAAATATGTGTACATTGACAGAGGGAAAAATACACTTGGTTCTATACTTCGTACTGATTTGGTCGGTGTCGTCTCTTTTATTTCTAAAAATGTTTGTCTTAAGAGAGACTGACATTATCGTTCAAAAGTTTGGGGTCAGCAACTGATCAAGGGATGGTAAAGACTTTTGAATATCGTTAAGAAAGCATTTATTCATTTTAAATAAATGCTGTTCTTTTGAACTTTCTTTTCATTAAACAATCCTGAAAAATATATTACCGATATTGTCTGAAAATCAAGGTTTATCCACTGTAAGAACTCTCACGCTGTGCAGTCAAGCCCTTGTCTTACATGGCAATTTCATCATCTGGTCTTATATATTGATGGGTTCCTACTCCAGAAGATTCCACATATACTGCTAATACAAAGACGTCTTTAGATTCTTCTACTGTCACACTGCACAGATCTAGATAGTCGGGCCTCTAAACAACACTCTTCCTCTATGGTCTTGAAGAGAATGCGGCCCCCACATTTACTTTCTCCTCGATCTGCACGCACTGTATATTATGTTCTTGAGGTGCTTGTTTCCTAACTATACGCACTGCAGTACAGATGGAGCTATTTAAAGGCTATAGCTAAAAGCATGCTTATGGAGAGCAGTTTCCTGGAATAAGAGGCAGCTTGAATTTGGAAAAGATTCAGAATGATAAGGCTATATCTGGAACAAGCCTTTCAAAAGCTGTGTAGTGTTGATTGCTTTCAAATGATGAAAGCTGGCCATGACATACTTCTGTTTTCATCATTATTCTGGGTCTATTGTAAATCTAGTGGAGTAAATTGCATTTGGTCAATATGCACAGAATACACTTAAGTACAGCATTTAGTTAAATGGGTGTTTTCATTTAGCCAGTGGCTGTGGTTTCAATTATACTCTAGCAGATGTAAAACTGAAGTACCAATTCAGCCTTCTATAAAATGGTTGATTACATGTAAATCACAAAGATAAAGACAGTTTACTTATAGTATGTAGGTCTTGTGACCTGAAATGTTTTGTGTTGTCAGAGAATAACCCAATATTACAACAAACAATTGTTTATACACTATATATATATATATATATATATATATATATACTGTATATATTAGATTATATATGTTTATATATAAAAATACAATGTGTGTATTCTGGTAGTTCTATGGTAGATAACATGAAAATCACAAGGATAAAGCCATATATACAAAGTTCTGGCATGAAACTTTAGATGGCGCAGTCTGATAGATCTAACTCAATATGACATAATGACATCATCCAGCTGATTGGTTCTCTCCTGTATTGGTAGCCAATGAGCTCGCTGCTCAACATTCAAATACTTGGCTAGTGTTTGCTGTAACAGTAGCAGTGCAGTTCAGAAACCCTCCACCTTCCCCAGCTCCACCTGTATAGATCTGCTATGGGGTGATTCATGCACTCTAAAAAATGCTGGGTTTAATACAACCCAGTGCTGGGTAAATATTGGACAGAACACATGCTGGGCTGTTTTCAACCAACAGTTGGGTTAAATGTTTAACCCAAACTTCTGGGCAGTAACCCAACCGCTGGGTCTAAACAACCCAATCGCTGGGTTCATCCATATTTTACTCAGCACTGGGTTATATTTAACCCAGCATTTTTTTTTAGAGTGTATACGTTATATGTGCAGCAGCAATATTTCTTACATGCTCACAGCAACATGTTGTGTATGTATTGGCAGTAGAAAGTCTTGGTACTTGCTCTGATGCAGCAGCAGCATAGCAGATCTATTCTGCCAAGACCAAATACGTTAATACGTTAATTTTCATGTCAACAAGGCAGTAACAATTTAAACTATATATTTTAATTGTTAACTTATTCTTTTTAATAGTTAACTTTTCTTCTATTCTTTTTAATAGTTCACTTTTAACCATTTCTGCTTTTTTTCTGATCATCAATCATCAAAGCTCGGTAAATATTGGTCACAGACACAGAGATTTACCTTGAATTTCACCAAGCTGATTACTCCTTAAAAACTCCCACAAATCATGTTTTCAGGCCATTTCAAGTCTTATTTTGATGTAACAAAGTTCTTATATCTGAGTGTGAGAGTTTTTTTTAATTAATCTTTCAATGTTCATTCAGACTGATTCACAAAGGCGGAATTCATCGCATGAACCAGTGACAGCCAGTTATAACCATATCCAATCATATAGCAATGGAGGCATTGCCTCCTCTCACATGACTTTCCCCCATTCATTCTCAATTACCCCCCACTAAACACACCACACACTTTAGGAGGCCTGTTAAAACTCAATGGGCTCAGGGGAGGCAAAACAGACACGGACTCCTGCTGTAATTTTACTCGCTGGTGTCGCTGTTAGACAGTATTTCTTTATAAAAAGTTATTTATACACGTTTTAATGCCATATTTTGTAATATTTGCGTTGTTTTATTCTTGTACTACAATTTTTTTTCTCATCCAGTTTTTCGTTGAGGCACTGCCTCCCTTGTTTACTTGGAGAAAACGCCCCTATATAAATATATTAGACTGCATTAACAAGCGCTTGCTAGAGGTTGTAACATTCAGGTTTATGGTCTCCAAAGATAAGACCCAACTAACATCAAGACAGCCTTAAGGCATGTATTGATCAATAAGTATAGTGGGAAAGAATTAGTGCTATTCAAACAAAAGACACAAGCTTTGAAACCGAAAGCAAGGCAAGGTTTATCATTTATTGCTGCAGTTACTTTTTAAATTGTGATTCCCCACTTCTGACATTTTCAAAAACCCACATTAAGAAAAAGACAAAGAACAAAAGACAAGGAAAACCTGTCAGCACATTCTGATGCCATTCTACACATCTTTCCGAACTCTGAGCCCTGGATTTGTGATTTGATGAATAATTTAGTACTTGCTTCCCATTTTCCTTCAAAGTAGAATGAACTCAAATGTTCACTTCTGCCACCTGCCCAGCCAGAGGAAATGCATTAAGAGTACAAAAAAAAAACCTTCCCAAATGTCACTGAAATGAGAGTGTTTGATAAGCAAGCAAGATTTGAAACTTTCTTTTGCTGTATTTTCTAAGAAGACTATCGTTTTATGCTCTTTGTTTAAAAAAAAATTGTCTGGAACGGCAGAGAGATGAAGACCTAACAGACAGTGAGCAGTAATGGGCAGCTGTGATGGCACTGGAATGAGAATGAAGCGTCAACAGAAGGGCTTTGCGTTTAAAAAACTGAAGAAGCATGAGACTGCCATCTGCTGTCTATCCACTTGTTCATCAATCTACATTTTAAAGAACCTTACATTTTATACCAGTAACTATATGAATCAAACAATAAAATAATATGACTTAGTTAAAAAATGAAATCCTGGCAGTGACTCTTCAGCACATTTCAAAACCATCAGCTCATCATTAGTTGCGCTTTTGTATGATGATGAAAAGCCTTCAAACTGTCAGATGAGTGGAAATGCCATTGATCAACTGACAGTCCAATGTTGGGCAGAATATGCAAAAGTGGGATTTTGCTAGATTTGTGATGAATAAAAGGTTTATACTCTTGGCATTTTTGTTATGCTAATATTTTACGATGATAGACTTTTAAACACAGTAAGGCACTGCTTTTCACTGTAACTGTTCAAATGGGACCAATTTTCAGCAAAATTGAGACTGTTATTTTAGGTTAGTTGCAAATTTTTGTTGCAATTTAAGTAATGCAAAAATCTTAAGGGCAGTTGTGATAAAGTGATCCAAGTTGTTACTGCTTCAACACCATTTTATGTCAGCTTAAAGCAGTTCACACTGGTTTTAGGAACCTGCAATAGCTGGTTACCAGTCCAAGGGTTTTACCAGCATTTACCAGTTTGTCTGAGGTTTATTGTACCTACTCAGTATTAACTCCATCTAATCCATCCTGGATCAGCTAATGACCATAACTAACTGAAACGGTCCAACAATAAACCATGTAGCTAAAATTAGGATGCCTCTGCATGATTGCAATTATTTTAATATATGCAGATCTGGGTAGTAACTGATTACATGTAATCTGGATTACATAATCAGATTCCAAAAATTAAGTAATTAGATTATATTTTAAAATACTCGTAATCAGACTACAATTACTTTTTTATAGATTACATGCTTACATAGTATTATTTGCACAATAGCAATAATTCATTCATAATTTATTGATTCTCCCTAATTCCTCTTTTTCATATTTTAAATGTTCCCTTCTAAAATAGCCTACTGCAAATAAACACTCAGAAAGTCTTCCAGGTTTGTGGACATTCACACAGAGACCAGTCAGTCGGAGGCGGCTACACAGTTTATAATGTTTAATGCATTTCATGTTGTTAATTACAACAAATGGAATATATTTTCTTACTCTCTGAACTTTTATATCAATATAGTACAAGATTATCCTATTTAAATTGATGTAAAAAAACGATATAGGTCAAAAAGTAATCTGATTATATTACCTACAATTTGTAATGTAATGGATTACATTACTAACAAATTGTTGTCATAATTTGTAACGGATTACAATTTGTAAGTAATCTACCCAGCTCTGAATATATGTTATTAATATTATTAATATAATCATGTCATTATTATTCATACATCTAACCTTATTAAAGTGCTAAAAAACATAATATCAAGATTTTAATTACTACTGAAGTCATATTTATTGTAAACAGTTTTTGAAACTGGAAAGAAACAACCCCTTATGGACACCCCCAGTTTCTGTTTATAATACCAACATAAATAACTCATTTAAATTTACGTATACTGTAAGAAAATAACCATTTTAATGTAAAATGGAGTGCATCAATGAATGTAGGACTGAAAGATTGGCAACCTGACATGTAAGATTGATGAATCAAATCAGTGATCGTGCACTGGATGACTGACATCTGCTGCAGCCAATCGCATTGAAGCATCCGTTCTGTTCCTCTATGTGGGTGGTAACCGCAGCAGCCAATCGCGTTGCTGCATCAGTTCTCTTCCTGTAGGTGGGTGTTTGCTACCTGTGTGAATGAAGCGATTCGACACTGGAACTTAGCGAGCTCACATTCTGGGCTTTTTATCGCTGGAGTTTTTACACAGCGGCCCTGGACTTAACGAGGAGATGGCTGCTGTGGTGACCACTTAGAGACATTTTGCGTTTCGTGTTTGTTTTTGTATTTTATTTTCGTCGTAAGGAGGAAGCACTCAGTGCTGCCGTTAGCCTATGCTAACTCGCGTTTAGTTTCGCTGTCCTGCGGTTTTCCTGCTCTCGTTTCTGGAGGAATTAACGCAGACCCTGTCGAGATAGAGCATGGAGTGTTGACGGAGTTGAAGAGTGCACTAACATCGGATAATTTCGCTACAAATCACTCATGCCAAAGTCAGAGGTGTCTCACTGCTGCTTGTAGCATGTTAGCGGTTTGGCTCGTGAGTGTCAGGTGATATTGAACTCTGAGAGGAAAGATATCCTTCTAATTAAGCCGAGAAACTGATAAAATAGATAATATTTGCGTCCCTTCTGATTGGTTTTAGGCCTAACGAGTTGATTCGGGCTAAAAATTTAGTCGTTCAGCTGTCAGCGTGTGCGCTATTGCTGTTTAAACCCGTTTTGTTTACAGTTCCAAAAATATTCGCATCCCAGTTACGTTTTCATTGAAGTGCTATTGAACCATTTGCTGGACATTTATCTCTCTACTGTCTTTATTTTAGACTCAATCTAATGTCAAAGCTGCCTCAGGCAAGCTAACATACCTATGCTAACATTAGCTGAAGTTGTATTGTTTAAAGCCAAATCCACTGAGACATTTGTCAGCGTTCCTTTATTTAAACGATTTACTGCTTACAGATGATGCTTAGAGTTTTTCCTCCTCCAGCTGTAGAGATCAGCTACTGCCATACAAGAAAAGTTGAGAGGATATTATGACTGTTTAGGCCTGGAGATGGCTGTAGGTCAAAATAAATGAGCATACAAAATATAAAACTCTAAACGGTTTAATATATACATATCTCTCGTTGGGGAACGGGAATGGTTTACAGATTTGTTCAGAAAAACTAGAAATTGAATTCTCAGGACTCTGAAGCTGTATACCATATTTACAATAATTACAAAAGTATAGAAAGCCAATGAAGAAATTACAACTTACTGCCTGTCTTTTCTCTGCTTTGCCTATAATAGTATGAAGATTGCAGGTGTTCAGTGATCATATACATATCCATTATCATCTCTAAATTTAGTTAAATATATTATAGCCCCCTAAACGAAGCCTGGTTCTTTATTTGCATTTTCTAGAAAACCCATATTAGGCTTCTTTATCTAAATCAGACAAACGTCTCATGCCTTAGTAACAGGCCTCAGATAGGTTAAAATGACCATATTCAAAATAGCTTGTTGATCTTAAGTATGTCATCAGAACAGCTGATTTATTTATGGAATTGTGTTTGTTTAAAGTGCTGGAAAGTCGTAAAGAAACCAAACCAAGCAGTTTTGATGATTCCTCAGGATGAATGTTTTCATGTAGCCTTTGGGTCCCAGTTGTGCCAAAAACTCTTGATGAACTGCACTACAAACGGGTCTGCTGGAGGAGCATGCAAACAAACAGTTGATACTAAAAGAACACAGGTCTGAAGTTGTTCTGGAACGTCTCGCTTTCTGCTAATTCATTCATAACCAGTCCGAGAAAGTCCATCCTGAGGTTCCCAATGGAAGTGCCGTACTAGAAACTTTGACAAGGGAACTTCAAGATCTCTGGGTTGTCTCATCCAGAAGCGATAAGATGGGCTCTCAGGCTCTTCAAATATTGCGGCAGGGAGTGTGGGCCTCTCTGACCGGAGGATGGTACGTGGACCCTCATCAGAGTACCTTCTCGAACTGCTTTCATCTCTACCTCTGGATATTCCTCTTGGCCTTCCCGTTTCTTCTGTACATGGTGAGTTCTTGCAGTAATTCCTGAGCTAAAGAAAGCCACCAGCCCATGTTTCTGGAAAAACTTGTGTAGTACTGATGGAATCCAAGAGCCTGTGCAGTTTTGATGCTTGGATGCACTAACATTGAGTAACTTTCCTTACCTGCTGGTCTTACGGTTTAGCCTACTCTAGAAGGACATTGAGGCTAAAACTTTGTCAAGATGCGTGACAGACAGCTGCACATATTGACAGATTTGATGAAGCTATTTAAGTGATATTTTCTGTGAAATGTCTTTTGTAAGTAATTACAATAAAGCAGAACCAAGGCAACATCTATCTTTAAAAATATATATATATATATAAATATATACACTACTGTATAAAAATTTGTGGTCAGTAACTTTTTTTTTTTTTTTTTAAAGAAATGAATGCTTCTATTTACCAGGGATATCAAAGACATTTAGAATGGTACTAAAGATTTGTATTTCAAATAAATGCTATTTTATTCTTTACTATTCATCAAAGAATCCTGAAAATGTATCATTTTCATATCCACAAAATTAATCAAAAAATCAAAACAACTATTTTCTAAAATATAATAAATTCTTTTTTTTCTTTTTGCATCATGAGACTTCTTTCTTTTGCATCAAGGATCATGAGACACTTCAGTACTTGAGTAATAACTACTGACATTTCAGCATTGAAATCACAGGAATAAATAGAAGTAGCTATTTTAATTTGTAACAATAGTTTTATTGTAGTTTTACATAGTATTACTGATTTACTGTGTTTTTTATTTTTTTAAATAAATAAATGCAATCTTGGTGAGCATTAGAGACTTCTTTGAAAAACTTTTACTGACCCCGAACTTTATTTGGTAGTGTGTATATATAATAATTGTCATGATTTAAAGGCAAAACAGTATTTTACCTTTCAGTAAAGTTCCTTTTCAAGGCAATAGCCTGTTTTAAAGATTTACAGGATGTAAGTACAAGCTCCTTACAAGTACAATCAATGTTATTGATCAGCTATACAAGGAATCATTAAAGAGAAGTCAGACTTCAGGAACACATTCCTTTTGCGTCCATTGTTTTCTGAGTGTGGCAACCAGTTGGTGATAAAGCAAGGCATGTGGGTAAACATGAAATGTTATGACATTGCTCATGATACTTTCACTATTATGTTAACCTCTATCTTTCTGATCCTGTAATACTCCTAAGTTGACTGTTAAACATTTACTTAAACTTAACAGTCATCAGACAAAGATTCTGTTCAGTTTTTTTTTTTAATGTTAAGTAAATTGACAACATGAAAATGTCTTGTCTGTCTTATGTACTTTTAAATGTTTATTAATTTATTTTTAAACAGACTTTAGTCTTGCCATGAAATAGTCTTATATGCCAATGACGTAGCCTAAACAACCAAGTAAATCAATATATTTACCATTAGGTAGAGGCCTAGTAGAATTTTGCGTAGACTTATGCAAGAACATTATGAAATCAAATTTATTGCACAAGTTGTGGTCTACATAAGAAGCAGTGTCTGAAATAAAACTAAGGTTGTAATTTTTGCAACCATGTTGATGTGATTCTCCCACATTCATTCTTTTAGGCCCTTCCTGCCAGTTTAGTGGTGGCTGGTGTGTACTGCGCTGTGATAGCGGCCTTCTTTACGGCCATAAAAGCAGTGAACTTCCGACTACATGCCATGTTTGACCTAGGCGAGATTGTGGAGAAGAGGCAGGCCTCGTTCGCAACAGACCCCAATAGAGTGGAAGAAGGAGAGGAAGGCTCTGGCGCTCACGACGGAAGCCAGCACAGGTAGCGTGTAACTACATTATTATATTTTGTTGTCAAACTACAATGTGACACTTTTCTGTCTCTCAAGTAGGCAGCATCAGTTTGTAGAGCATTGCAAGCATCATGCTACCGAGTCAGACATTCTTTATGGATTTGTTGTTGGTGAACAGCTGTTAGTGGTGTTGAGCAGTCGCTCCACTAGTCAGTTTTAGCTCATGTCGGCATGCCTGTGCCTGCAGGGACAGTGGTGTCGGTGTGGAAATGACGGTGTTCCGAAAGGTGAACTCCACCCCTCCTGTACGCTGCAGTTCCCAGCACTCACTGTTTGGATTGAACCAGGTGTCGGTGAGGATATTGTTAATGCCAAACGTCACGCGTCACGCATTATTCTCATTCACTTGTAGGAATTTCCTCTGACTCGTTTACTTTTCTTTTACTCAGGAATTTTTACCACAGCTTGAAGACCCTGGAGGCTCAAAGGGTACATTGTGTTTTTGTTACTGTTGCTTTTTTAAATAAACCACTCCAAATAGTTTGTTAACATGAACTGGTATGCTTGCATTTCAATTCTTATCTGATTTTTGTCATTTTTTAAATTCCAGGTATTAAAGAGCTCATGCAGGAGCAGGGCCGTAATAATATGATTGTGACTTCTGCACATAGAGACGTCCTTCGACACAACTCTCAGGACAACACTAGTAAGAACACTAGTATTACAGATGCTCTAAATTAGGGCCGCATAGTAGAGGTCTGCGCAGGACTGTTTTTTAAGTCCCGCATCCACCCGCTCCTGTGATATATTCACTCTTTGTTCACCCACTATCCACTTTGAATCATTTTCTTCTAAATTTAGATCTCGTTTCCAGAATCACACATTTAAATTTCCTCTACTGAAAGAAAGAGAGAGAGGCTAACAAATAAAAGTGTAGTCTGCACAAAATTGTATTTATTTTATTCGTCTTGTCAAGAGTCTTTTATTGACAGCAAAATGTTAAACGAATTTTGTGTCTTAAGACGGTAGGAAAAAAAACTGTCACAGAGAAAATAAAAATGTGCCAAAATTGTATTATTTTTATTCATCTTGTCAGGATACGATTCGTTTAACCTTTACAACACAATAGGAACAAGTGTTGCAGGAGGAAAAATGCAGGTTGTACAAAAATGGCCTATTATAATTTTATTTGTCTTGTCAAAATACTAAATTCACTTAACATCTTGCTGTAAACATAGTAGCCTAGCAAAAGTGTCGCAGAAGAAAAATAAATTTGACATCTGTCATTTAAAATTATAGGCTAAGCAAAATATAAACAAAACCGAGTTGAACATTCTTCAAGGACAGCGCATCCACACCTTGCTCCATCTTTATTCTGCTCTGTCACTCATCGACAACCTGCCTGTTCTGTCTGTGGGCCGTATATTCACCACTGGTAGGCTAGCCTGCTCTGTGCATCGTTATGCACATGCTGGGCACAGACCTTGCAAATAAAATGAAGCACTGGTTTATGCGTGCAGCGCGTGCGTAACAGTCGAGTGCAGGCTGTACCGGTGCTTGAATAAAGCGCAGATATGCTGTTCTGAAAGGATGTCGGAAACGGGATATTGTTAGACCGCCCGTTCCCATTCAAATTGCACCAGAGTTATCGACCGCTACCGTGTTTTATTTGGGAATTTAATCCCGTGTCGCAAGAAATCTGGTCAGGCGGGACAGGCGCGGGAATGCTCTACCGCAGTGCTTCCCAAACCTGTCCTGGAGGCCCCCTGCCCTGCACATTTTGTATGTCTCCCTTATCAGAAACACCCACTTCATGTCTTGCAGCCTCTACTAACGAGCTGATGAGTTGAATCAGTTGTGTTAGATTAGGGAGACATACAAAATGCGCAGGGCTAGGGGTCCTCCAGGACAGGTTTGGGAAGCACTGCTCTACCGCATAGGACTGTTCCTTAGACCAGCGGTTCCCAGTCCCAGTCCTCGCGCCCCACGCTCTGCATATTTTGCATGTCTCTCTTAGTTAACACACCTGATTCAGATAACCAGCTCGTTAGAAGAGAGCTACGTGCATGAACTGTTCCAATTGATATGATCCCTACACACTGTTCATTGCTCCCTACTCCCTGAAGCTTACTTGACTTCGGAACATTCATTCACAGATTTGTGCTGCGCCACTGCCTGTAGTGTCTTCACACACAGACGAGTGTGACATCATATACCTCTGTAAATAAATACAGTTTAAATTAAAATTTTTAAATGCACACTTTAATGCCCTTAGAATGGAACGTACACTTTCGTTTCGAACTGGAATCATGGCGGAATATCCGGTGATGTCCACTTCGCAGGGCACTTGCGTTCGAATACAACAAACGCCATACGTGATAAGAGATACATACGAAATATGCAGCACGAGGACTGGGATTGGGAAACGCTGCCTTAGACTTCCAGTTCAGAGTGCAACCTTTGTTTTTAAAAATCTAATTCAGAATTCCAAAAATGTTTTCAAGTTCGTACGAAATGAACATTCACTTTATCTATTTTGATAATGCATTTACCTTATTGTGTATATGTATGTGTGTATATGTGTGTGTATGTGTGTGTGTATGTGTGTGTGTATGTGTGTGTATATGTGTGTGTATATGTGTGTGTATATGTGTGTGTATATGTGTGTGTATATGTGTGTGTATATGTGTGTGTATATGTGTGTGTATATGTGTGTGTATATGTGTGTGTATATGTGTGTGTATATGTGTGTGTATATGTGTGTGTATATGTGTGTGTATATGTGTGTGTATATGTGTGTGTATATGTGTGTGTATATGTGTGTGTATATGTGTGTGTATATGTGTGTGTATATGTGTGTGTATATGTGTGTGTATATGTGTGTGTATACGTGTGTGTATACGTGTGTGTATACATATACGTATACATGTGTGTATACATATACGTATGTATATGTATGTATGTGTGTGTGTATATATATATATATATATATATATATATATATATATATATATATATATATATATACATACATACATACATACATATATACACACACACACACACACACACACACATATATATATATATATATAAATAAGTTTATTTATTTTTATTTTTTTTAATCAGAACACAGTTTTTGTACTTTTGAACTGCTTCTTTCATGAAATATTGTGTCTGGTGTAATCCAACAAAAAAAATAATTAAAACGTCTGGCTTACAATAATTGATAACTATAAAATGTATTTTACGTGTTTATTGCAAAAATTATAAAATACTATAAATTAGGTTAACTGAATGAATTACTATCTTTAAAAAAATGAATAGTGAATGAAATATTGCTATTTGTACATTATGCTGTCTGAACCTCTAAACATCTCTACTGTACTCGGTAGTAACGTTTTTTTATTGTTCCAGGTGTAGCGCCAACCTGCTTGGCTGGGGATTACAGAGGGCTAATTGGTGTGGGTGATGTATTGTCGGGAGGGTTTAGTAGCCTGCACCCAACAAATTGTCCTTCCATCCCGCCATCCCCATCCAGCCAAGAAGATGGAGATGAGAAGGACCAGGTGGATAATGGGGGTGTGGAGCAACTATCTCAGCAGAGCCCCAATGGGAATGGTCTAGGAGGCTACTCCCCCCTCGGACCTTCAGCTGAGTCTGAGAGTCTGGGAGATGCTCCTCTCAGCCCTCTCATCAAGAGTAGCTTGAGCGAGGAGCTAAGCGAGAACTTGTTGGGCTTGGGCCTTGACCCTGTCACTTTTGCTCCTGGTGCTGAGCACCCAGGCAGCCGCACCGGGGTAGCCCTGGCTGCAGGGTCCACTGACAGCTGCTTCAGTGGAGGTGGAGCGGCCACAGACAGAGAGACTCTTAGTACAGTCAGTAGCTACCGCAGTGAGAAAACAGACTCAACCCAGCTTGAGAGCCCTTCGCTGGGCCAGACGCATAAACCCGTGTCTAACACTCCTTCTACAGCTTTGCCTCAGGGTAAAGGCCCCTATCAGCAGCCTGGAGATGTGCTTCAAGGTGGTAGTGACACGGATGACCTGTCAGACAGCGTGCTGCTACGATCACCCTCCAAAGAGCTCTCCTCTGGGCAGGGCCTAGACCGAACTCTGGTGGAGGGAGAGGACCTTCCCCCTTTGCCTATGGACATTGCACAGCCCTCCTTGCAGGACTCATCACCGTCAAGCAGCGGGCCTTCTGAGACCTGCGATCTTGATGGTGGCATCCCCATCCCCCCTCTTCCTCCTCCACGCCAGGCTAGCTCTGTACCGTCAGGGTTGGCACTGGGCTTGGTCTGCTCAGAGCCCGCTCTGCCGGTCTCTGCCCCGTCCTACCTCCTAGCAGAGCCGCCGTCTCTGCAAGCGCAGCAGCAGGTAGTGCGGCCTAAAGATCTGAAGCTGCTACGTGCCGGTGGCAGTGTGGGTCATCGACCTGGTCGCAGGAAAGCTCCCCGCAAACGGGGCGCTGCTGGCAGTAGCAGTTTTGACTGTGGCTCCTACCGCTGGCACCACAACCGTGGTCAACACAGAGACTACATCCCTGTACGCAGTCGGCTGGGTGCCAAAGCCTACAGCGAGAGCTTGTTTGAGGACTCCAGCGATGAAGATGACGGCAGCGACATGAGTGCTGGCTCTAGTCTTGGATCTCAACGTCGCTTCAGCTCTGATGACGAAGATGATGATGACGACGATTCTAGCTCCTCTACCTCCTGCTATTCCCCCGATTTGGCAAATACCGGCATCGCTTCCCAACCTGTCCCCCCTCAACTACCTAGCCCTGGAGATGGGGAGGAGCCTGACACAGTAGTACCCTCCCATTCTCGCAGTGCTCAGCGCTCAGCCAGCACAGCCAGTGCCAAGACTCATGCCAGAGTGCTCAGCATGGATGGGGCCGGTGGAGGCTCCAACAACACAGGGATCCTTGCGTCTACGATGCTACCTTTACCCCTTTCTTCTACCCCTGCCCCACGTC
Source organism: Barbus barbus (assembly GCF_936440315.1). Taxonomy (NCBI): domain Eukaryota; kingdom Metazoa; phylum Chordata; class Actinopteri; order Cypriniformes; family Cyprinidae; genus Barbus; species Barbus barbus. The sequence goes on from NC_136721.1 coordinate 11,040,194, forward strand.
CACTCATCATCTCTAAATCAGATCTGGAGGCTCGGACAGTGCACTCTGAGGGCTTCTCCAGGGCTCACCATAGGTTAGACTCCCTTGGAGGCTCCTGGGCTGGGAACCAGACAAGCTGGAGGGCAGGAGAGCTGCTGGAAGAGGGGGCAGTAGGAGGAGGTGAACAGATTAATTCTTAATATTTCATATTTAGAGCCTGGAATTTCGTGATTTGTGGTGTTGCTCTTATTCTTATTATCTGTTGTAGTGAATATTTAATGTTTTTTCTTTTATTAAAACTGTTGCTATTTGCCCATGCAGCCCCAGAGGAGGGAAGTAAACGTGACTCTGTGAGCAGTGTGAAAAGGACACAGGCCATTCGCAGGCGTCATAATGCTGGTAGTAACCCCACCCCACCCCCTTCTGCCATGGGCTCCCCTCCGAGTCTTCAAGACCTTCAGAGAGTCCGCACTTCCTCTCACTCCCGCACCCGAACGCTCCCCTCTGCTCTGCACTTTGCTGCCTCATCCTTGCTGCTGCTTCCCCGCAGCGGTGTTCACGAGGCATCCACCTTCGATGACACCTCAGAGGGAGCTGTGCACTACTTTTATGATGAGAGCGGTAAAGAACAGTTTGTTTCAGTGACACTGATTTAAATCTTGCTTAGTTGTGGTTGTTTCTTCAATTAAAATGATCTAATTTCAGGAGTAAAGAGGTCTTATACTTTTGGGCCTGCTGGTGGAGGATATGAGGACCCAGTCCAGTAAGTCTAAAAACCTTTACCATTGGGGTGATATTCAACAGTCTCCCAGTGTTTGACCCCTTTTTCTTGGCTCAGGGAGCGAGAGCGACAGTCGCAGTCCTCTAGCTTTACCTCCACTGATGTCCAGGAGGTGGCGCCAGTGCTGTCCATGCTGCAGCCCAGACCGGTGGTCCTCCAGGGCATGCAGGTCCGCGGGGTGCCTCTGGATATGCCAGAGGTGAGGCTTAACTCTTCAGAATCATCAATACACATTCCATTTCAATCCTCCTGACTGCATTGATGTTTTTCTCTTTGTAGTTTGACTTAGATCATGAGTCCCCTCACGAATCCCAGGAGAACACACTGATGATTGAGGAAAAGGCCAAGCCTAAACAGTATTACCGTTTCTGGGTGCTGCCGGGGAAATGGCTAAGAGTTCGTTACGACAGGCTTGCTTTGCTAGCCTTACTGGACAGGAACCGACGTGTAGGGGAGAATGTGTTTGCGGTGGTGTTGGCTAGCTTAGTGTCGTTCCTTGGCTTCCTGTTGCTTCTCCAGGGCTTCTTTAGGGACATCTGGGTATTCCAGTTCTGCCTAGTCATTGCCAGCTGTCAGTACTCATTGCTAAAGGTCAGTGTGAGCATTTTTGGAATGGCCTATTTGTGTTTGTTTTAGCATTGTGTTAGTGTTTTCAGGTGTTGGCATCTCTTGATAATTGTACAGTCTTCACACACCCTGATAGTGGTGTTGTTTCTGTTAATCAGATTTTTTTTTCCTCCCTTTTCTGTTTCAGAGTGTGCAGCCCGATGCAGCATCTCCGATGCATGTGAGTATATGACTGTTTGTCTGTCTTTTCTTGGACCCGCCTAGCTGAAATTAAACAGAAATTAATTTAATGTGGTCTTCATTGCAGGGCCATAACTGGATCATAGTGTACAGCCGACCAGTGTATTTCTGCTTGTGTTGTATGCTGATCTGGATATTTGACCTGGTTGGCCACTCGGACAGTATGAGGCCTTTCACCCTCTACGGGGTCACCTTCTTCTCCGCACACTTTCTGCTCTGCGCTAGAGACATGCTCATAGGTCTGCTCACTCGCTGTTAAACCTTTCTTAATTGAGTTGTGCAAAATATAATAGCCTAATAATTCATACGTTTTCCTTTGCAGTGTTCACCCTCTGTTTTCCCATCATCTTCCTGTTTGGGCTTCTACCTCAGGTCAACACGTTCCTCATGTGTTTGTTGGAACAGGTGGACATGCACATTTTCGGTGGAACCGGTGAGATCTGCGTTATACTTTACTAATGCTATAGCAGTAACACTTTACAATAAGGTTAACATCAATACATAAACAATGATCAGTATTTTTATATAATGTTTACAAATGGAACTTTATTCTGAAGTGTTACTACTGTAACTATGATGGATCTGTCTGGTACAGCAAGGTCCTTGCAACTCCAAGGTCATGGAGTGATTCCCAGGGAGCTGGCATATTGTACATCCCTGCACCACAAGTGTCTTGTCATTTGTGTTTTTCAGCAACCACAAGCCCCCTGTCTTCAGTCTATAGTCTGTTGCGCAGTATATTGGTGGCGGCTCTGGTTTATGGATTTTGCCTTGGTGCCATCAATGTAAGTGGGAATCTGTTTGTCACTTTCACAGTAGAACTGTGCTTATTGGTGCTTCCATTATTCATTTTATGTGTTTGTGTATGTGTAGGCTCCGTGGGGAGAGGCACATGTCCCGGTGCTCTTCTCTGTGTTCTGTGGCCTCCTCCTGGCATTGTCGTATCATCTGAGCAGGCAGAGCAGCTACCCAACCATCCTCTGGTCAGCGTCACCATACATTCATAATTTTCCAGGCATCTTAATGCACCAACAGCTCTGTGATCGACATCTAAACTTCTATGTTTTTTACACTGTTCTCTGGACAGGTCTCTGGTCTGCTCCAAGTTCTTCCCAGAGCTGGAGAGCCGAACACCAGAAGAGCCCCCATTAGAGATTAAAGACCCTCTCCCAGAGAAATTGCGCAACTCTGTGGTAAGAGCACTCTCCATTTGCATTCATCTTTTGTTAAATAGGAGTTCCAATGGCTTTTAAATGGCTCTCTTCTCTCTGACTCTGCAGAAAGAGACTCTTCACTCAGATTTGGTCATGTGCCCTCTTATGGCCATTATCACCTTCGCCATTAGTGCCAGCACCGTCTTTATTGCTCTGCAGGTCAGTAGCAAGTTTATTTTCGTAAACGAAAACGAAAATGATTGATGAAAAAAATGTTTCTTAAACTGAAATAAAATAAAAATGACCAAATATTTGAAAAACTAAAACGACACGAAATTAACAACAGTTATTGAAAAACTAACTGAAATAAAATAATTAACAAAAATAAATCACAGTTTTCGTATTACGTTATTATTACGTTCTCACCCCTTGGCGGAAAAATATAGCCTATGAACTTTGACTGTTTAAGGAAAGACCTGTAAATGGCGCATCATGTGCATGGGGTTATCTGCCGGAGAGACGCAAAGCGGTTTAAAGCAGAGTCTTGCACGGACATTTATTTTCATATTAAATAATTCAACACACCATTAGATATGACATTAAGCACAACTTGTGTAGATTTATTTAGTAAAAAGGCCTGACTGCTTCTTTGGTGTATATTTGTATACTTTTACCATCTAATCAATCTTAGCATGCGTTAATTTTGTGTCGCTAAATATTTGCCTTACAAATTATGCTTACTAATTAAGTCTTTCTTTGGCCTTCGCTCTGGAAGTGATCTGTTGATTCCGCTAAACTTTAATTAAAACTGAAACTAAACTATAAGAAAACTAAATAAAAATGTTCACAAAATAAAAACTAAACTAAAACTAGCAAAAATATGAATGAAACAAATAAAAACTACGTAAATTGTTAAAATAAAACAAATTTAAAAATTCAAAACTATAATAACCTTGGTCAGTAGGCCATCTAGTATGTGATTTTGAGTATGATAATAGTCTCATTGTGAGAACTAGTCCTCATCCAAAGACTGAACATAATTTCTAGTCTTGTAAAGTCTAGGTCATTGTAACATCTGTTCGTTCAAAGTTTTTATTTTTTGTAAATTGCTGCCTTGGTTTTAATGTGTTTTCTGCACTGCTCTTCAGCCTGCTCTCAGTTTTGTCCTGTACATCTTGGCTGGGGTGGTGGGGTTCTTCACACACTACCTCCTACCTCAGCTTCGCAAACAGCTGCCCTGGTTCTGCTTGGCCCACCCTGTGCTGCGCTCCAGAGAATACAGCCAGTTTGAGGTCCGAGGTGAGTAGTCAAAGCTACATGCACAAACTTATGTCTGAATGTGTGAACAAGTGTGATGGACTGATCCCTCTCTGTCTCAGATGCTGCTCAGCTAATGTGGTTTGAGAAGCTGTATGCTTGGCTGCAGTGTGTGGAGAAGTATTTCATCTACCCGGCTGTAGTACTCAACTCCCTCACCACTGAAGCTCACACTGTCAGCCAAAACCCTGACAAACCTGGAGCCTAGTAAGAACAAGAACATCCAGAGTCCTAGTGTAGAATAAAGCACAGCACTAGCTGAAGTTGAATTCAAGGTTTTCAATGTGGTCTCAGACTTTAGATTTTAGACATGGGCAGTGACGACATCTTTTATTTGTTTTTCTTTAGTGGCCGTGCTCTATTCATCTCAGTGGCTGGAATGAAGCTGCTTCGTTCGTCCTTCTGTGTCCCATCTCAGCAGTATGTCACTCTGTGCTTCACTGCCCTCTTCTTCCAATTCGACTACCCGCGCTTTTCACAGACCTTCCTCCTCGACTACTACTGCATGTCCATCCTCTTCAGCAAGGTCTGAGCATATATCCACATCTCTCTTAGATGCCTTTAAAAGACCCAAATTCATTTTGTGTAACATTTTGTATCTGTCCCTTAAGTCCACTTATAATGTTGTACAAGGGTTCTCATCATAATCTAGTTTACGTCTATACAGTGGTGTGAAAAAGTGTTGGCCCCCTTCCTGATTTTTATATTTGTTTTGCATGTTTGTTACACTTTAATGTTTCAGATCATCAAACAAATTTAAATATTAATCAAAGATAACACAAGTAAACACAACATGCAGGTTTTGAATGAAGTTTTTTATTATGTGTAAACATAATTGTATGTGTAAACATACTTGGCCAATAAAGCTTATTCGGATTCTGATTCTCATTTATTATGAAGGGAAAACAAACATGGCCCTGTGTGAAAAAGTGCTTGCCCCCTAAACCAAATAACTGGTTGGGCCACCCTTAGCAGCAACAACTGCAATCAAGCGTTTGCGATAACTTGCAATGAGTTTGTTACAGCGCTGTGGAGGAATTTTGGCCCACTCAACTTGGCAGGATTGTTGTAATTCAATCACATTGGAGGGTTTTCGAGCATGAACCGCCTTTTTAAGGTCATGCCACAGCATCTCAACAGGATTCAGGTCAGGACTTTGACTAGGCCACTCCAAAGTCTTCATTTTGTTCATTCAGAGGTGGATTTGCTGGTGTGTTTTGGATTATTGTCGTGCTGCAGAACCCAAGTTCGCTTCAGCTTGAGGTCACGAACAGATCACACAGGACCATGTGGGTTTGGATTTTGTTTTCCCTTCATAAAAGAAACCCTTCACTTAAAAACTGCATGTTGTGTTTACTTGTGTTATCTTTGATTTAATATTTATATTTGTTTGATGATCTGAAACATTAAAGTGTGACACACATGCAAAAAAATCAGGAAGGGGACCAACACTTTTTCACACCACATACGCTATCATTCAAAAGTTTGTGGTTGGTCAGATTTTTTATTTAAGTCTCTTATGTTCACCATGTCTGCATTCATTTGATCACAAATACAGTAAAATGTTATTCAAATAAATAACTTTTTTTTCTATTTTAATATTTTAAAATGTAATTTATACCTGTGATGGAAAAGCTGAATTTTCAGCAGCCATTACAGTCTTCAGTCTCACATGATCCTGCAGAAATCATTATAATATGCTGATTTGGTGCTCAAAAAACATTTCTTATGTTAAAAACAGCTGTTCTGTTCTGGAAACTATCTTTTTTTTTTTTTTTCATCTTTTACAAAATGGAAGTCCTTTGCAACATTATACATGTTTTTACTGTCACTTTTGATCAGTTGAATGCTTCCTTGCTGAATAAAATTATTAATTTCTTTAAAAAGAAAAAAATCTGACCCCAAACTTTTGAACAGTGTATAAACGAGCAGTTTTTTTTTGTTTTTTTTTATACAAATTAAAATTGGCATGAGGAAAGCATTTACTATATGCAAGTCATATAACTGGCCACCATTTCTTTTAAGGGTTTCACCATTATTAATCAATTTTTATCTTCACTTGTTAAATCTAAATGGTTCTGGTGAAACTGTTATTGCAAAAGACAAATATTAATTTTATGAAATGTTTAGGATATAGTTGCATAATGTATACATGTGACATTTTTAAAGGTTTGAATGTACTGTGTAACTTACACTCTTACTGGAGTGTGATTTGTAAAGCTAAAGCTGAAGACTGATGTTGCTGTCATCTCTCCTGTGTGTGAGCAGCTGTGGGATCTGCTGTATAAGCTGCGTTTTGTGCTGACCTACATTGCACCTTGGCAGATCACATGGGGTTCTGCTTTCCATGCCTTTGCTCAGCCATTCGCCGTTCCCCGTATCTTTTTCCGGCATTACTCACACAGACCTGAATGCTGATCTCATAACTTTTACCTGTACTTGTTAATTTGAGCCCAATGGTACAGCTGTACAACTGGTTTTACATGTTCCTCCTCAGCTCCTTTAGGTGGTTTTCACATTTGGTTCATTTGCTTGGTCTATAACTATTTTTTGTCAGAAATAAACAAGTGTGTGTATATTAGGGATTGGCAAGATTCCCTGATTCGCTCGGTGCATCGGCATAAAAAGTTAACAATTTGATGCATGGGTTTAAAAAGTGTGCATTGGCTACAAGTTGGCATTTATATATCGCGATGCATCGTTTCTAACATATTTGCATCGGTAAAAAACAATATTTATATAATTACTAGTGGATGCACTGTACTTTTATTATTTAGAAAGTGACCAATAATTTATATGCAGATTGATTTTTGTTTCTTGTATCTTATAGCCATTAAAATATATAAATTTTCTTTCTTTTTTTATATTATTTTATTTACTTTTTTTAATTCAGTGATTTTAACTTTTAATTTTTATGCTTTAAAGATCCGTTTTAGATTGTAATGTTCTGCTATCTGTTCTGCAAACTATAAAAGGTACAGCTGTCATAAAACCAGAGAAAAAGGCTGCATGGCCAGAAACTGAAAAAAGTGTCAAATAATAGTATGCGAGAGAGCGGTAATATCATTGCATTCCTATTGGTCAGTGTTAAAGGAACTCTGCTTAGTCTGACAGTAAGCCTGCTTTAGACCAGGTTAGTTTCCCAGCATAGGTTCCCACTGTGGTTAAGCTTGATCTTGGCCTATGTTAAATTTGCTGTATGGAAACAAATCATTTGACCGTGAGTCAGACTAACTTAAATAAGCCTGGCTTATTTGGATAACTTGTTTTATGAAACAGGCCATGAGGCAATAAAAGTGATCATATTTTCTCCATTGCATCGAATAGCATTGTGTTGAATCGAATCAAAATCGGATCGCACAGCATCATAACGGGCGAATCGCATTGTTTCGGTAGCTGCTTCATATGTACCTTTTAATGTATCGTATCGTTGGCTATGCATCGAGATGCATATCGTATCGGCCTGATAAGATGCACATCCCTAGGATACCTATATAGTTTATCATCAAAATAAATGCCCCTTAACTCCAGTTTTGCTTTCAGACTCAGCAATGCTGTTTGTACAAGCTGTGTTTTCAGCTCTCTTTTCCACTCCTCTCAACCCTGTGCTGGGCAGTGCTGTTTTCGTTACTTCATACACCCGACCTGTGAAGTTCTGGGAGCGAGACTACAAGTAAGCCTTCAGAAATTTTGAGCAGATGTCAGCCGCATTGTTTGTTTTTGTTAATTCAGTCTTAGCAGAAACTGTTTGAAGACGTGACATGAAGCCTTAAATACCATTTTCTCTTTCAGCACCAAACGGGTGGATCACTCCAACACACGTCTGGCCACACAGCTGGACCGCAACCCTGGTACGTGATATTGTATCTGAGTTACACAGACCTTTCATCTGTGTACTGTCTTCTTAATCTATCCTCTCATCTCCCCTTATCTCTCGCTTGGATAGGTGCTGATGATAACAACTTGAACTCTATCTTCTACGAGCATCTGACGCGCTCTCTGCAGCACTCACTGTGTGGGGACCTTTTGCTGGGCCGCTGGGGAAACTACAGCACCGGAGACTGCTTTATCCTGGCCTCCGACTACCTCAACGCTCTTGTACACATCATTGAGATCGGCAACGGCCTTGTCACTTTCCAGCTCAGAGGTTTGGAGTTCAGAGGTGAGCCAACAGGAGAGGGACTGGAACAAAATGCAGCACTGTTTTCCAGAATACACTACATGACTTTTAAAGGGGTCATCGGATGCCCATTTTCCACAAGTTGATATGATTCTTTAGGGTCTTAATGAAAAGTCTATAACATACTTTGGTTAAAATTTCTCAATGGTAGTGTAAAAAACACCCTTTTTAGTCCATATCGCTTTAAATGCTAATGAGCTCTACTGACCCTGCCCCTCTCATCTGTTGGGTAACGAGCAGACTGTAAACTTTAGCCACGAAACTGGCTAAATAGCACATTATTAGGAAAGGCGATTTGTAAAGATTCATCAAAAAACCTTATACTCGCTTCTTCTGGAGGTGAAGCTCGATTTAGGCAGATCGTAGATCGGCACATTCCCTTCTAAAATGAAAGTAACATTAATCCTCTGCGTCTTCAGCGGCTCAGATGTCAGGAGTTAATGACAACTGCTATATTCATTATTACATCCAACAACAGAACACCTCAATCACATAATCGGAGACATTCTTGTCTTCCCCTGCACTGGAGTCGACACTGGACAGCTCACTCAGGGTGGGTCTAAGGTAAGACGGCCTTGTCAATCAACTATCATCGGAGCGGCCTGTGCAGAACTACGTCATTCTGACAGGAATCTCAGAACAGTCTGATTTGAGAGAGGGGATTTTAAAATATGGATAAAAAACAAAAAAAACAATGTGTGGACTTTTATCATTATAGGATGGATGTGTACACACACTTCCAACACACATTTATGTTCAAACAACTTCATTCAAAGTAATTCAAATTGAATTAATAGAATTGAAGTCAAGTGAATTTTGCATCCGATAACCCCTTTAAAACACTAGGGCCCGGTTTCTTAGACAGGGCTTAGCCTAAACCAGGATTAGGCCATAGTTCAATTAGGACATTTAAGTAATTTTTTTTTTTTTTTATAACTTCCAACACGATACAAAACAGAAACATACACACGCTACCAGATATACAAAAGAGAATACGAAAACAAAATTATACATAAGATGACAAACAGAGCATTGCATCACCGATCGAAATTAAAAATAAAATCTGGGGAGAATACATGAATCGTCTATACACCTCTAAGAAAACTATGTCATACCAAACCGCAGAATGTCACAGGTAGAAGCATTTATGCAATTCAGGTAAGGTGTCCATATACGATTAAATGCTTCTGTTGTAGAATGAATAATACAGGTCAAGAGTTCCAGAGGAATAATCTCCCTAGTAATTGAATGCCAGCCTTTGATGGAGGGAGGCTTGTCACTGATCCAAGACATCAGTAGATTCTTCCTGGCAGCAAAAGTTTTCAAATTTATTAGAAATAAGCTTACAGGGAAAACCCAAAAGAAGTGACAAAGGATCCAGCTCCAGATCCAAACCAAAGATGTTCTTTAATTGAGCCACAACTCTGGACCAATAAGCCTGAATCATGTGACAGTTCCATATGCAATGAATATAATCTCCTATATTAGACTTACACTTAGGGCAGAGTGGCGAGTGAGTTGCATTGTATTTGTCTTAAGTGTTATATGAATTCTATGTAAAATTCTTAGCTGAATGGCTCTTGCCCTATTACAAACTGAGAGCCTGTTAGCTTGGAGCCAGACTGTCTCCCATTCCTCTTCTGGAATAACCACCCCCAGCTCACTTTCCCAAGTCAGTTTTAAATATGAAGTGCTGACTGCACCATAAGAGCATAGAGCTTTATAGAAAAGGGAAATCAACTTGTATGGAGGAGGGTTCAGAAGGATTTCCTCAATAACTGAAAAAGAGTATTTAGATGTAAGTGTAGTATTTTTGAATATGTAATCTCTAATTTGCAAAAATCTAAAAAAGTGCTGTCTAGGCAGATTATATCTTGAAACTAAGTTATCGAAAGACACTAGGGATCCTTCCTCAAACAAGTCCCCCATCCTACATATACCAAGAACAGCCCATGACTTAAAACCTGAGTCTGTAGTACTTTGCAGGAACTCTGGATTATTCAAAATTGGGGAGGTTATGTCGCACCTGCCTTCCAGCCTTCGAATAGCACGCCATGCCTTGAGAGTATTGCGTACTAGAGGACTATTACACAGAGTTCTGCTAAGCTTTGAGTTATGAACAAATAATAGGTTTTGTAAGGGGCAACTGGACTGTGAGGATTCGATATCAAGCCACACTGATGTAGAGTCTTCAATAAGCCATTCATTAATAAATCGAAGTTGGCAAGCCAACTGATATAATCTAATATTTGGGAGGTCCAAGCCACCCTTTGCACTAGAGAGCTGAAGTTTCGATAATTTCAATCTGGGTTTCCTTTTGCTCCAGATAAATGAATTTAGCCACCCATTTAACTCTTTTATAGCCTTATTGGACAGTAAAACAGGGATCATTTGCATTGGATACAGTAAACGGGGCAGGACATTCATTTTTATCAGAGCCACCCTCCCCAGCCAAGACAGAGGGAGAGCCATCCACCTGTTCAAATCATCACGGATTTTCCCTAGCACTGGTGTAAAATTGGCTTTGTACAATTGCTTGAAAGTAGGGGTTACATGTATACCCAAATAATCAAAACCATCTTCAGAGCATTTAAAGAGAGAGGAGGGAGACTGATTTGTAGACTTCTTATTACCTAAAAACATGGCAACTGATTTAGAAAAATTAATCTTGTACCCAGAGAATTGCCCAAACTCCTGAATAAGGTCTACAATTTTTGGCACAGACACCTCGGGATCTGAAAGAAAGAGCAGCACATCGTCCGCATATAAAGAGATCTTGTGCTGCCTACCTCCCAGAGACAACCCCGACACAGCTGCCCTCCTGTCTTATCATCTGAGCAAATGGCTCTATTGCTATTGCAAAAAGCAATGGGGAGAGGGGGCAGCCCTGTCTGGTACCCCGAAAATAAAGGAAAATTGTCAGATCTGTGACCATTAGTAATGACCGCAGCAAGAGGATCCGTATAGAGTATTCACACCCACTTTATAAGGCATTCTCCAAGGCCAAATTTTTCTAAGGTGTAAAATAAGGCCAGTCAACAGAATCAAAAGCTTTCTCTGCGTCTAGAGACAAAATAAGAGAATTAAAACTCAAATTATGGGAAAGTTCAATAATATTTAGTAGCCGCCTAACATTGTGGGCGGAACTTCTCCCTTTAATAAATCCTGTCTGATCTTCGTTAATAATAAATGCTAGAACCTTCTCCAATCTTAGTGCTAAAATTTTTAACAATTTAAAATCTGAGTTTAACAATGCAATGGGCCTATAGGAACTGCAATTCTCTGGGTCCTTGCCTTTTTTTAATATAAGATAAATATTTGCTTCACGAAGTGAAGAGGGCAAACTATCAGTCAAAAATGAATGATTAAGCATGGCTAAGAGGGTCTAACCGCACATGCTCAAATTCTTTATACAATTCACATGCAAGACCATCCGGTCCAGGTGATTTACCAGATTTTAAACTATGGAGTGCGATTACAGCTTCCTCTCTTGTGATAGGAGCATTGAGAAATTCCCTCTGTTCCTCAGAGACAACAGGAAGAGACAAGCGATCAAAGAATGATACCATAGAATTATGTCTTTGAAAAGAATAATTAGACTGATATAGCATAGAATAAAATTGTTTAAAAGTATTATTTATAATGTATGAATCGAAAGATTCCACTCCATTAAGATCGACTATAGAAGTAATGAATTGTGAATCCAATTTTGATTTTGTTAAGTGGGCTAGGTATTTACTAGGTTTATTACCCCATTTGTACAACTTCTGTTTTGAGAATAAAATATTTGAGTGAGATTGAGTAAGCAATGAGTTTAAAGAAACCCGCACGGTACTTATTTTTTCTAAGGAAGCAAGTGAAGGATCATTCAGATAGCAGTATCAGTGGCAGTATTTAACGCTGACTCTAGGTGTTTTTGTTTTTCTAATTGTTTCTTTTTTTTTTTAAGTGAAATATGAAATAGAGAGGCCTCTGATGTATGCTTTACAGGTCTCCCAGAGAAGTGAGGGATTATCTATGGATGCTGAATTAATAGAAAAGAATATCTTAAACTCTGAATTAAAGTATGAGAGAAATTTATCATCTTTGAGCAACAGAGTATTGAATCTCCAATGTCTAGCTGGTCTTATAAACCCCTTCACACAGACATCTAGTACAACTGTAGCATGATCAGAAATAATGATATCTCCTATGTAAATGTTAGAAATTGTTTGCATCAGAGCCTTAGGAACAAAAAAGTAATCAATCCTAGAGTGACAATTATGAGGATTAGAGAAAAAGGTAAATTTCTTCTGATAAGGATTGAGAGTACGCCAAACATCCATATATCCTAATTCCTTACAAAGTGCAGAAAGAGCTTTAGATTGTTTGGTGACGATAGAATTCCTGGGGGGGAATCTGTCCAATAAAGAATTTAATAAACAGTTAAAGTCCCCTCCGATAATAGCCAATCCAGACGAAATCTCTTTAAAATCAAAAAAAGCTTTTGAAAGAAATTCTGAGGAGTAATTTGGGGGACAATATAAATTTAAAAGTGAGATCTCCTCTCTATTCAAAGTTCCTTTAATAATAATATATCTTCCAAATTTATCCTTAATATTATCTGTAACTCTAAAAGGTATCTTTTTATTAATTATAATAGCTACCCCTCTGCTGGTTTTTGTAAAAGATGAGAAATGAATCTGACCAATCCATTTGTTTTTGATACAAGAAACTCACTTGAGTGACAGTGAGCATTTGAATCTGAGCAATATCTATATTCTCCTTACAGAGTTGTGTAAAAACTTTCCGTATCTTTATTTGCCCATGTAGACCCCTTACGTTCCAAGTACAAAGTCTTAAGTTACTGACAGCCAAAACATACACCAAAAAGTAAATGAATCAGGTAGTGTTCTCCCCCCGTCAGACATCTTTATGATCAACGCCCTGTCATTGCATTCAAAAAGCAGTGTGTATCTCAAAGTATGAGAGTGAACAAAAACACATATCAGAACAAGCCAAACTGGCAACATGGGAAAAAGAAGAAAAAATATGAGAAAATAATAAAAAAATCAAAAAAGGAAAAGAAAAACAAAATGGGGGACAATTCCCCTTATCTCTTAGGGGACAAATCCTCACCTCGGAATCCAACAAGTTAACCTCTCACTGTAACTCCAGTAACAGAGGCTCAGAAGAAATAGACATCCATGAAAAGTCTTTTAAGAACCACCCACCCGATACAAACGAAAGTTATAAAAACAACCCCTTATCACTCAATATAAAGGAACAATAATAATAATAAAGTACTCAAGCCCCGACTCGAATTGCTACATATAAAAGTACAGGCAAACAGTACGTGAAAGCAATTTAGTTCAGCACCCGCCTATCATACGGCAGCAAGAAGATCAGGTATTGGAGCTCGATCCATTCTTGTCCAAATACTGTGAAACTGCAGCCACCGTCTCGAAAACTTTAGAAGTGTTTCCAATAGACACCCGTAGCTTGGCCGGATACAGCATCGCGTAGCGGGCGCCCATCTCTCGAAGTCGCTGTTTAACTGCGTTGAATTCCTTACGCCTCCGTATCACTGAAGCAGAGAAATCCTGGTAAAATGACACCTTGTTGTCATCGTACCGCAAACCTCCATCCTCCGACAGCCTCCTGCTGGCGTCAAGAACCCTTTGCTTGTCTCCGTAGTTATGGAAACGAATGATTAGCGGCTGCTGTCTGTCCTTTCCACCCGGATTTGGAGCCAACGTACGATGCGCCCTCTCAATCTTAACGTGACCGCCCTTAGCATGCAAGTTTAGAAATTCGGGGATCCACGTTTGGAGAAAGGCAACAGCATCAGTACCCTCCACCTCTTCACGAAGGCCTAGAATTCGAATGTTTTTACGCCGGCCTCTGTTTTCCAGATCGTCGATGTGTTCATTTAGCATAGCGACTTGTTTTTTGAGGGTGAATACACGAGCTTGCGCATCCTCCGAAGATGCCTCTGCCGCCATTATTCTCCGTTCCGCCTCGTCTAGCCGATGAGTTGCGGTCTCCAGTTGTTGAGTGTGGTTATGCACAGTTTCTGCTAGCGGGCCCAGTTTCTCGTCTATTGCGCTGGAAATTTTCTCCGTCATAATTTCAAGTGCTTTTGCAAGCGCCGGACTAAGTTCGGGTTCACTATAAGCTTCACCCGAGCTATGCTTGGGCTCCTCGGCCGCTGCGTCCGCGGTCGGATCCTTTTTTCCAGTTTTCTTAGCAGGTCTTGGCATCTTCGGCAAAGATTGCGACCAAAAAGTCTCTAGTGACATGCTACACAAGTTTTGTAACCGAAGTCAATGGTTTGCGTTCCCCATTTAGAAATAAAGGAGGTAAAATGAGTGAGTGGCGCAAGAGCCTCTAAAATACACTACCGCTTCCAAGCCGCCATCTTCGGCCCCCATTTAAGTAATTTTTATAAACATGCCTTAGAAAAAACATTACTGGTGTGCATCTTAAGACAAAACAAAGGCACTGACATGTTTTAAGATCAGTCAGTGTAAGTTTCTTTCAGTTGAATCAGCTCAGCTTTACATTTTAGTCTAGGACTAGGCTTAAGCCTTTTCTGTGAAACCGGGGGTAGGTGTCATAAGCTTGCCAACTTTGTAAATGGTTAGAGACAAAAGCACTAAACGACTGAGGATCACATGCTAGCTGACCTTTTAAGTTGCTCTGGACACAACAAACTTGCACAGAGATATGCTTTGTAGCTAGGAGGTACATGTCAAATTAAATTGTTCTAAAATTGGCTTAAAATATCAGAATATCAGAGTCTGTGCCTGTTATACACAGTGTGATTTTCTGTGAAATCTGTCAACACCAACTGGCCAAAATCTACTGGCTCTGACTTTCGCCAACTAGTGTTGCTTCTTCCGGACTGCAAATTGGGAAGATTCTGGGTGCAAGTCATGTAGCGCAGACATCTCAAAACATGATTCATTCTGATTCTAAAATATTATATTGCAGTGACCATTAGTTTTTTTTTAATTCGGAGACTTGGTCAGTTTTATTTGTATGACAGCAAAAAAAAGAACATGGTAGTGAAGTTTATTAATGTGAATAATTTTGTTGCGTAAAATGCTTTCCGATACTTTATAGTTAAATGTTTAGCTGCAACTGATTTGGCTTGAACATGTTTTTTCCTCACTTCAATTTTTTTCTTTTTTCTTGAATGACTGTTTTCAGGAACATATTGCCAGCAGAGGGAGGTGGAGGCGATCACTGAAGGGGTGGAGGAAGATGAAGGCTGTTGCTGCTGTGAGCCAGGTCATTTCCCCCACATGCTCTCCTTCAATGCGGCCTTTGGCCAGCGCTGGTTGGCTTGGGAGGTGGCCGCCACCAAATATGTGCTGGAAGGCTACAGCATTAGCGACAACAACGCAGCGTCCATGCTTCAAGTATTTGACCTGCGCAAAATTCTCATCACATATTATGTCAAGGTCAGTTCCTCTCAGACAAGCGACTCATATAAAACCTCCACTGTCTGAGATGCAGAGCAGTCATCCAAGTTTCTCCTCCTCAGAGTATCATTTACTATGTGACCCGCTCACCCAAACTGGAGGAGTGGTTGGCCAACGAGACAGTGCGGGAAGCGTTGCGGCCCTGCCTCAGCCCTTCCTACGTGGATAGTGACCCCACCTTCAACCTGAACATAGATGAAGACTACGACCACCGTGCTTCCGGCATCACTCCCTCGTCCTTCTGTCTGGTGTACCTCGAGTGGATCAAATACTGCAACAGTCGCAGACAAACGGTATTTTAATGATGGCCTTGCCTTGCTGTTGATAGTTGCTGACTTGGGGTTTGGTTACAAGGGAATCAAACATGTAACTCACTGTGTGTTTTTGTTCTGTCTTCTGTTACAGCCAGTTGAGAGTGAGAAGGATTCCCCTCTGGTCACACTGTGTTTTGGGTTGTGTATTCTGGGCCGTCGAGCTCTGGGCACAGCCTCCCACAGCATGTCAGCCAGGTAAGGGTTTAAACTGATTACAGAAATTGTGCTTAAGCTAACAGCTTAAGCAAAATTATTGTTATCTTATCTTATGTTATTTAAATGTGTTGTGCACCTTTCACATGCAAATATTTTACAGAATAGTGTTTCTACTGCTGCATACCCTAACTTGCAGGTTCTGAGTTTTTAAATACTCCTCTAAGGGGATTCGTATGATTCTTACCAAATTATGCCAAGACATATTAAAAAATAGGGAAACGGAAAGAGTCCTATATCTTCAATTTGATCTAAATCAGACATGGTTGACATGCTCACATGGTTGTGGCTGTTGTGTTTCAGTCATAGCGCCACCAGCTGGCAGCAGGAAGTGTGATGTTAAAATAGTCCTTTTATGTTTACCAGTTTAAATACATTTGCCTTAAATGTATGTTGCAGTGGGGCTGTAGTGCTTGGGCCTGTTTGCATCTATTTTTTTAAATCATATTTCTGTACCTTTTCACTCATATTTCTCGTTACTACTTAATCACTGCTTGTTTGCATGAAATTAAGCTTTTCTCAGCCTTTTGCAATGCTGGGCGACTTTATATCACTGCTGCTTATGAATTGCCATAAATTGCATAACTCTCATTGGCTTCCAGTCACTTAATTGCTACAAATCACTTTGTGAATGCCACTAGAAACCGTTTTTATGGGCAATAGGTCATAAATGTTTATTTAAACGTGATTTTCTTGCTTTGTTATTTTTACTACATTTTTTAGGAGTGGGATTGTTGTAGATGTAAATGCACTGAATATGTTCTTATTCTTATACATTCAGCTTGGAGCCTTTTCTCTACGGCCTTCATGCCCTGTTCAAGGGCGACTTTCGTATCACCTCTCCTAGAGACGAGTGGGTTTTTGCAGACATGGATCTGCTGAACAGGGTGGTGGCTCCAGGTGTACGGATGTCCCTCAAACTGCACCAGGTACAGCTTTGGCATTAATCATCCATCATTGACATTACACTTTAATTAGGTTTCTAGGCCAACACAGTGATACATTCATACCTTGCACTAAAATAGACTTTTGGTGTGGTACAGTGAACCTCACATGGTCTGATGATGATGCAATTATGGAATGGATCTCTGAATTACTTTATTCTCATTAGCCAATTTTTTTTTTTCCGCTTGTTTACTCCACAGGATCACTTCACCTCTCCTGATGAATATGAGGACCCAGTGGTGCTGTACGATGCCATCACTGCTAATGAAGAGAAGATGCTTATCTCTCATGAAGGTGACCCTGTGTGGCGCAGCGCTATCCTGGCTAACATGCCTTCTCTGCTTGCTCTCCGCCACGTTATGGATGACGGAAGTGACGAGTACAAGATCATCATGCTGAACAAACGCTTCCTCAGCTTCAGAGTCATCAAGGTGCTTTGCTGCAGAAGCCTGTTTATAGGCATGTACAATGTATCTTATCGTGGCATTGCCATAACTAATCTCTCTCTGTTGCTTCCTTCAGGTGAACCGAGAGTGTGTGCGCGGGCTGTGGGCCGGACAGCAGCAGGAGCTGGTCTTCCTGCGGAACCGGAATCCTGAACGCGGCAGCATCCAGAATGCCAAACAAGCCCTGAGGAACATGATTAACTCGTCCTGTGACCAGCCCATCGGATACCCTATCTATGTCTCCCCACTCACCACCTCCTACGCCGGGGCACATGTTCAGTTACGTTCTGTCTGGGGAGGCCCCATCAGCCCTCACAACATTTACACCTGGTTCATCAGCAGCTGGGACAGGTCGGGTGGCACATGAGTGCATTTTGCCATGTTAGAGCACATTTTAGGCATTCAGAGATTTTTATTTAAATGCTATCTGTTCTCTTCAGGCTTCAGAAGGGTTGTGGTGCCGGATGTAACAGTGGGGGGAACATTGAGGATTCAGACTGTGGTGGCGGCTCTACCTCCATCAGTAACAACCCTGCAGCTCATCCTCCCCAGAACACATCGTCCAGCATCCCTCAGCCTCATCCCACTACTGTACAGCCCTCAATGGGTACGACATCTGCTTCTCTTGTACTGTTAATGTATCATTCACCTCCAATCAATAAAGCAATGATGTGTGCAGGCTGTAAGTTTCACTTTTCCCTTCCTTTCTCAAGGGACTGACAACCCCGTTGGACCTTCCTGGCCGCTGCATCCCCAGCCCCTCCCACTTGCCCTGCTCAGCCAATCAGAGGGCAGGATGGATGCTGGGCTGGTTAGCTCCTTGCACCGCACCTCTTCCATCCATGGGCTTTTAGGGCAACACCTTTCCAGCTCCCAGCTGTCTTTCAGTAGTTCGGTGGCCCTGCCGCTTGCAGACCGCTTCTGCCCCAGTAGCCTGCAGGACAACCCCAGTCACAGGGCGTCTCAGAGGGGCCTAAGCCTGGGCCAGGGCAGCGGGCTGCCCTATGAGGCCCTGTACAGCAAATGGAGTCTGTCAGGGAGGAAAGGATTCAATGGACCTGCTGTAATGGAAGGGGACGGCTCAGCATCACAGAGCATACGCACACAGGTTAGGACGCATGCTTCCCTTCCAGATCTATTAATGCATAAGATGTACCTCTTCTATGATGGGCATGTTTTAATTTCTGAATTAAACTTGTTTTTTGAGTGGCATATAGTTGATGTCAGGGTGGTACAACTGTCTGGATATCATAAAGAAAAAATCTTCAATCAATACTTTGATTAAAAAAAAATGTAATTAATCAAAATTGACAGTGAAATAAATTCTAAACTAAAAACTATTTTAAATAAATGCTGTTCTTTGAACTTTCTATTCGTCAAAGAATCCTAAAATGCATCATGGTTTTCACTAAAATATTAAGCAGCAGAACTGTTTTGAACTCTGATAATTAAAGAATTGATTCAACGTATCAGATTCAACATATGACACTGAAGATTTGAGTAATGGCTGCTAAAAATTCAGTTTTGCTGTCACAAATAAATTACATTTTAAAATATATTGAAATGGCAAGCAGTTATTTTAAACGGTAATATTTTTCATAATTTATACTGTATTTTGATCAATAAATGCAGCTTCGGTGAACATGAGAGAGAGAAAGCAAACGTTTTGACTAGTACAAATATTAATAACTTATTTATTTACTTTTTCCTAGGCTTCACAGCCTCCCCTCCCTGTCCTGCCCTCTGATGTCAGCCCAACACTGGATCCAGTGGGAGTAGTCATACCCTCTGAGACCACGCCCCTTACATCATCAGACCCTCCCAGTGCACGGGACGAGTCTACAGAACTGCCTTTACTTGAGCACCTCCGCTGAGCCTGCACAGCTGGGATCAGACGAGCTCATGGTCATCCTCGCCATCCAGAGAGAGCGTGCTGGGAGGACTTCAGGCTGACCTTATCAACCCTTTTTATAATTAAAGCATCTTCAGTCAGCTCTGCGTATATTAGGAGGTTTCTCGCAAGTATCCTTAATAAACACATCACCAGATACAGAAGCACACTAGAAGAGTGCTGCGTTAATTAATGAACTCTGGACTGAGCTCTTCTAAGCTTCTTTGGCTACTGTTTTGGCCTCCAGGCCCAAAAGCCAAAAAAAGTGGCCAATCAGTGCAATCTTAAGCGATTTTCTTCTTTTCTTATATAAAGAGGGACAGGTCATTAAATCAAAGCGAATCGGTGACCTGTACCACCAGCAGTAACAAAAAGGGAACTCTCCTCTCCTCTGTAACAGCCTTAAACCTACTCAAGCTTTCGTTTTTACCCCTATACATCCGCCGTATTGTGCAGGATTTCTCCCTTTGAGGCCCAGAGCTTTCCACCACACAAGCCACTGTCCTTTCAAGACCAAAGGACTCAAATTTAATTCCCGCTCACAGAGCCGTCATTTCGTAGCTCACACATTCCAGCAAAGACTTCGATCGTGTCACCCATCACTCTTAAACATCAACCACGACCGTTCTTCAGCGAGTTTCAGGGATAAGACTTGAATATAATCACACAAATACTCGCTCACATGCACACTTCCCTTAGCACCTGGTGCTCCCTACATAGTTTACAGCTGGCTCAGGTGAGGACGGAGGGGCCTGAGATTCGTAGGACAGTTGGGACAGAGTAGACGTCATCAAACCGGTGGTCTGCCTCTTTCTTTCTTTTCTTTATATATCCCACTGGAAATCAGACTACCTTCTAAATTCCTAAACTGCTCCCTGCCGATTGGGCTCTGATGGTGACATAGTGGGCCGGAGCACATGAGGGCTTCCTGGCCTCCCATCAGGCTTTTTCCTGCTGCTGCAAGTGCCTGCAGTTTGTCTCCCTCTACTGCAATACTACTGCTACTGCACCACCCCTTCTAATACTAATAGAACTAACCAAACTACTGCTTTGACTTCTAAACTCCAGCGTTTTAGTTGGAAGAACTTGATGGGGAAAAAACAAAGATGTACCGATTCTAAAGACAAAGATTTATTTGATTGCTGATCTCAAATGGAGATGGACGGAGTGGCTGTTTTTTGGTGATTGTGCTGAAAGTAGCTGGACTTGAGTGAACTGTAACCTTTGCCTCCATTCTTGAATCCACCTAATTGTGACTAGCTAATTCCCTAAATCTGTGTGTAAAACAACTGGAAAGTTAGATGTCATTCTGATGTTAAATATCTGCTGTTGGGCAAACGAAGCTCAGACCGCCTGCTGTGGAACGCAGGGCACTTACTGCCTCTACAACAACAAACATATCAAATGCTCGCAGTCAAACAATACAGCACTGACATCAGCCTGGAATAGCTGCGGCGTGTCGATGTAAAGGAGCTTGAAATTTCCCATGAGCTGTTTAAAGTGGTTTTCTGATTCAGAAAGCCGTTCAGCACTTTTTCACCATACAGTTTCCCAGCTTAAAGTGATTGACGTGGCTGAGCTGTGCTCTGAAAAAGGCTTTGCGTCGAACGATATGGTTTGAGAGTCAGCATGCAGCGGCTGCCATGGGAAAATGGTGCCTTACGATTCGACAAACAGTGTTCAGGTGGAAAAGAAGGATTTTTGCTGGAAATTATGCCATCTTATGCAAAATAATTGGGCTCCGACGATAGATTTTAACAGCAGATGGCACTCTAATCTAGTTTTTATCCACACACTCAAATGCTCATGAAGAAGAGTGCTGAAGAGCGCTTGTAATTTCACCTCGGCTCAGAATGCTTTTATTCGCTTCAAACGTTTCGAATTTTATGAATGATTATTTTAGGTTCAAGGGCGTGTAAGGATTTGCAAACAAGCAGAGTACAGCTGTTGCTAAAGCATGCAGTGCCATCTGCTGCTCAAAATTGACTTGAGAAAGAATCGTGGCGCATTCTGAAAATCTCAGAATCGATGCTGAATCACTTATCATTTTTTTTTTTTTTTTTTTTTTTTCAGCCCTACAAAATAATGCAGTTTTCTGTTGAGAAGCCCCATTGTGTTAATTTTACCGAGCTGATGGATTCAAAAGGCCAATTCTTGCTCGATCAACATCAAGTTTTGATGCGATTTGAGCCTCTAGCTTCGTTTAATGCCGGTAGAGGCAGCTCACGTATTCGTATTCTCACTTAAACCGCCAATTGTTAGTAGGTTTGTAACACTGAAAGTAGCTCCCCATCACAGACCATATCACAAGTTGTTTGAACACTAAACATCAAGTCTCTCTGCAGACTAGTCTATTTCCGAACACCACCATCTCAAGTCTCTCATGTAGTCTGCTGAGCACACCTGCCCCGTTTATGGCTTCTTGCGATGGACTTCAATAGCTATAGAGCGTTTGTTTCGATGCCGGTTCAAACTCTTTCTCTCTTTCCATCAGGACCATTTCTCTCATCTTTAGGGTGACTTTTCCAAAGCAACAGGGAGTACTTCTCTTACTGGGAGAAAGCACAAGTTACTGGATAGTTTTGGGTGTCAGTGATTTAAAAGGGATCTAACCAATCTCTGCCATATATGTACAGCATGTTTTGTATATAAATATATTTAAAAAATATATATATATAAATCTATTTTATTATTATTGGATTTCTGGTTATTTTTCGATGGAGGACACTACTTTGAGTCTTAGGGGAGTCACGGTTCGGGGTATCTGTGCTTGCGGAGGGGTCTGACTCTCTCGACATAGAATCATGAAGTCTGGGGAATTCAGTTAATACTGCTTTTGCACAACTATTGTAAAATAGTACACCATCCTATATTTTTTTTTTCTTTTTTAATTTGTTTTATGGGGGATTGTTTTATTTAAAAACTGTTATTCAATATTCAAAGTTATGTACAGTTTTTTTTTATGTGATTTTCTTTTTCCCCTCCTATTTAAATTAAAGCTTTTTTGTCATTGTTTGCAAAACCGTCATTTTGTGAATCCGTTGGTCTCTTTCTCTCCATGTCAAAATGTATGTAGAGGGTGGGAAATTTGATTCACAAACAATAGGAATAAAAGTAATTTATAATGATTTTGATCAATTTCACTAGTTATCTATTTAATTAAATGAATTGTAGAAATTTAGTAAATTGGCTATATATTATATACACTATGGTTCAAGTATTTGGGCTCTGTAATGTTTTTGAAAGTCTCTTATGTTCAGGGAGGTTGCGTTTATTTGATCAACAATACAGTAAAAACAGTAATATTGTAAAATATTACAATGTAAAAACTTGTCTATTTTAAAAGCTCAATTTTCTGCAGTCATTCTCTCTGACACTATATATATATTAACAAAATGAAAATATGAAACTCAAATGAATTTTCTCAAACTAACATAGCTTGTAGTGATCCACGTTTATTGTAGTTAAATTGGAGGTTTAATTCCAAAAGCAAATGCAATTACAATCAACTTTAAGCCATGTATGAAGTTACAGAATGAAATCAATGCCCAATATGACCCTCTACAAACATATCTACCAAAATACCAAACTCAGCTTGCTTTAATTTATAGTGACTTCTGATTGTCGGATTTCTGATTGTTGGACTTCTGATTATACAGCTTGTGCTTTAGAAGCCTTTAAATTTAATATTCTGGGTTAAATACAATTCAAATGTATTTCATAGCATCTGTGGCATGCTATTGGGAAATTATGTTTCTTTACAGTAGTGACTGTAGTCTTTGGGGCACATAAAAAGCACTGGCCTACAAAGGATTTTTATTTTTTTTTAAATCAGAAAAAGCATAAATGTGTGCTTTATGTAGCCCATGTTTTCCCCTTTGACACAAACTGGCCTTCACAATAGAGTGCAGAGATGATCCAGATGTCACTTCCTGTCCTTGTCTCAAACAAAAGAGCGTTTAATGAGAGAGGGTGTGTATTTAATCTCATTATAGCACTCATCTTCCTCATGGCTGTTCCTCCATTTGCTCTCCTGTGCCGAACGGTGGAGCCACAGCACCAGCACCATTAGCGCCAGCAGGAGCAGGGCCATGGAGAGACTCAACAGCACCCCCTGCAGAATGCCAGGAGAATTATCCGGGGCTACAAGTTCACACACACACACACACAAAAAAGAACAATCTGTCATTTACTCACTCCCATGTCATTCCAACCCTGCTGTACAGAGAGACTCACGTGTGTAGACAGACAGATTAATGTAGCAGTGCTGGGTTCCCAGCGGGTTGGTCACTGAGCAGCGGTAGAGGCCAGAGGTCTGCGCAGACACATTGGCAATGTGCACCGAGCCCGTCGTGTCACCTGCAACAGATACAGGTATGAAAAATCGTTTTTACATGCCTGATGTGTTTTGCACCTCTGTATAGCCTAAAACTTTTTTTTTACCATCCATGTTAACTGGCAGTGTCAACTTATCCGGTTCTAGCTTTTCCCAGATCACCTTAGGAGTAGGAAAGCCCTCTGCCACTACACAGGACAGTCGCACAGTGCCTCCAGCGTCAGTGTCCCCGTCCCATAGACACACAGGAAGAGACGGAGGTGCTGCACACACACAGAGAACGTTATGAAACCTGAACGCATCAAGCTGATTTCTTTAAACATAACTTTACAAGTCTACAAGGAGAAAGAGTTGAACATTTTGGGTGAAGTATAGCAGCAGGATCTGGAATCATGTCAGAATGTAGGCAAAAAATGATAATAATATGCTGCCCAAACACTAGTGGAAATGTGCTTCCAAAACAGTTTGGCTGACCATAGCCTCCTTAACCTGCGGTATTATGGTTCACTGTTATTTTATTTTTATAGTTTATGAATATTTCAAATTAGCTTTCATTAACTTCTATATTTATCAATTTAAGTTTTAGTAATTTGTGATTTGCCTGTCACTTTTAGTTTGTTTTTAATATATTTAGCTTTTTAGATTTTAGTAATTGTAGCACTGTTCCCCTAACACAGAGGTCTTCAACCCTGCTCCTGGGGACTCACTCTCCTGGAAAGTGAGAGAAAAACACAGACGTCCTGCATTCGGACGACAATTAAATCACCAGCTACCCCCTGTATATGGTGAAAATCACTTACGTCCGAATCGGGCTATTGATTCATTTATTCAACCGATTCGCTCAACACAACTGATTCATCCAGGAACAATATGGCGTCTTTGTTGGGACGTTTTTTTGTTGACGGAGCGACAACACTTGCAATGCTGTGTCTCAAATGTAAGTTACTAAGTGAACTGTTATATAAAAGTCATATCACATGTGCAGCTGTGTTGGTTTGATGGTTCGACCTCGTGCGTCCTGTTTAGAGTCACAGCAGAGCGACAGCACTTTTGCTCGTGTGATATTGCTTAGTTAGCTGTGAAATAGCTATTCGTATGAATATTATGATGCAGTATATCTGATACCCAAAACAGTGAGGCTGAGCTCTCCTATGCCAGGGTCTCCTGTCTCAGGTGGGTTGCTGACCACACAGCGATAGACTCCCGCGTCAGAGACACGCGTGTAGTTCAAAATGATGTCCGCGCTCCAGGGCATTCCCACAAATCCCACCCTGCCCATGAAAGAAGGGCTTTCAATCACCTGCCCTTGATCATACACGATCACCTGCACAAAGACAGAGATACCAGTCCTTACAGATCATATTCATAGTTACAGTATTTTTTAACAGGAGTGAAAATTAGAATTGTAGTTGTTTAACATGGCAGCGGTTCAGTGGACAAAACATCTTTCCAAAAACTTTCCTGAAATCTAGTACCTTTATAAAGTGCATGTCATTGTAAAGACTAAAATCTCAGCTGACATCTGAATCAGCTTGTGAAGCAGAATATAGTGTAGGGTACATGAGACTCAAGGACCCTGTTGTTGTTTTTTTACATTTAAAATGGCTGAACCTCTGGTCAGTTCCCTGCATCCTAAGAACCCTCACAACTTTATATTCAGCTACGATTCAATATTGCGTCCACCCTAACTAAAGTCTGTTTACACCAAGAATGATATAATAACAAAAACTTTATAACATCCAGTCCAACAGGTTTTAAGGTATTTTTATGTTATAGTTCACCAAAAAAATGAAATTTCAGTTTTTACTCGCCCACATATCATTCTAAACCTATATGACTTTGTTTTATCTGCAGGAAGCAAAGCTATTTTGAATAATGTTGGTAACTAAGCAGTTTTGTTTCCTACTGACTTGCATTACATGGACAATAAATACAATGCAATTCAACGTAAAGTGAAACTGTTTGATTTCCATCATTCTTCAAATCATCATTCTTTTTCAGGGTTTCTGGGGGTCTTAAAAAGTATTAATTCACCCATCCATAGTTTAAGGCCTTAGCTGAAGTCTTAAATGTGAGCTGGAAGTCTTAAATTCATAGTCACAGCATTAAATTAATTCTTATTAGTCGTGAAATTTAATGTTGCATACATTGCAAAAAATGAATATCAGTATTTTTGTTTTCCAATATCTAAACATCCTCAAATCAAGAGTCTTGAAAAAAACAG
Source organism: Barbus barbus (assembly GCF_936440315.1). Lineage (NCBI taxonomy): Eukaryota > Metazoa > Chordata > Actinopteri > Cypriniformes > Cyprinidae > Barbus > Barbus barbus. The sequence goes on from NC_136721.1 coordinate 11,066,250, forward strand.
CATAATTATGTGACTTTAAACAAGAACAAATATCAGTTAGTGAATTTTTGTCTTGTTGCTTCTCAAATAAATATATAAGTGTATCTTGATTTAAGAATGCTTCAACTGGAAAGCAAGACCAAAATCCTGAGGGAGAACAACATTTTTTGCAGTGTGATCAGAAGGTACAGTAAAGGTTATTTCCATATTGAATATCCTGAAACCTAAATTACGAATTAAAAAGTAATGGAAGTCAGTTGTATTTTCAGACTTTGAAGTGTTGCTAATGCAACTTGTGTGCTCACTAGATATGTTCATTAAGAACATATTGGCATGTTGTGTTCCCTTTAATTTATTCCTCAAATTTTCTTTACCTAGTCTTATAAGAGATTATATTTACCTTTATAAAACTAACAGAAACCCTGTTTGTGCTCGGCAGAAAACAAAAATATACTCATATATAGGGCTGGGCGGTATATCGAGTTTGTACGATATATCGATATAGCCTACTTTTTATAAGTGATACAGTATGAAGCAATATCGTTAATATCGAGTTTGATACGAGCACATCAGGAACGATATCTAGGGAGGACGTAGACTGAAGTGCTGCGGAGAAAGTGCATAATACAATTTGTTCTAAACATGTGACGAGCTTTATATGAAGACTCGTAAAAAACTCGTAAGATATAGTAGCCTATAGTTTGTAGTTTCAGTTTAAAGTGGCTCGCGCTCGCCCTGACAGAAATGCTACTCGCGCTGTTTAATGTGTTTGAGATGTGCTGTTTTCCTTCATGCATAACTTACATTTCACAGGTTTATTTTCCATCTGTAACTGTTAAAAAAAGTAATGGAAATATTTCCATTTTGCTGTCAGAAGTGCATATGAGCTTTTGCTTTGCGAAACTCCGCTAAACAGACAGAGCTCAATGAAAATATATAACTGACTAAAATATACATTTTGCTGAAATATTTGTAGTTGGACAATAAATGTGGCGTCGAATTTTAAACCTAAAAGTGTATGATAGCACTAACTGTAAAGTGTAATGGGGTAATCAAAATAGCCTTTTTACTCGATTAGTCTGCTTTTTTTTATTATTTTAATTTTTAGCTCAGTAAATTTAACTTCTGCTTTAAAAGGATTATTTTTGCAATGTTACGATGTAATGTGATTTTAACCCCTTTTTGCACATAATATATGCCTACATGCTTGCATTCACTTTATTTGTTTAATCCAAATACAAAATACAGAGAGATATACCGTATACCGCAAATCAGCCAAAAAAATACAGAGAGATGGGTTTTTGCTCATATCGCCCAGCCCTACTCATATAGGTTTGGAACGACATGTTGAGTAAAAGATTAAACTTTTCACTTTTTTTAGTGGCTTATGAATATATTTGCATACTGGAATGCAAGTTTGCCTGGTTTAATCATTTATCCATTAATTCTCTTGCATTGACTCATTTACTAAATTGAACGTCCAATCAGAGTTCTCCCTGTCACCTGTGGCCCCGACACGATTCAACATATTAAATCGCCGCCAATATGTGGAACACATTGCAAAAACTAGCTCAACAGACACTCACCGATGGCCCGACTTTAGCCAGTGACCAACCATCGGCTTGGTGTGTCCTGGCCTCAAGTTATAGGTATCATTCTTGGTGTAATTAGGCCTTACTGTCTTCTAGTTGATCATTGTCATATTTCAGTCCATTCAATGAAATTTTTAGTGAAATGAATAGATAGATCTATTGATAGATTGATTAATAGACTGACCTGAATGGGAGAGTCAGGGTCTGAGAGCGGGGTCAGAGTCCAGATGATGCTGAGTCTGAACAAGGGCATCATGGTGAAGAATGAACAGGGCAGCGTGACAGAATCTCCCCGCACAACCGCTACACCAGACTCCCTCACGGTCACCCGAACTGCATCTGGATGAGGTAGAGGGAAACACACATTTTAATGCACGTTTGCACTTGAATTGTGGCCATTTTTCGGTAACACTTTAGAATAAGCTTCCATTTATTAACATTAGTTAATGTATAAACTAACATAAACAATCAATGAACAATGCATTCATTACACTATTTATTAAACTTTGTTAATGTTAGTTAATGAAAATACAGTTGTTCATTGTTTACTCATGTTAGTTCACACTACATTAACTAATGTTAACACACACAACTTGTGAATTTAATAATGCATCAGTAAATGCTGAAATTAAGATTAATAAATGCTGTAGAAGTATTGTTCATTCTTAGTTCATGTTTACTAATGTTAATAAATGGAACCTTATTGTAAAGTGTTACCCATTTTTCTTATTTCAAACAATTGGCAATGACACATCACTTGCAGGCCCATTTATTCCACAGTTCTGTTGTGTAGCTCTCAAGCTCTCCTTCCATCTCAATGGCTGTCTCATTACTGTAATGAGTCCCACCCCCACTATCCTGCCACCCCCAGGCCTTTGTGTGTGTGGGAAAGCACAGTGACTCTAAAGCCTTAATTACAGCTGACAGCCTTGGCAAGGACAACTACACCAACAGAGAGAACAATGGGGTTCATTTCTTCTTCTAAAAAACAAAAACTGACCCAAATTACAAATATTTCAATTATTGTAACATTACACTTAAAACACTTATTACAAAAAAACTCAGATGACCTTTGTGGTCTTTGTTGCACACTGGTTTTATGATACCTTGTTTAAACATTTCACACCTAATAAGCCCAATTTCTAAAGGTTTTGTAAAATGAACAACATTGTTGTGATGTTACAATATACAGTTAACCCTGGTTTTGACGTGCAAAACTGAAATCAGCTTTCTGCAAGTTATCAAGTAGAAGTTTTCTACAGTTGTGTAACTGTTCTTCTGCCCAAATCAACTTTTTTTTTTTCTCAACATATTTAACAGCGTAATATTAACAATGGAATCAACACGCACCATATTGAAGAAAAGTGGACGCCAAGCAGGCCAGCCAGAGGAGCCTCCATCCTGTACAGCCCATCACTGAGAGGAACTGTGTGTGTGCTTTCCTCCATACAGGTCAGTGTGTTTTCCCCTTCAAACCTCACTGGCTCTGACTGGACAGGCATAACTGGGTTATTGGGCATTAAAGGGGGGGCAGTTCTCGTTATCTCTCCATTTATCTCCCACCCTCCCTCTCACTGTTTCTCCATAACACACAACGGTGAATAGTTCACCTGTCCCTGTAGTGTTGAATAAGTAAGCATCTGCTGAATCAGGGCTTGTAAACTTTTTGGCACAGACCCACAAATGTGATGATCCCTTGGGGAGGAACCCCCTACCTAAAATATGAGGGTAGATATACAGGTGCTGGTCATAAAATTAGAATATCATGAAAAAGTTGATTTATTTCAGTAATACCATTCAAAAAAGTGAAACTTGTATATTAGATTCATTCATTACACACAGACTGATATATTTCAAATGTTTATTTCCTTTAATTTTGATGATTATAACTGACAACTAATGAAAGTCCCAAATTCAGTATCTCAGAAAATTAGAATATCAATTAAGACCAATGCAAAAAAAATGATTTTTAGAAATGTTGGCCAACTGAAAAGTATGAGCATGTACAGCACTCAATATTTAGTTGGGGCTCCTTTGGCCTGGATTTCTGCAGCAATGCGGCGTGGCATGGAGTCGATCAGTCTGTGGCACTGCTCAGGTGTTATGAGAGCCCATGTTGCTCTGATAGTGGCCTTCAGCTCTTCTGAATTGTTGGGTCTGGCGTATTGCATCTTCCTCTTCACAATACCCCATAGGTTTTCTATGGGGTTAAGGTCAGGTGAGTTTGCTGGCCAATCAAGAACAGGGATACCATGGTCCTTAAACCAGGTACTGGTAGCTTTGGCAATGTGTGCAGGTGCCAAGTCCTGTTGGAAAATGAAATCTCCATCTCCATAAAGTTGGTCAGCAGCAGGAAGCATGAAGTGCTCTAAAACTTCCTGGTAGACGGCTGCGTTGACCTTGGACCTCAGAAAACACAATGGACCAACACCAGCAGATGACATGGCACCCCAAACCATCAATGACTGTGGAAACTTTACACTGGACCTCAAGCAACGTGGATTATGTGCCTCTCCTCTCTTCCTCCACACTCTGGGACCTTGATTTCCAAAGGAAATGCGAAATTTACTTTCATCAGAGAACATAACTTTGGACCACTCAGCAGCAGTCCAGTCAAGACGCTTCTGACGCTGTCTCTTGTTCAAGAGTGGCTTGACACAAGGAATGCGACAGCTGAAACCCAAGCCTAGCATACGTCTGTGCGTGGTGGTTCTTGAAGCACTGACTCCAGCTGCAGTCCACTCTTTGTGAATCTCCCCCACATTTTTGAGTGGGTTTTGTTTGACAATCCTCTCCAGGGTGCGGTTATCCCTATTACTTTTACACTTTTTTCTACCACATCGTGTCCTTCCCTTCGCCTCTCTATTAATGTGCTTGGACACAGAGCTCTGTGAACAGCCAGCCTCTTTAGCAATGACCTTTTGTGTCTTGCCCTCCTTGTGCAAGGTGTCAATGGTCGTCTTTTGGACAACTGTCAAGTCAGCAGTCTTCCCCATGATTGTGTGGCCTACAGAACTAGACTGAGAGACCATTTAAAGGCTTTTGCAGGTGTTTTGAGTTAATTAGCTGATTAGAGTGTGGCACAGGGGTCTTCAATATTGAACATTTTCACAATATTCTAATTTTCTGAGATACTGAATGTGGGATTTTCATTAGTTGTCAGTTATAATCGTCAAAATTAAAGGAAATAAACATTTGAAATATATCAGTCTGTGTGTAATGAATGAATCTGATATACAAGTTTCACTTTTTGAATGGTATTACTGAAATAAATCAACTTTTTCATGATATTCTAATTTTATGACCAGCACCTGTATACACTACCATTCAAAATTTGTGACTGTTAAAAATCTTTTTGAAAGTCTTTCAAAAAATACAGTAAAAATAGTGAAATATTATTATAAAGTAACGGTTTTCTATTTTGATGTATTTTAAAATGTAACTTATTACTGCAAATATTTTCAGCAGTCATTACTCCAGTGTCTCATGATCCTTCAGAAATCATTCCAATATGATTTGGTGCTCAAGAAAAATTACGATACTTAATATCACATTATATTATACATCATAGTATAATTGTCTTTACTATCACATGCATTCTTGCTAAATAAAAGTACCTTCAAAGTAGCAAAAATACTTTATATATACAAAGTGTATATCATGAAAAATAAATTTACTGAAAAAAAAGTAAATAATAAAAAAATAAATCAGTTTATGAATTTTCTGAGTTTGAAAACCGTTGTGCTAAATTATGAACTTCAGCGGAGCCCATTTCTTACAGATAATGCAACAAGTGTACACATTTTCAGCATTCGAACATTTTAAACAAAAAGTGAACTAAAACAGATTGCAATTACAATAGATTTATTACTTATTTTACATTTAACATAAATGTCAAAATATCACACTAGAGCTTTATAGACCAAAATATACAATACTGACTTTTCACATGTAGAGTGTGTTATGAAAATAACCACGTTTACTGTAATCATACTGATCAATATACTGCATCATGCAAACTAACAAGGTTTAACAACAGATTTTGAAAGGCAGTAATGGTACCACGATTTCCAGACATCGTCTTAGGTCACTTGGAAGGTACACAATAAACCATAGTATCACATTTACCCTTATTAGTCATTTCAGATAATCATCTTTGTTATGGATGGCATTGGGGAGGTAGAGACCAGTGATTACTATTAGTCATGGCAGATTAATAAATTAATAGCGGCAAAGAGATATCAGAACCACAGTGGAATGGATTAGATGTCCATAGCAGCTTAGACAAACCCTGATGTAAGCACATATGCATACAGTACATGCTTTGATTACTACATACATAGTTAAAATCACTTAAGCAAATATATTTCTATACAAGTGGACAGAAGAATATTTTATACATAGACAAAGTTCCTTAATAAAGTAAAGGCTTTTTTATTTTACAAACAAAGTGTCTTTGAGAAGCTTTGGATGTCAGATTCAGTCAGATGAAGTAACACTATTCATACATTAAAGTTGTACAACAAACGACTTTAAATCACTAATAAAGTACCATTTAAATATAAACTCAATACAATATTGGGATATTATTGCATCATGAATCGCACAGCAGACAAAACACTGGTAGAAAAGATTAATATTCTCAACCCACATCATTTATATATATATATATATATCTATATTTAAGTCTTTTGTCTGCTCTGGCCCTCTAAAAGGCCAAAACAAGATCAGATAATCCCATCAATTACAGGTGAGAGATTCAACATCTCCCACTTTGGCTCAAGTATCTGTCGCGTACAGGAAGCATGACCACCTCAAGAACAACAACTGGCTCTCTATTGCATCTAAAGGCCGCAGCAAGCAGGGTCAGGAAACTTTACCATGTTGTTTTTCCCCTACAGGTCACTAGGCGGATGATTTGCTGTAGCCAAACAGCCCCACAGGGAAGTACTTTACATGAGTGGGCCACTGAGATGCCAGCTGGAAGAACTTAACATCATTCCACTCCATTCCATCTACAGACACTGAAACATGTTCATCTCATGAGTCAAATGGCTTTAGATACAGAGGGTCCAAATAGCTGAGACATTAAAAATATAACTTGAACATGAATTTGGATAAATACACTGAATATTCAAGGTAAGGAAATGGAACCTAAACATTTTGCCAATGGTCTCAGACCTTTCAGGGCCATAAACACCAAAGACGTTTAGGTTAGTGGTCATAATCTTTAAGTGATAGTTCACCCAAAAATTCTGTCATTAATTACTTACCCTCATGTCATTCCAAACCCATAAGACCTTTGTTCATCTTAAGAACACAAATTGAGGTGTTTTTGATGAAATCCGAGAGCTTTCTGACCCTGCATAGACAGCATCGCAACTAAGCACGTTTAAGGCCCAGAAAGGTAGTAAGGAGATCTTTAAAATAGTCTGTGACATCAGTGGTTCAACCACAATGTTATGAAGCTACGATAATATTTTTTGTGCGCAAAGAAAACAATGACTTTATTCAACGTTTTGTTCTCTTCCAGGTCAGTCAGGTCGGCATTCATGACAGTACCATGGTACATACTGTGGAGAATAAACAACTGAGTGACGATCTGAATGGGTTTTACTGCAGGTTTGAAAAAAACACCCCACACCTGCTCTGAACACCTCTCCACCCAACCACACCCCCTGCAACCCCTCTCTCACCCACACCTGCACTTCAGTGAAGTGAAGATGATGTGCACCAGGTCTTCCAGAAGCAGAAGAGGAAAAAAGCACCAGGCCCAGATTGTGTTACACCATCCTGTGCTGACCAGCTGGCCCCCAGTCTTCACACAGATCACTGGCACTGTGTGAAGTCCCTACATGCTTCAAACGCTCCACCATCATCCCAATCCCAAAGAAACCCAAAATTACAGGACTAAATGACTACAGGCCTGTGGCTCTAACGTCTGTGGTCATGAAGTCATTTGAAAAACTGGTGCTGGCCCACCTGAAGGACATTACTGGACCCTTGTTGTATCCTCTTCAGTTTGCCTACAGAGCAAACAGGTCTGTGATTGATGCAGTCAATATGGGACTGCATTATGTTCTGCAACATATAGACAGACCAGGGATTTATGTGAGGATCCTGTTTGTGGACTTCAGCTCGGCTTTTTAACCCTATCATCCCAAACCTCCTCCTGCCCAAACTAAGGCTACGTTTACATGACAACGATGTAGTCAAAAACGGAAAAGTTTTTCCCTTGTGTTTTTAAAAACTTTCACGCATGCATGACAATGTTTTCAAAACGATTCACATTTACACACATCCGTGAAAACGGCCAAAAACGCAGCATTACATATGCCAGGCCAGTAGTTGGCACTGTCACCTTGTTAGTAAACAGTACCTGTAGGGAAGTGACGATTATATGATGTGTCTCCACTGTTGGTTGTAATATTGGTGAAGTAATTTCACACTTTGCTGAAGAAGCGTTAGCAAACTCTTGAGCAGCAACAACTAACCATGTACTCTGCCATTGTTGTGTAGGTTTGTTCGCGCTTGTCTTTAAAATCGACACGTACTGTGCATGTCTACATATCTAACACGTACTACGCACACGCATGACATCACCGTTTTCAAAGATTCACGTATTCTGGGTTTACACGGAAACGATAACGGCGGCGTTTTCAAAAACTTGCACTTTGAAACCCGTATTCAAAAATATACGTTTTCAGTCCCCAAAACACCATTGTTGTGTAAACGAACAGGCAAACGCATAAAGTTTCCAGTTTTTGGCTGAAAACATTGTCGTGTAAACAGCCCCCAACTCAGCTCTCCGTGCCCACCTCCGCCTATCAGTGGATCACCAGCTTGACAGACAGGCAGCAGCTAGTGAGGCTGGGAAAATTCACATCCAGCATCCTTATAATCAGCACTGGAGCTCCTCAGGACTGTTCTCTCCCCACTGCTCTTCTCCCTCTACACGAACGACTGCACATCTAAAGACCCCTCTGTCAAGCTCCTAAAGTTTGCAGACGACACCACTTATCGGCCTCATTCTGGATGGTGACGAGTCTGCCTACAGACAGGAGGTTAAAGAGCTGCCCGTCTGGTTCAGTTTTAACAACCTGAAGCTCAACACGCTCAAAACTGTGGAGATCTGCACTCCCCCCACTCATCATCATGGACAGCACTGTAATGACAGTGGAGTCATTCAATTTCCTGGGCACCACTATCTCTCAGGACTTGAAGTGGGACACTCACATAGACTCCATTGTTAAAAAGGCCCAGCAGATGTAGCTGAGGAAGTACAACCTGCCACAGGAGCTGCTGAAACAGTTCTGCTCCGCCAACATTGAATACGTCCTCTGCACTTCAATAACTGTCTGGTTCAGCTCAGCTACCAAATCTGACCTCAGAAGACAACAGAGGGTAGTCCGGACTGCTGAGCGAATCATTGGTACAACCCTCCCCACTCTCCAAGAACTGTACTTATCCAGAGTGAGCAAAAGGGCTGGCAAAATCACTCTGGACCCCTCACACCCAGCACACTTCCTCTTTGAACCGTTGCTGTCTGGTCGACGCTACAGAGCACTGAGCACCAGAACGGCCAGGCACAGGAACAGTTTCGTCCCTCAGGCAATCCATTTTATGAACACTTGGAAATTACTGTGGAAGACAACACTATACACTTATTTATCTAACACACCTACTTAGTCTACATTTCAAATTTGCACAATATACCTGTACATACAAAACAGTCTATTGTAATATACCTGTACATACAATTGTCAATTTGTACATTGTTATTCCCTATTTACTTGTTCTACTTTATTCTTTTATTATCTGTCCTGTCACTGTCGTTCTGTTGCACTGTGGAAGCTTCTGTCACGAAAACCAATTCCTCGTATGTGTAAACATACCTGGCAATAAAGCTCATTCTGATTCTGATACATGTGCATTCCTCTGCTTGTAAACAAGGTGCAGTGCATCCGGGTTCTACATCAGAACACATCTCCTGCATCAGCAGCATCACATGCATGCGTGGGGCTCTCGTGAACGCGCATTGAAGTCTGCCACGGAAGAGATGAATTGTTGAATAAAGTTATTTTTGTTTTCTTTGTGCACAAAGTATTCTTGTAGCTTCATAAAATTACAGTTGAACCACTGATGTCACATGGACTATTTTAACAATGTCCTTGCTACCTTTCTGGGCCTTGAATGTGGTAGCTCTGTTGCTGTCTATGCAGAGTCAGAAAGCTCTCCGATTTCATCAAATATCTTAATTTGTGTTCTGAAGGTCTTACAGGTTTGGAATGACATGAGGGTGAGTAATTAATGACAGAATTTTCATTTTTGGGAGAACTATCACTTTAACATTAATCCCTCAAATTTGGACTATTTCGTTGTAATCTTTGGGCAAATTCCTTTTCATCACATAAAACAGAAACAAACAGAAAATCTGTCTATAAGTACCTCTTAGACTGGTTTGTTGATTCTTAGCAGAGCAGATGAGTCTTGTGATGCCTTCAATGATCTGACTCTTCGACTCTGTGTCTCTCTCTTTCGGCTTCTTCCCCAGGAAGATGGTCGGGACTAAAGGAAGGCAATGTGAGTAAATATAGTTGGTATATAAACATGGAGAACAACGATAATAGTTGCACTGCAGTGAGACCTACAAAAAAGCTCAGCTTCTGGAAAAAAAAAAAATAAGAGCAGAGGGCAAGAAAGAAAATGTCAAATGAAATTACAGGCTAGAAAACACTGTACGGAGTCAAACAAACACAAGTGACCTTTGTCCAGTAAGCAAATGGACAAGTGTGTAAATCTAGTAGACCATCTCACCTTTCTTGTTCTTCTCCTTGGTCACCAAAGTCATGGACATGGTGTTAGAGCCAGTCTGGAGCTCAAAAGAGCCGGGAAGTCGGCTAACCTGCAGGGATCTGAACGCACACTTCAATGTAATCTTATTGCCCATGTCTCTCCGCTCGCCATCTTTGCGCTTCTCAGCCCCTGATGAAACCCAGTAATCCACCTGCAGCCCAATGGCATCCATACCATGAGACATGCTGGGGCTCCTAGATAACAGAATCAGTTTGACCAGATTTTTTTTTTTACCAGGCAAGCATTTTTAAAGAGATAACAGCTGTAAGCTAAAGCAATGTGAGAAACAGCAGAGCAGTGCAGACTTCTGTACAATATTGTACACAAACCCTAGTGCAGCCAGTCCGCTTAGTGATGGTGATGGAGGAGGTGTTGCAGAATCTTTCATCATCCCAGTGGGAGATCCATGAGCCGGTGGAGATGTCGATGGAACTGCCAAACTCAAAGGCAAACCCTCCTCACAATCTCCACCTACAATGGGTAAAAATAAATATTTGGAAAAAAGCTCAAATGAAATTTCATTGCAAAGTGATGAGAATTACATAAAGTGTACATACTTTTTTGTACAGAAAATTCAGATAATTGTTTAACTATATATTAAACAAAAATGTGGTATTTATTTTATAAATAAAGAAATACGAGTCTAAATGTGCAATTTAACTTCAGTTATAAACCCTGTGTGTTTAGATTTGCTAAAAAAAAAAAAAAACAGAATCCTTAATTTGGGAATCAGATTACACTTGTTGCACTGAATGTTTTTGATTTGCTAAAATGCACTGGCTCACAAGAGTCGCTTGTTAAGAAATCAAACTACACTGGTTGAGCTGTCTGGTTCTCTGTTCCCATCCTTAATGGTAATACAATATTATTGGTGGATCTTGTGTAGATAGATGCGAAAAAAACACATGACAAACCTGAAGATCCTGGACTGGGCTCCACCAATCCCACCTTAACCACCTGTTGCAATTAAATATCAATCTATCCATCATTGGAAATTAAACTCTGATTGTGGAATATGTTGCAATATGCATTTCTGTATAAATTCTGGGGTCATTATTTTTTATTTGCATTAAGTTGATCAATAGTAACAGTAAAGTCATTTATAAAGTTATAAAAGGTTTCCATTTTAAATAAATGGCTTTGAAAGATCTTACTACAACTACAAATGTTTGAACAGTAGTGTAACAAAATGTACTCACACCCACAAATGGAACAAAATTTTGGTAGGAATCATCATCTTGCCTAGAAGAGCAAAATAAAAAAATATATATATAAAATATAAATAAAAAAATATATGAAATGATGGGATGGTAGAAATCATCTCACTAACGTCTTGTGTTTGCAGGTCAGCATGGCCTCAGCAATGGGAAGCTGATGAGTAACCGTAGATCCGTTGATGTATTGTAGAATTCGCCCGGCCACATCCACAAAGTCAGCAGAGGAACCTGAAGAGATACAAGAACAAAGCCTATAGACAAATCGCCAATACAATACATCTCAACAGGCACAGGAAAGAGAAGTACTGCATATCCATATCGACTTGACACTTGAAATAACTAGAGGGTTAAACAAATGCATTACTTACCAGTCTGAGGAGGCTCTGGGTGGCTGAAAAACTCTCGCCATGAGCTGTCCAGGAAAGAAGAACTGTAGCGATTGTCCAGAGAACCCAGGTGTTTGGCCACGGGGTGAGAGCCTGTGGAGACGCTCACATGATACATCCTGCATTTTTTTGATACAGTCTATTTTTTTGGACAGCTTTTGTCATTGTTGTGTGCAGTATCATTGTGTTATTTATACGCACATATAGGCACCACAAGGAACTTCATGTGGCTGAGCCAGTCAGACATCTTGTTGGCGAGATGAGAGACGTAGAATCTCAAGACGGCTCCTAAGTAGCTCTGACCTCCAATCGCCACCACCTTCACCGGTTTGGGCATGATGGAGTTACAGTTGCAGCTGTGAGAATAAAGAAGGAACAATGAAAAGATGAATGCCAATGCAGTGCAAATGCTGTTTACATGCTACAATCTTTGATCAACAATGCAATTCATATTGACAACCATGAATAAGATTTAACATCATGAGATCTGACAGTCAATCTGACAGCCAGTCATCGCTACAAACCATGTCATTTCACATTTGTGTTTATTCTCACTTATTCCACCACAGTTACACTTACAATTTCTGTATGCGTGTGAGCAGGGCGGAAAGGACGGCCTGGATTTCTGATCCGGAGCAGGTGCAGACCACCGGCAGCTTCTGGGCCTGCAGCAGCTCAGCCACATACTGCAGAAACACACACATTACTCTACTTCAGAATGGATCAAAACATCAGCATGCGCTAACATACTGACACAACACAGATGTTCAACGTCAAATTAAAGCAGTTATTAATTGAACAAGAATGGCTAAGTTCAGACAGACAGGCACACAGGAAGTGAAATGGACTGGTATTTACATGTCCTTGCCAGTCGCTGCCATTGACCAGGATAAGGCTGTCAGGAAGAGTGCTGTCAGACAGCAAGATCTGGTTGAGCTGGTCGTACACTATCTTCCTAGGCATCTACAGATTTTAAAAAAACATGACAAATCATCTTGTTCGACATTATTTTCTCAGCCTAGCATTTTAAGCATTTAACTTTAAGGTGCAGTGTATAATTTCCACTGTTAGGAATTTGACCTACCTTCACAGTGTAACAGCAGCTCAGCTGCTTTCAAAATAATGTAGTTTTTAAAGAATTTGTGTTTAAACAGTTCATGAATCCAAAATAGTCACTGATTAATTCATTCGGTTCATCCTTGGAAGGTATGTTGGTAACACTTTATAATAACGTCCAGTTATAAGTCATTTATAAGTGATTAGTTAATGATTAACTAATCATTTAAAAAACATTCATAAGCAATTAATAAGTGATATGCTAACAATTTGTGTATGTTTTGTTAATTCGTTTAAAAGTCATTTACAAGTAATTAGCTAATGATGAACTAATCATTTACAAAACATAACTATACATTCACAAATGATTAAGTGTATGCTAACAATTTATAAATCTGTCATAAGTTATCTTTAAATATAGCATCATGAAATAATCAAACAGATCCTTAATGGTTAATAGTTACTAGTTAATATATTATTAATCACTTATAGATCATTGAAATGTCAACATTGTACTATTATCTCAATAAACATTATAAATCATTTACAAAGCTTTCTGCATACCCTAATCTAAAGTGTAAACTAATCATCAGTTGTAAATGTTTTACAAACCTTCCAGGTTACAGGTTGTTTGTGAATATATATATATATATATATATATATATTTACGCACACACGACTGGAAACCATAAAGTTTGTAAAACATTTACAACTGATGATTAGTTTACACTTTAGATTAGGGGATGCAGAAAGCTTTGTAAATGATTTATAATGTTTATTGAGATAATAGTACAATGTTGACATTTCAATGATCTATAAGTGATTAATAATATATTAACTAGTAACTATTAACCATTAAGGATCTGTTTGATTATTTCATGATGCTATATTTAAAGATAACTTATGACAGATTTATAAATTGTTAGCATACACTTAATCATTTGTGAATGTATAGTTATGTTTTGTAAATGATTAGTTCATCATCATCTAATCACTTGTAAATGATTCAAAACTTATTCTACAAAACATAGATAAAAATATTAACATATCAATTATTAATCATCTATGAATGCATAGTTATGTTTTGTAAATGATTAGTTCATCATTAGCTAATTACTTGTAAATGACTTTTAAACGAATTAACAAAACATACACAAATTGTTAGCATATCACTTATTAATTGCTTATGAATGTTTTGTAAATGATTAGTTAATCATTAACTAATCACTTATAAATGACTTATAACTGGACGTTATTATAAAGTGTTACCGGTATGTTTTATGTTTAGTTTTTAGAGAAATTCAATTAAATGCTGCAATTTATCATGGGGTGTTTGCCTCAGCTATATACATTTTTACATATTTTATTAGTTTTATTCAATGTAAGTGTATCAAAAGCCTGTTCAAAAGTTTGTTTAAAAAAAATAAAATAATTATTATCCAGCAATGGTGCAATAAACTGATTTAAAATGACAGTAAAGACTTTTATGTTGTTACAAAAGATTTTTTTGATGATATGCTCTCATTAGCAAATTAATACATCTGTATTTCTATTCATCAAAAATACAGGAAAAAAAGTTTCCACAAAAATATTAGGCAGCACAACCATTTTCAAAATAGATCAATGTTTCCTATGCCGCAAATCAACAAATTAGAACAATTTGTGAAGGATCATGCGACACTGAAGACTGGAGTAATGATGTTGATTATTCAGCTTTGCATCACATTAATAAATTGCATTCTAAAATATATTTAAATAGAAAATGGCTATGTTATAATATCTCACAATATTACTGTTTTAGTGTATTTTTGATTAAATTTTTTATTTAATTTTTTGCCTTTTTGCCATTTTATTTTTTGTCCTGGCCAAGATAGGCGGCCCAGTTATACAAATACACGTAATAATAAAACAATAAAATATTACACCATTAGAAGCATTTTCAAATCATTCAATCTTGGTCAACAGATTTCTTTTCAAACTTCAAATCTATTCAAGTGTAAATGTTGTCACCCTAATTGTGACCCTGGACCATAAAATCATAAGCAGCATTTATATAGCAATAGTCAACAAAATATTGTGTGGGTCAAAATTATTGATTTTTCTTTTATGCCAAAAAATTATTAGGATATTAAGAAAAGATCATAGTCCATGAAGATATTTTGTAAATTTCCTACCGTAAATATATTAAAACTTAATTTTTGATTAGTAAAATGCATTGCTAAGAACTTCATTTGGACAACTTTAAAGGCAATTTTCTCAATATTTAGATTTTCAAATAGTTGTATCTCGGGCAAATATTGTCCAATTAAACCATACATCAATGGAAAGCTTATTTTTTCAGCTTTCAGATGATGTATAAATCTCAATTTTTAAAAAAATGACTGGTTTTGTGGCCCAGGGTCACAACTGACTAATTAATTCTTCACCACTAGTGGCGGCAAACAAAATTGCACAAATAATTGTGGTCAAAAAAAAACACTCCCAAAAGCCTGTCTTCCATTGTTTTGTCAAACAGACAGTTCCCCATTGGCAGAATCATAAGTTGACATGTTGAACCTCCACTCTTCAGAAATTTAATTAACGAATAGCGCACTTACAGTCTTCTCTGTACATTAAACTCAGTGTTGGGGAGTAGTTAACTACAAGTAGCGACGCTACTAACTTAACTACATTTTTCAGTAGCTTGGCAGTAGCTCAGTTGCTTTTTAAACAGTGTAGCTTTTCCAGTAGCTAACTACTTTTTGCAGCAAGTAGCGGTGTAGCGCGAGCAAAAGCTTCATTGCGTTTTGTCGAGCCTGCGCGAATCAGCGCGATGCAAGGATATTCTTCTTGTTTGATTACAAACTCATTTTTTGCCATTACCGCCACCTGTTGTTTAATCACGCATCTTGCGGCTAACAGTTCACTGACGTACAGAAGTGGGTTGACACTAGGGCTGGGTAAAAAATATCGATTCTCCGATTTTAATCGATCTTCAGTTTAACGAATCGATTCTTAATGCGCGTGCTTCACTTAAGAGGATATGAATATTCACCTCTCGTCCTGAAGGTGTCACCATCTATAGATATACTTACCTGGCAGGGGAGACACCATGATCAAGAAGGCGGTTCACCCAGGGCGAGGCTTGGCCATTGCACTCCGGTTGGGCCACATAATGTGGGAATCTCGACTGCATAATTTATGGTAGTGGGGGACTGCGTTCGCGCTCTCCCCTGAATTTTTTGTGTGTGTGTGTTCACTGCTGTGTGTGTGCACGTTGGATGGATTAAATGCAGAGCACGAATTCAGAGTATGGGTCACCGTACTTGGCTGAATGTCACTTCACTTATCTTTCGAATTGCTCCACTAAAAAAAAACAACTGTGTGCACCCTATTATTAATGTAGATGTGTATTTCAGTAATAAACTTAAGTAGGAGAGTTTCAGTTACCAGCATTTATATCAAAATATGGATCCCATGTCTGCAAAACTAACATTTTAAATGAAATATTGATAGCTAATCGATATCGAATCGAAATCGAATCAAATCGAAACCATAAAAATAAGAATCGAATCAAATCGCAGAATTGGTCACAATACCCAGCCCTAGTTGACACACCCATATTATCCATGATGGAGCAAGACGTGGCGGCAGATTTGGAGGATGGAGAAACAACTAACGTTAATTACCCATGGCCTTATTTGTCCAAGTTCATGTCTCTCAAAGAAACGACAAGTAAAGGTTACACTTTTTGTAACAGTCTGAGATATTTGAGTGTTGTGTGTAATAAAACAATACTCTTTGAAATCATAATTGTATTGCATTGTTTTAAACACTAAATATTTTACTTAAAACATTCCTCAGACACTTATTCAGTTATTTATAATATACGTTGTTCAAAAAAATCAAAAGTAGTTTCAATGTAGCTAGCTACTTTTTGATAGTAACTTGTAGTGTAGCTAACTACTTTTCCAAAAGGGTAGCTTGACTGTAGTTTAACTACTTTAACTTACGAGTAGCTTGTAGCTTGTCAAACAACAGTTTCAGAGTAGCTTCCCCAACACTGATTAAACTGGGATAAGAGAAAGTACTTTACCAGTGAAAAAAATATATACTTCACCTTTAAGGGCTCTCGTATTTCAGATGACTCAGAAGCAGCTATTTCGGTCTCAGGAACTGAACGGTTTCTCACAAACATGATAAAGAGCAGCAGCGATGGTGAGCAACAAAAATGTTTGTGAAATGTATCAGATTTTTAATAAACTGCAGGGAGGATTAAAAACGGCACTTCATCATGATGGCCCTTGAGTACGTTTTTACACCTCTGCACAAAAGTGAACCGCCATATGAGCCAGGTGTTGAATCATGCCAGACCTAGTACAGAGTTACATAAGGAGAATTATCCTACTGTCTCTCTCTCTCTCCTTCCTCTAGCATCACACCCACTCCTCCCGCTCGCTAATCCTCACGCATGGCCCAAATGAATCACCATATTCTTTGCTTTGCCCTCTCACACACACACACACACACACACACACACAATTTCCTGAGCAAATTGGGGGTTTATTGATTCTGCTGAGCTTCTGTCAGATCAACTTAAAAAGAGTGAGGCAGCTGTTCTTGGCTAAGTGCTAGCTCGCGCTGTGTCTGTGTGTGTGTGTGGAGGTCGTTACCTGAGGGGTGAGGCTGAGCTCGGGTGATCTCTCACTGTCCGAGCTGTTTGTGCGTTCACTGAGTGGTTTGGACAGCTGTCTCTCTTTCATAGGGGTCCCTCGCCTCTGTTTGGGGGTATGACTGCCATCCAGTCTGGGGAAAATTGCACAGCTGCTTTTATTTATTTGCTACACACTCAATTTCATCTCAATATGTGCACAAGAGTCTAAAAAAAGCAAGCAACAATCCTAATTAAGAGTATAATTTCATAAAAGAAAAAGAACTATGTTCATATTTGTGGATAGAATAGATTTGGAGTGGGCGGTTTGAGCAAAATATCACGGTCTGAATAATTTCATATCATGCCAGAACTGTACATATAACAATATTTTACAATTGAAATCTTGAAAAAAATTGTGTTTAGCAGAAGAAATAATGTATACAGGTTTGAAATGAGTATTTCATCTTTAAATACAGGTTTTATATGAAACACCAACCTGGGAGATGGCATGTTAGTGCTATTGCTCCTCTGTGGGGTCCGGGGTCTCTCTGCCACTGATAAAGTGATGCTAGGGGTCCCGTCAGAAATCACTTCCACTTCATTGAGTTCCTATTGCATTAACCTCTCAATAAATAGTAGTTCATGAGCTCACAGAGGATATGGTTTTACAGGTTTAACTACTGACTGAGAAAGGGGCAGATAAAGACAAGCAACCAGTCTCACCAATGTGTCCATCTCTGAGAACGCGTCGTCCGTGTTCACACTGGGGGAACGCTGGATTTTACCAGATACAGTTTGCTCGGCCCTCTTCAGAAGAAAGAAAGGATGGGTAAAGAGAGAGAAATTAAAAGAAATGAGACATACAATGGCCTTAAAGAGATAGTTCACCCAAAAATGAAAATTACCCCATGATTTACTCCATCCTAGGTGCATATGACTTTCTTCTTTCAGACAAATACAATCTTCCAAGCTTTATAATGGCAGTGAATGGGGATTGAGATTTTTAAGCCCAAAAGTGCATCCATCCATCATTAAAAGTGCTCCATTGTGCATTTGTGTGAGAAAAATATCCATATTTAAACCTTTATAAACCGTAATCTCTAGCTTTCACTAGCTATGTTTCCATCCACCTATTTTATGTGCATTTTGGAATATTGCGTAAAAAAAAAAAATGTTGGATGGATACACCAAGATGAGAATAAATTTTAAAAATGCACATAAAAAAAAAAAAAAGTTATGCGCACAATTGAGTAGGATAACCATTTTAGCAGATGCTTAAACTCAGATTGAAACAATAAATTCCACCTTATCCATCAAAAAGGCATGTGACTTTGCACAATGGGACGGGATAACTTGACTAACCAGAGGACTGATCTCGTTGCACAGCATCTGAAAAGATGTTTAGGTTGTTCTGAAATGCCTGAGCAAAGTCTGTCATCAAAATATTTCTGTATAACAGCTTCATTCCCAAACAGCAGAAATCCACCCCCGAAAGTAATGACTACATTGTTGTGTTTCGCTTGCTAGCTCTGAGGCGCAATTCGTCATATATGAAAAAAACATTAAGTGGATTCTCCTTCTTTTATTTCTGATATATAGTGCCAGTTTATCTGGAAGTGACGATTTTGTTCTCTTTGACTCTTTGGATGGAAACGGTGCTTTAGGCGATATTCCAATTTTTCGCATTAAATTAAATTTGAATCTTTGGACGGAAACATAGCTACTACCTGTCATACGCGTGTTCACGAGAGAGTGGATTTCCAGTGGATGATGTGGGACATATATAGCGTAAGCTCTAGGGGTGTGAATCGTCACTGGTTTCACGATTCGATTTTACAATTATTATGTCAAGGATTCGATTAGATATCACGATGCGTCTCATCCTCAATTTTCAATATTGCAGCACATGGCTACATTTTCATATTCATTTAATATCAAATTTATTTAGTGTATTTTTATTAAATGATATAAGAAGGCTACTTTTAAAATTACAAATTAGTAATAAAACAATTGTTAAGAATTTAACCAGCTAAATATAGCTTTAAAATATACCAGCAAATCAAGTAATAAAGGGGGAAAAGACAATTACAATTGATAAACAAAAAGTACTTGGTCTGAGAGTGCTTTAAATATTGGAAAGCTTACAGACAATCATAGTTATGGGTTTTCCTTTTTTTTTCCTTAGAATTACTGCTGTTCGATTATTACTGATGACATCATTGACAGTGGCAGCTTTAATAGGCTGCATTCACACTAATGCACAGATCTATTTCGACATATCAGATGTTTTGTCCTGTCCTGAAAACATAACTGACTGTGTTAGCATCAATTTCCTATCATAAAAGTATTCAGACATGCAAGTGCAAGAGCTGCGGGCTCTTTGATCGCCCCCTGGTGGGTGGCTGCAGTACAGGTCATAAACCCCGCCCTCTCCATGTAAACAAATGGGACTTGAGTCAAAATGAAAAAATAAATTACACTTCCAATACAATTTTCCAAAATAAGGTTTTGGTCGTTTAAGGTAGTTGTTATCACGCTGATATATGTTCAATTGTTAATTTTTGTGATAAAATCATTTTTGATTTTAGCTAGTAATTTGATGCTATAAAAAAAGGGCGTGTCGTTATGGTTGATTGGGTCTGCGGGAGTTTGGGCAGGACTATGATACCACGGCTCCACCTCACGACTCTACTGCGCAGACTCGGGCTCCAAATGAGTCATTTATTCAAGATGGCAGCGGCCATACTGAGATGCTTTGGCTTCACCTTTCTATAATGGAAGGAAGTGGAGACACGTCCATCTTTTTTTTTTACAGTCTATGGTGAAAATATATCTCACAAGAATCAAATTTTGTTTACAGCAAAGGAAAACCAGTCTCCTCCTGGCTTATATCGAAATCCTAAAATACACATTTTTCTTTACAAATCCTTGTTTTTTTATTTCTAGATTATGACCGGTCGTTTGTTTTGCTCTCTTACGGTTTATAGTGTTTTAAATATGGATATTATTCTTACACAAACGCATCGCTTCACTTCAGAAGGCCTTTATTAACGCCCCAAACCCGTGTGGAGCACTTTAAAATGATGGATGGATGCACTTTATTTTGCTTCAAAATCTCGACCACCATTCACTGCCATTATAAAGCTATATAACTCCGATTGCATTCACCTGAAAGAAGAAATATACACCTGGCATAGCTAGAGGGTGAGTAAATCATAGGGTAATTTTCATTTTTAGGTGCACTATCCTTTTAAAAGCAGCAGCAAAAAGGCAAAGCAAAGTAAAGCTAAATTGCAGCGGTGAAATAAGGTCTCTCTCTGAATGACACTCACAGGACTCAGCTTGTCTTTGCTGTGGCTGCACCTGCTATTCAAGCTACCAAACTCAGTCTGAGAGCTGGACTGTGACATGCCTTCAAAAAACGGCCTAAAACACACACAAACACAAAGCCAGGGTCAGAATAAGAAAAATACTGAGGTGTAGGCAGTTTGTCCACTAAGTGTATGACTAAAAAGCTTTTTATATCGGTTTATTCCTGCATTTGAGAGTGAAATATGCTGCTTGTACATATTACATATTTCCTATTATACAGTATATTCCAGAATCTTTTGCAACAGAAACAACACCACTTCAGTTATTGGCTGCCTCCTCAATTATTTAATCACATCTGTGTAATGCAGAGCAAAATTACTAAATCAATATCTGAAAGTGGGTCCCATAAAAATAAATGTTAGCTAGTGAATGCAGTACCGGAGTTTGGGCTTGGGTGTGCTGATAATACTGTCCGTTTCTTCCATGTCTGGGCCGCTGTCACTGGGGTTGTACATCTCAAGACTGTCATAGAGCTCATCCAGATCCTCTTCCACATCTCGGATCTGCTCTTGGGACACATGATCCAAACCAAACCCCACCTGCATGCAAAGTATTACCCAGAAATTACTGACAGAGAAGAACAATAGAATTGTATAATATTGCTTATTGGCCAATATTAGTTTAGAGAATTTATTATTGATACATTGACATAGGAAGTGATGAGTGGATGCTCATTTACCCTAGTTTGGCATTTAGATTCCATTTCTCATCATCTGATGCTCACTTAATGTTAAATCTTTAAAAACACTAATAACACTTAAAGTATAAGAAAAATTATTAAAAAAATTATTTGGATAAATTAGTAGAGACTTTTAATATACGCCACGTACTGGTAATTAGCCATTAAATTAAAATAATTAATCTTATATGCAATGTCCAAAGTGACCAAATACAATCCTTAAAGACAAATTAGTTCGAATGGAATGGAAAAGACCTCTGCGGTTGAATTACACTAAATTTACAGACAGGATGCAATTACCTCATCAGACACTTTGAACCATTTCACCAATGCCATAAGCTTCTGTTTGATGTTGGGTTGCTAGATTTAAAACACAAACACCTTGTTAGACAGAAAACGGGGGAGTCATAAGCAACAATAGTAAACGGACACAAATTAACAGCGTATCTGGCTGAGCAACAGCAGGGAACAAAAATAGCAGCGAGCGGAAAAAAACGCTGTCACAACAAACAGAGCGCTGGAGAAGGGACTAGAGGCTTGTCAGATAGAAGACAGAGCACACAGGAAAACAAAGCAGACTCGTGAAGGCATCTGAGAGGAGGAAGCAGATAACACGTTAATGTGCTCCGAAGCCCCATCCCTAGAGTTTCCATATGACTGCAAAAATTGCAGCAGCTCCTATTTGCAACCGCTGCTACATGTAAAGAACATCAGTGGCCCCAGGGAGAAATATGCAGTTGGTTAGCTTACTGACAAAGCCTGAGTCAACATGGAGGCATAGAGAAAGCTGCTCTGGTTCTCGGAGGTCTGTTTTGCAATCCTGGACAGATCACTTACGTCACTTACATTAGCTCTGGTGATGGAGGCTGTAGAGGGGAGTTTACGGCGAGGTTTCTTTTTCCTCAGTTCATCCTCATCATCATAGAGGTACTGCCCAAAAATGACAAACCATGATTAAACCCTCAAAAACCTTACTTGAATAAAATAACTTACTTGAATATAAGTCTCTCAAGTGCCAGAGATTAAAAAAACATTTGAAGTGATGCATACAACTTGGTCACTATATTACAAGTCTATGGCAATATGGCTTTTAAAAGAATAGTTCACCCTAAAATGCTCAGGCTAGCAGCGATGCAGGCGAGTTCTTTCTCAGAACAGATTTGGAGAAATTTAGCATTATGTCACTTGCTCACCAAGAGATCCTCTGCAGTAAATGGGTGCCGTCAGAGTTCGAACAGCTGATAAAAAAAAAAAAAAAAATCACAATAATTTACAAGTAATCCACACAACTCCAGTATATCAATTAACGTCGTGAAGCGAAAAGCTTTTTTAATTTCAAACTGTTTCGTTCGGCTAAAATACAATATATAATATTGGTTTCTCCAGTGAAAAAGTTGTCTGATTCAAGAGCGAAATATGCATCAAGCACTGTTTACGAATGGCAACAGTCTAAATTAGGTTTAAACAAATATGATGGTGGATCTTGATGTGAGAGCCCAACATTGGATGGACTTCTTTATGAAACCAAATGCGATGGCTTAAATTTTAATGAATGATTTATTACAAATATTCAGGTTTTAACTTCACAAGACGATGAACTGGATTCAAGTCGATTACGTGTGGGTTATGCAGTTTTTAATCAGCCGTTTGAACTCTTATTTTAATGGCACCCATTCCCTGCAGAGGATCCATTGGCAAGTGTTGTAATGCTAAATTCCAATAAATCTGTTCCTATGAAATAAAACTAATCTACATCTTTGATGTTACATGGAAAAGAGTCTTCAAAACACCTCTTTTTTGTGCTCCAAGGAAGAAAAAGTGTCAAACAAATCAAAAAAACAATTGATAATTTCTGCTTTTGGGTGAAACTAATCTATTAAAATCCATTAAAGTGTCTTTTCACACCACAGATTTTATATTTCTTATCTGATTATATTTTTGCTTTACAAAACCATGCAGTGCATTTCTTCAGTGATCTGACTTCAGTCTCTGTGCACTGTTCTAATTCGCTAAATGGGAAATAGGCAAGATGGCTGAATATCAAAATCAATCATTTCAATCTCACAGGCCTTACCTGCCCCTGTAGAGGGTCATCACTGCCCTCCTGCTCTGACGAATAGCTTTCCTCTTCCTCCTCAGAGTAATTATCGATGTCTGGTGAACGATCTGAAAGGAAGAAAACAGAAACAATGCAAGTGATTAAACCAGAGCAGGCCTCGTTAAAGAACTTACTAAAAGTGTTCTCAAAAATGTAAAAAAGCAGCCTTGACCTCTTTTTGTAATTTCTCATTAGCTGGTTTAAATTGAAACATATCAAAGTGTGCAAGTCTCACCGGATAGCTTGGCCTTTGGTCCCTCTGGGTCAATGGGTTGACTGGAGAGAGAATAGACCCTGATCTCAGCAACAGGGACTGGTGTGTCCTTCACCGTCGTGTGCAAGCCCAACACCTGAGCACCTTCGGTCGGATGCTGCATCACCTATGGACAGGAGAACAGAAGCCATTAAGTAAATTGGTTTAGTTTACTTAGAACTGACTACAAAACACAAATGCTGAAAATCTTAGATTCGTTCAAGATGCTTAAAGGGATAGTCAAGCCAAAAATAAACATACTGCAATCATTTATCCACCCTCTTCATATTTTGTAGAATGTTGATAACCAAACGTTGACCACTGATTCCCATTATATGGACAAAAAACCCCAACATGTTTCAAAATATCTTTTTTCATATTGACAGATTTTTCCCTTTATATTTATATATTTTTGCAGCAAAATATATTCAATCTACAGTCTGACCTGCTTAAAGAGTCTAAAACACTTTTTGTGCTAACAGACATGTATGTACTTCAAATTATTATTCTTGTTGATTTGGAGACTTCCTTTTAGAGATTTATTTTTTTCTTCTTGGTTTGAAATCAATAATAATGCAACTTATGACGTGGATGTGCTTTCAACAGTTAGTCATGTACTGAATCATAGTACAAATGCAAATGTCTTGGCACTTATTTGGGCATTAAATTACAGATACAAAATGACCTGTGTGTATTTTTGGTGCATCTGTGAGACGTTTCAGTACTGTTAACTCCATTAAAGTTATATAAAACTGACTGAAGCATAGAAAGTTGTTCTATTCCACCTCCTACAGCAGCCTTCCATGTAATTTATGACATTTTTTGAAACATTTTCAAACCTGTGCTAAAATGTTTTACCTTACACAAGCAGTCACACAAGAATCACACAAAAATGTGGCCAAACCAGATTTGTTGGTTTTGCGGTTCCTCACCTCAGCCATATTTATCATCCCTATGGCGAGGGTCTTATAGCCCAGGAAAGTGCGATTCTTGTACCTCTTGCGTCTCTGGAGCATAATCTGAAGCTTGTTGGCATCTCTCTTCAAAAAGTGTGGGTACTGAAGACAAAATGGAAGGGAGAAAAGACTGCAAAATGTAACATTAACTGGATCTAGTTCACTATGGGAAGAGTCACTTAGGGACTTCTGATAACCAAACCATAATACCATAATATTAAATCTGATTATGTCAATTTAGTTCTAATCTAATCCAAAAGGCACTCAAACACTGCTAACCTGAAGAGAGAAGGTCAGCTGAAGATCCGTCTCAGTAAGGCCTGCAGAAGACAGCATGATTTCATTTGACCGCAAAATGCGTTTTGAGCCCTAAAGAGACATTTACACTCATTAGTCACCTAATCATAGTTTAACAGATTTATATTTATAAAGCAGTAAAACAAATTTTACCTGAAGTTTAACTGCAATGACCACCGAAGTAAGATCCCGGTCCAGCTCCTTCAAAATCACTAGTTTTTTAAGAGTTAGACTGAGAAGTCTGCAAGAGAAAACAAGAGAGAGATGCTCAAGTTGCTCTGAGGACAAGTTGCTATGGCAGCTGAATGAATAATCTGTCCCCAAGCCGGTTTATCAAGTTTACCTCACAGAGTTGACATTTTGGCCTTAAATCCCAGGTGCAATTTTGGCTGACATTTCACCTAAAAACAATTGTGACCTTTTCGTACCGTGATTGAGAAGTGCCATGATGATTTTTAATATATGTCACTGTCAGACACAATTACAAATTGAAATGTGCCTCATCTGTTTCAAGGGATTGATATTTAATGGCCCTCATGTCGTTCCAAACCCATATGCTGTTGCTGTTTTTGCCGTGGAACACAAAAGGAGAATTTTTTAATTATTTACACACAGTTCATTTTTCTTAGTGCCTCTAACTCAAACAAAACAAAAAAAATGCCCTTTTGTGCGTTTTTGGAGTTTGACACCATTATGAATGGGCATTATATGGAAAGGCTTCACAGAACTTCACAGAAAACTACCATCTTTGGTGTTTGGATCGACATGAGTGTGAGTAAATGGCAGATTGCTCATTTTTGCATTAACTATCTATCTATAAAATACATGTATAGAAAGCAAACATAACTGGAGCTTCAATATCCAGCTTCAATATCAATCTAAGACCGCTACCAAAGGATCCTGAAATGAAAACCATTTTTTGATTCATCTCTCCACTGCACATAGACAGGACATTTGAAGTGGTAACAGACAAAGAATGCAGTGTCCCAAAAACTGAGATGTCCTCTGATACATCTCCACAAGGTGTGCTGAGATGTTTTTGGCCTGAAGTCAAGAACACTGCATTGGTGATATTAGATTTAGAGGATAAATCTCAGAGTGACACAGCACACGAGCTCATTCAGTTTCTGTGGCAGGTTGTGGATTTACACAATGACAGGGGAACACTGTCATGAATGTTTAATAAATTAAATATACAAGCATTTCTAAGCCACTATGAAGACTATGATAAAAGTAACATTAAATATATATTGCAGTAATACTATTCCACACAAAATTTTTAAGTTTTTGCGCTGTATGGTTTGAATTTTCTTATCGAATGCTTAAGGTATATTTCAGGTATGGCCTACATGTCAGTTTTTCTTAAAGAAAGAAAAAGGCAGTAATCTATACACTTAACCCTCTCATTTGGAACACTGTATAACATTAAAGGTAAACATGAACAAAACGGAGCTCAAACTATTATAATCAATCGTATCGTTTAACATACCTTCTGATGTTTGTGTTCATGTTTATTTCATGCTATAACTTATAGTAATGTAAAATATGTCTCAAGACCACTTGTAATTAGTCAGATATGCCACACCACATTTAAGAGTGTCAAAACGGCATTTATTATGGTTTCATTTCTTTATTGAAATTTGTAATAAAACTGGAAAGAATTTGAAAACGAAGACTTTATTTCTTCACAGAAGCACAAAGCTCTTTTCGAGGATGGCTGGAACGGATTCATAGGGTCAAAAGAACCTGCGTTTATGCACATTTTCTTTTAACTGCTTAAAATGAGATTGATTTAAGCTCGAAAACCCTAAATTCTACACAAGAGATATTTTCTTAAGAAACAGTACAGTACATGAGGTGCAGTCTGACACGTTTTTCCGCCCTGTTTTGATTGGCAGGATACAATCTGAGATTTTATGTCAGTAATCGGTATCGGCCAATACATCGGTACATTCATAACATACATAAACTCAGGGGGAAAAAAAATTATCCTCACATTTTCATCTGCTTTTTCTATCAAATTTCTTATTACGAGTAAAGACTTGTATGATCATAATAAGATTCAACAACTGACACATAAATGGAATAAAATTCACAAACATTAGGCAAACAGAAATGGAATAACGGGTCACTGAACAGAGCAGGAATCAATATCCAAAGTAGTAGTCAGTATGTGGTGTGTCCTCCAGCTGCTTTAATACTACAGCGCATCTCATTGTAACGGACTGAAAAAGATTTGCCAGTTCTTCCTATGAGATGTTAGGCTACTTCACTCTTCCACCAAGGCACTTGCAACTTCTTGAACACATGGGGGTACATATGGTCACATGTAGTCTGGCATTACAAGGACGAACAGCTGTCCTTCCTGTCTCCCTGTAGCACTGTCCTAGGCCTCGTAGTTTATTTCTCTGGCCACATCTGCAGTCCTCATGCGTCCCTGCAGCAGGCCCATGGCATGTTCACACAGGTGATCAGGAACCCTGGGCATCTTTATTCTTGTGTTTTTCATAGTCAGCAGAAAGCTTTTGAAACTATGACATTAATTTTCTTCCGCCTGTAAACTATAAGTGCCTTAAGGACTGCTCAAATGTGCGTGTGCAATAATTGTTTATGGTTCATAGTACAATCATGGAAAACGGTTTAAACACTTTCTAATACAGATATGCAAAGCTTATTTGGATTTTATGAAATGATCTTTAAAATACAGTATTCCAAAAGAGGGACATTTATTTTTTTTGCTCAGTTTATGTACACCTACTGACTTTATATAGGATACAATTAGATATCTTGACTAGCAATCAGCTTTCATTTCTAAGCTATAGATGCCCTTGCTTTACCTAAAAGCAACATCTCATGCTAAGCTAAGCAAGAAAAGGCATTAATACATAATAGCAGCTTGAACCCAGTCCTCTCTTCAAAGTGAGCTATATTGAACTGGGTCTAATTCACTTACAAGTCTGCCCCTGTGCATTAGAGTGTAACTCTAGAGCACATAGGTAATGAAATTGGGAGAGGAGGGGTAAACCGGACACTCATCTCACCTTTCAGTGATCTTATGCAACCTTCTAATGGGACAATATGCTGCAACACCAATTTAGGGTTTACATTCAGCAATAATCTTACTGATGCAGTTGAATGGAAAGTACAAAGTAAGAAATTAAACTCCTAAAACAGTCTCAAAAAGCCTTTGAAAGCATTGTGGAGCCAGTGTCAAAGAAAGAAACGAGATTAATAATGTCTTCATAGCAGAGTAATGCTCTGTCACTCCTATGCTTCTTTTCTTCTCTGCCGGCCGCTCTTACAGGAAGTCTCTTTGCTTTGTGGCCATTTTCCCCTCCACTCCTTGCATGAAGCATCCCAAAGCCTCTCCTCTACATTTCCATATCACAATCCCTTCATGAGAGCAATGAGGCTAAATATTCACAAATAGTAAACAGCATGCCTCCATATTACTGTGCATGTTATACAGTGGAGGTGCACCGTATAAAAAATGTCTTTCTGCTCTAGTTTTCATTGCAGCAACAAGTTAGGATGGGGGGGGGGGGGGGGGTCAATCATCAGCTTGGTGTCAATTGTCTAAAACAGGGTTTTAACCAGGGTCCCCCCAAAGAGTGTGTGTGTGTGTGTGTGTGTGTGTGTAGGCAGTAAATATAATATTTGCATATGATCCAAATTAAGTTAAAACTAAACTGTAAACTTAATACAAATATAAATACATATAATGAGTACTATAATGAGAAAAAAAAAATAGTACTAGTGACTAATTATATAGCCTACTAATATACTAAATACTAGTTTCTAATGAACTTGACACGTGAACTTGAGAAATATAGCAGTTGCTATTGAGTTACTTAAACGTAATTTCGTAAAATACGTCGACTTAAACATACATAAATGGCTTGGCACAGTATGTGGGTGTGTAAAGGTTGAAAGCCTCTGGTCTAAAGTAAGAAACCATTGTTTCATGTGATCTCCAGTGCAGCGTGATCTGGATTAACTATTTACTCTGGTACAAAGTAGCTCTATTGGCGGCTCTATAAAAAAGCGCATGTCTACTAGTATAAATCAAGAAGCGACATACCTGGGCACACAGCTGGGAGAGGAGCTGTCAATCTCCCATGTCGCGAACAGGTTCATCTGAACCGGGCGACTCGAAGAAATCGTGACCGTCCTGAGAGGCTGCAAGTGGGGAGACGGAGCTCCCGCTCGCTGCTGAAGCCCTCCTCGCTCCGACATGCTGAGCTTGTGTCGGGATCTGTGCTGTCGGAGCGGTCTCGGTCAGTTTAGCCACTCACTCGCGCATGCAGTCTGTTCAGATGATGGCACGAGCCTCTTAGCATTCCCGCCTCCGCTCGGGGGTGGATTCACTGGAGACTTCACTCAGTTGCTGCTGCTATCAGTCCAGCTCCTAACTTGTGATCAGCTTGTGATCAATTGAGCGTTTAAAACAACAGCAGGAAGCGGAAATCTCGTCTTTAAAAACATATAGTAAAGCAACGCCTCTCGTTAAAGACGCACTGAACGCGTCGCTTGTGGGGTCCCCTAATAATAAAGTCAGTATTTGTATTTATTTATTTATTGATTACATTTTATATAATATTATGCAACGAATTAAAACATTTGATTTGCCAAGGTAGCTGCAGCTAAATAATTATGAGCACATTAAGTTTCATTTATGTTGTCACAGATTTAATATTTAATTAAATTTTTTAAGTAAAATAATTTCGAATTATTTGACATTTTGCATCCCCTAGTGGGCCTCAGGTCCTGGTTAGGTTTAGAGCCACTAGTGTAGACAGTATTGTTGATTATAGCCTAATGGGATTGTAGGCCTACTAATGCAACACGTTGTTAGCATATAGATGTAGTAGCAGCTGCTGCAATTGTCAACAGCATTATGTAGATATTAATATCTGTGGAATCATATTTATTTTTTATTTTTTGGATTAACAAAGGTCAATAATAGCAACTGCGGTTGTCATTTTAGCACAGTTTTAGTCAGCTTCTACTTCTCCATGTGCATTATTAGTGTATGAAAATATAGCTGATTTTCAGATTACCACTGAGACTACCATGTAAACCAGTCTGGGTTTGCTGCTCTATAGATGATCCCCTAACCTGGTTAGGCAGGTCTGCTGATTTACAACTGAAACTGTTTGAAATGACAGAACATATTAAGTCATAAGTTTATCTTTATCTCCCTCTGTTGCTCCCTTTCTATGTACTTTTTAATGCAACCCACTTGAATCTATTATGGTAGTGGCAGCTCCTAAAACACCCACGCTGGCACCGTTTGTATTTTATCTCTCCCTGACAGATTGAAGCCAGAGAGCAGTGAAGTTTCATGACATCAAGTCCTGAAACATGCAGACTGCCAAGGATTAATCAAAAAGAGCCCCGAGTAACTTACACGTTCTGCATTTTAATCCTTTTTGATAAAGCTGAAACTGAATGCATGTATTCCTTAAAGGTTATAATGTCTGCTCTATTTTTTTAAGACTGTCTTGGACATTTTAAGGGCTGTGCTTTTACAATACAGTATGCTGTTGCAACACACGTTCCCACCTCCCATAGCCTACCTTAATTTTGGATGAATGATGAGCAAAATCAAGGACAAAACAGGACTGAGTTAAATGTATGTTTGTTTTAGTCTGTTCTGATGTGATCTCTTATATAGCCTACAGTAATCAGACACCAGAATCAAACACATGTAGGATGTTGTTTCCTTTTATGCACAAAATCTAACATAGCTCTGAAGACTGCTGATAAACGAGCTCTCCATCAAAGGACAAGATGCTTCTAATTCTCTCTCTCTCTCTGTCTGTGTGTGTGTGTGTGTGTGTGCGCGCGCGCGCATGTATGTCCCTGTAGGTTGTAAATATGGGTCATTTAAAACTACAATCAGGTGACAGTCACATTATTGCAGCTCTTTGCTGCCCTCTTTTGGGAATTAAGAAACATTTTATTGGATCATATTCCAAAGTAGAAGGCGTTTTATAATGCCCAATTCATAGTCAAGCACTGTTTTTATATTTTCGGTAAGTGTGACATTAAATTATTAAGAAAAATAAAAATGTAGAATTCATAAAACTACCCCTCCTGCCGCAACACTGTTGCCTAAGTCCTTTAAGAAAAATTGCCTATATGCGCACATGTGGCACATGTGATCTGTTACTTTTCTCTGCGATATCAAGATGGACCAATCACAGTCGTCTGGTTTTTCACTGCATAGTGTGGAGGGGAAAAAAAAATATTTTATAGAGGTTACTTCGGGCGATTTATCTCAGTATGTCATGTATCAGTGCTTGGAATTTCTAGACTAAACTATAATATAAACATATTAAGGTAAAAATGTCTCTAGTATGAAATATCAATAATGCATTTCAATGCAGGATTCTGCTTTTTGAGTCTCCTTGCGCCCTCTAGAGGAATATAACCGCTCATCTCATAGTAAATAGTCACACACGGCCACTGCAGTCCCTCACACGCTGGGACAAAGTCTAATATGATATGTTAGCTCACTGAGCAAGACTCATTGCAAGCATACTCGTATCTTGAAGAGTGCCATTTTAAGGTAATGTATAATACTTTTACACTTAGTAAAAGCCTAGATTGCAAAGTTTGTATTTTGAGGTTGTCAAATGTTTTCACTCTCATTATGAGTGGTTGGCAACAACAGTAGCAGCCTGTATGTGTGTTATATTTAACCACTAACCATATAAACATACTGAGAGAAAGGATATTACATTACATCTGCTTGTAAATAGTTAATTTTGGGGGGTAGAAATGCTAATAATAAATAAATACATAAATAATAATATGTGACTGATATGTTTTTTTTTTTTTTGTAAAATATAGAAAATGACTTTGACCTAATGTGTGTTGATGCAGCAGTGATCCATATTTTTGGTGGTCTCTCTGACAGTTCTGTCCTAGATGGAGCCAATTTGTGCCACAGGGGTCGCTGCTCGTTTGAGGAGCGAATGGGATAGAAATGAGGGATTGGGTCAGAACAATATGGCCCTGAAGTTCTTGGGCCAAGATTTTGAAACCTTGCGTGCCCGCTGCCTTCAGACTGGATGTCTGTTTGAGGATGAAACATTCCCAGCTCAGCAGTCTTCTTTAGGATTCAAGGAGTTGGGCCCCGGCTCTGCAAAAACCAAAGGTGTTCATTGGATGAGGCCCACGGTGAGAACATTGGAATAAACTGGAGAGTTTGTATTGCGGGGCACTGTTTGAACCCTAGTAAGAGCAAAAACCTAAGATGCATAAGCGTAAAATAAACTAGCATACATAAATGTGCGAAGTATTTGCTCACATATTTACATTTGCATAATCAGATGAAATTATTAAAATTCTGTCATCATTTACTCACCTATAGCGCTCTTTACTTGCAAAATAATATAACACAGTAAAAAGGTAACACTGGTTGATCAACATCTGTTATCTCTGTCAATCTATGAAGCAGTGATGATGTCCCAGTCATTTCTATGCCCTGTCTGACCCATAGGTCTTCTCTGTGTACCCCAGAGTTCTGCACTGACCCACACTTTATCGTAGATGGGGCCACACGCACAGACATCTGCCAAGGAGCTCTAGGTAAAATGAGCATTTACTAAAACTGATGTGTTCCCGCCACAAAATAAAAAAAGTTTTTTTTTCATCTGTTCTGAAAAGACAATTGTGTTATTATTCAGCTCGGTTTTGTTCAATGTTGATTCAGTTTAGTTCAATAACAGTGTGAATATTGCAAAGTTCATTATTTATAATTCAAACTCAGTTCAGCTATACTGTAGATGATTATACTGTCATTGATCAGCTCAATTCCGCTCAGTATTGATTCAGTTTAGTTCAGTGGTGCAAATTGTTGTGTTTAATATTAATAATGCAATCATGTTTAATATACTGATTGTAGGTGATTGTTGGCTGCTGGCAGCCATTGCGTGCCTTACCCTCAATGAACCCTTGCTGCATCGGGTAGTGCCTCATGGCCAGAGCTTCCATCAACAATATGCTGGAATCTTTCACTTCCAGGTAACACTATACACACAGATTTGTTTTTCTATTTAACATTATTATATAACTTTTATAGTTAATATATAAATGTATATGAATACATTTATATATTTATGCAGAAATATATATTACAATTACAATTTTAATCATAGTAATCCTATTACTAGCCACATTACTGAGTGCACCTTTAAATATATGGACAGTTAATTATAAAGGAAAGATAGATAGATGTAGATAAAGGTAATCTATGCCCTCGGCCACACAAGAAAATAGATATTTTAGTATTTAAGTATTTAAGCAAATAAATTTAGAACCATTAGTTAATTTTCTGCCACATTGCCCAAACCCTGGTTTTGTGAAAAATCCCAGACATGTCATTCCCTTCAATGCAGCGTGTAAACCGATCTCTCCACTTCCATTTGATTCTCCATAGCTCAGCAGATCTACATTAAGCAACAGTCCCTAAACGTCAGCCCACCCTGTCTGCTGCAATGACTATATATACAGGCCTCACCCAGAAAATGAAATGGCCACATTTACCTCGCCTCTGCCAAATTCCTCTTCTGTTCTCCAGCCAGGAGTCATTTAGGCTCAGTCACTCAGTGAATGCTTATAATGTTCAGAGCATTAGTGCTGCAGAGAGACTTGGAGTACAGCCAGCAGCATCTAGTATACTAATGTTTACATAGGAAGAGAAATGCACAAATTGTTATTGCATATTCGTCTTTTTAATTATAATAATTGTGATGTGAATTCAGAAAGTATGTTTACTATTGGATTTTCTAGTTTTGGCAGTTCGGGGACTGGGTGGATGTGGTGATTGATGACCGGCTGCCTGTCAGAGATGGGAAACTACTTTTCGTCCACTCAGCTGAGGGAGCGGAGTTCTGGAGCGCCCTGGTGGAGAAGGCATATGCAAAGTAAGAGGGCTTTCAAAGATAGTCTCCTGACCAGGATGAGTCTGAGGCTTGTGTAATGAGTTTGTTATGAATGTGGCAGGTTGAACGGCTGCTATGAGGCTCTATCTGGAGGCTCCACGTCTGAGGGGTTTGAGGATTTCACCGGTGGAGTGACAGAGATGTATGAGCTGAAAAAACCTCCTCCCAACCTCTTCAGCATCATCAGAAGAGCTGTGGAGAGAGGCTCCCTGATGGGCTGCTCCATAGATGTTAGTGCTCAGGAACAACGTAATCTAAGTCAAAGTTCCTGTATCTAGAGAAAGCTTGGGAAAGTCAGGGAAAAATCTAACTTTTTAAATCCCTACAATAAATGTAATAATATAATACAATCAGTAATAAATATAATATAATATAATATCCATGCAAAATAGCCTTCCAAACCACTTTCACTTTCATCCACTATTCAAAATAGAAATATTACATTTTAAATTATTATTGAATTTGTTTCATGTAGAATTTTCAATTGAATGTATACACATGTGAAATATTAATATTTGTAACCATTTTAATGCATATGTTGAAATTTTAATTAAAATTGTAATTACATTTTGTGTGTAATTAAAATTGTGTGGGGGGGGGGGATTCAGGAATAAGTAAACAATTAAAATAAATTCAGATTTGATTTAATTTGTTTAATATTAGGTTTTTAATATCTGATCTAGGGCCACGGGATAATAATAGAATAGAATATCCATCCATCCATCTTCCAAATCACTTGTTCTACGTAGGATCATGGGATAATGATATGATATGATATAATAAATATAATATAATATCCATCACTTCCAAACCACTTGTTAGAAAAATTTATTAATATAAACATGTAGTAACATAAATGTTTTTATATAATATAAACATATGTATAATATAATAATACTTTTTTGATACTTAGTCATATAAAGCTTGGTAACACTTTATTTTATGGTTACGTCTATTAGTTGCTTATTAGCATGCATATTACTAGAATATTAGCCATGTATTAGTACTAATTAAGCACATATTAATGCCTTATTCTATGCGACCTTATTCCTAATCCTACCCAAAACCTAAACTTAACAACTACCTTACTAACTATTAATAAGCAGCAAATTAAGAATTTATTGAGGGAAAAGTCATAGTTAATAGTTAACAAGTGTGACCTAAAGATTTTTGGTTTAAATGGTGTAATCTACCAGCAGGGTAGATGCTTACCAAACTTATATATATTCTCACATTTGGGTTGATTGATACTAATATATTCAGAAGTACTAAAGTTTATTTTATATTCACTTTCAGTTTACAAGTTTCTTTGACATGGAGGCGATCACCTTTAAAAAACTGGTGAAAGGCCACGCATACTCTATTACTGGAGTGGAAGAGGTGAGTGCTGCATTTTGATTGACAAAAAACTCAACCAATTACAGACAGCTCATTATTGTTCCCATTATTGTACATCTGTTGGCCAGGTGGAGTACAGAGGAAAGCTCACAAAGCTGCTGCGCATCAGAAACCCTTGGGGAGAGGTGGAGTGGACGGGACCCTGGAGTGATGAGTGAGAATGATGTGAAGATGGGGGAAATTATTCTTAAAATAATATCAGATAGATTTGTTGACTACTATCACCGTCTGTCGATTCAGGTCAAGGGAATGGCGAGAAATTGACCCGTCTGTAAGGTCCCGTCTGCACAACTGCCAAGAAGATGGAGAATTCTGGTACGTGTTTCTTGCATTATTCTTTATATATCAGTGTAATTAGTTCCTTATTCACATATTACTTGTTAACTAGTTAAATAGGTGGTGAATTAAGTAGGAATATGCTTAATAAATAAAGAAATATGTGCTGGGCAAAGATTAATCGCATCCAAAATAAATATATTATCTTTTTGTTAGATAATATATGTGTGTACTGTGTATATTTATTATAAAGACACACACATACAGTATATATTTATAATCATATTATATATATATAAATATATTTAATATATAAACATAAAATTTTTCTTAAATATATACATGCATGTGTGTTTATTTATATAAACATAATAAATATACACAGTACACACACATATACTATGTACACAAAAGCGTTTATTTTGGATGCAATTAATCGCAATAAATCTTTGCTCAGCAAAGCTCAGCAAGGACATCTATGGCATGAAAGTTGTGTCATCATATACTCACCCTGTATGACTTTATTCTGTGCAACACAAAAGAAGCTATTTTGAAGAATGTTTCAGCTGTTTTTTTTCCATATAATAAAATTCAGAGGGAAACATTGTCCATTGAAAGCACAGAAACATTTAGCAAAAAACTTTCTGAACTATACCTTCAGGCTTTTTATATGAGTATGATTCAGTGACTTCATGCGAGAGTTCAGCAGACTACAGTAGAGATCTGTAACCTGACGCCGGATGCGCTACAGAGCAGCAAGGTGAAGAAGTGGAACACATCCCTGTATCCTGGTGAATGGAGAAGAGGAAGCACTGCTGGCGGCTGCAGGAATTATCCAGGCACGTTCCTTACCAAAGTCTGCAAGATGCTTGTGAGCTGACATGAGAGACTCTCAGAGTAAAGTCTATTTCTCTCTACACAGCAACATTTTGGATCAATCCCCAGTTTAAAATAGTCTTGAAGGAACCAGATACTGAGAGTCAAGAAGACTGCACTTTTCTAGTGGCCCTGATGCAGAAGAATCGCAGGAAGTTACGTCGGGAGGGCAAAGACATGGAAACGATAGGATTTGCCGTTTATGAGGTAGAAAACGAATTTGATATGCAATTTAATAGGGTTGAATATGTATCTGTTCATCAGAATCAGTCAGCTTCTACATGCTTTCTACATACCTAGAATGAATTATTTTTAAGAAATATTTGTACCTATTATAGAGGAGACTGGGGCAAGTTGTCACATATTCTTTATCTCACCGACTATATGGCTTTAAGATGTTTTATACAGACTTTTTTCAATAAATAAACTCAATTTGAGAAATATTTACTAAAAAGTGTGACAACTAGCCCCAGTGTTCCCTATGTTTCTGGAAATAACAAATATTATAGGATATTGCTATAAAGAAAAACTAAACTATGCATATTTATTATTAATTAGTAATGTTTCTAAACTTTATTTCTGAATCTTGCAGGTCCCTGAAGAGGTATGAGATGTGTGCCAGATAAATGAATCTGATCAGCATTGTTTAACGTCGGTAAACCATTTGTTATCAGTCAGTTTTAGGTAGCCTACCACTGGGAGATCCTGCACATGGTCAGTTAGCTGAACACATTTACAGTACAGTGTGTAGTGATCTGAATTTCCTCTCCTGTCAGTATCTGGGCCGGGTGGGTGTGCATCTGAAGCGTGATTTTTTCCTCACCCACACGTCCAGCGCTCGTTCTGAGCTCTTCATCAACCTTCGAGAGGTGAGCTCGCGTTTCTGCTTGCCAGCAGGGGAATATATCATCGTCCCCTCCACCTTTGAGCCCCAGAAAGAAGGAGACTTTGTGCTGAGGGTCTTCTCAGAAAAGGCTGCTGACTCTCAGTGAGTGACTAAATGTTTGTTTGTGTATGTATTGTAAAAGTAGATGGGGGAGTGAATAACCAACACTCTCTCCACCCTCAATACCACGACTGAGGTGAGACCCTTGAGCAAGGCACCGAACCCTCAACTGCTCCCCGGGCGCCGTAGCAATGGCTGCCCACTGCTCCGGTGTGTACTGTGTGTGCACTTGGATGGGTTAAATGCAGAGCACAAATTCTGAGTATGGGTCACCATACTTGGCCACACACCATTCCCTTTCCCTTTCCCTTTCCCTTTCCCTTGTTTTATTCAAACAGAACATTAATATATATTAAAAATGGCTATTAAATATATTATAGTTCATTAAAATAATTCAAACTTTCATTGAATTGGATTAAGATCATGTTTTTAATGGAGCATTAATAAATATTCAAAATGGTTAGAAATATAAATAGATGCAAATTTGATCGAATTTGGTTCATATAATTTTACAGAGCATTAATAAATATTCTAAATGATTAGCAATATAAATTTGTTTGAATTTGTGTAATATAATAGTTTTATTGGAGCATTAATAAATATTAAAATTTGGTTTAGAGTTATGAACAATTGAAGATTTGGTTGAATTTGGTTAACATCAAATTTTTACAGAGCATTAATAAATATTAAAAATTGTTAGAAATATAATTTTGAATTTGGTTAGTATATGTTTTACAGAGCATTAATACATATTCCAAATGATTAGCAATATAAATAAATGGAAATTTGTTTGAATTTGTTTAATATACTATTTATTAAAGGAGCATTAATATTAAAAATGGTTAGAGATAAAAACAATTGAAAAAAAATTCACATTTGTTTAATATAATATTCTACAGAGCATTCATAAATATTCAAAATGATTAGCAATATAAATAAATGAAAGTTTGAATTTGTTTAATATATTCATTTTTTAATGGAGCATTAATAAATATTCTAAATGGTTAGAGACATAAACAATTGAAAATATGATCGAATTTGGTTATTGTAATATCTTAACAGAGCATTAATAAATATTCAAAATTTGTAGAAATATAATTGAAATTTTGTTGAATTTGGTTAATATTATATTAAAATAGCACATTAAAACAGCTGAGAGAAAATAAGATTTTTTTTCTCTATAGGGAGCTAGATGATGAAATTTCAGCAGATGTACCTGAGGAGGTGAGTTTTCCTGTAACAATTTTTTACTGCGCAAACAGTACTGCGCACAGATGCATCCTGAGAAGTTTTGCTGCTGAATAATGTGTTGTTTCTATGGCAGCCTGCGCTCCAGGAGAGCGAAATTGACGAGGGCTTCAAGGCGCTTTTCGCAAAGCTGGCAGGGGCTGGTAAGACAGCAGGAAGTGGGAGGATTTCATGGTTTGCTGTAGTGCCCAATAGCTTGATTGACTCTTTCACTCTGGTCAACAGGAAATGGAAATCAATGTGTCGAAACTCCAGATGATTCTGAACCGGGTTGTTGGCAAACGTGAGTGTGCTTACGGACAAGTAAAGGAAATTTCATTGGTTTCACAATTATGTTCTGTGGTAAATGACAACATTCATTTACATTATGCTGCAACATTATGCTGCAAATAAAGTCATATTTAACAAGTAAAATTCCCTGACAGGCACCAACTGATGTTCAAAATGCCCTTATGATTGTTCTTCTTACAGATAAAGATATAAAGACAGATGGATTTGACAAAGAGGCCTGTCGAGGCATGATCACTCTTATGTATCCTTTGAAAACTCCACACTCAAGAATGTTAGCATTTGTGGTCCTTTTTAATATATCATGCTGTGAATGGAAGTCTTGGTCAATCCTTGACTTGCCATGAAGACAACTGGCACTGGAAAGCTGGGACTGACAGACTTCCATGTGCTCTGGGAGAAGACCAAACGATATCTTGTCAGTGGTAACATTTTATGCTTGCAAAAAATTTCTATTTTAATAAATGCTGTTCTTTTTCAACACTGTTAATTATAAGAAATGTTTCTTGAGCAGCAAATCAGAATATTAGAATGATTTCTGAAGGATAATGTGATGCTGAATGACTGCTGAAAATTCATAAATTATAAACATATATTCAACATATATTTGAAATTGTAATATTTCAAACCATTGCTGTTTTTACTGTATTTTTTTAATCAAATAAATGCAGCCATGGTGAGCATAAGAAACTTGTTTCAAAAATATTAAAAATCATACAGACTCCAAACGTTTGAATGATAGTACAAACATTAATGTTTTGTTTTTTGTCCTTCAATAATTCGCTAGGCGGTGTTTAGGAGGTTTGACTTGGACAAGTCCGGCACAATGAACTCTTATGAAATGCGTCTGGCACTAGAATCAGCAGGTATCTGCTCTTTAAATAGCACAACATCAATAATTACTGTGGTATATTATGTTTATGCAGACTTTTTGAACTTAAGGCTTCAAGTTGACCAACAACTTGTTCCAGCTGATAATCCTACGCTATGCAAAGCCAGATCTCAACGTGGACTTTGATAGCTTTGTGTCTTGTCTGATTCGTCTGGAGACTATGTTCAGTAAGTGTGCCAAGTAGAAAACACCATCTTTTTATGGCAACTTTTACAGTGTAATTCCTAAAACTCCTCACAAATTCAGTGTAGCATCAAGACAAATGTTTGGTAAAATAGGATTAGATATGTTAAGAGTTCACTTTTTATTCCAACAGAAACTTTTAAAACAATGGACACTGATGAAGATGGATTTGTATCCTTCAGCTTCACCCAGGTTGGTCTTAACTGCTCATTAGTAATTAGAAATTTCAATAGCAGATGCTTCCTTGTCTCTCTGTGGTCCAGTAATGTATGTTTGCAACATCTTGTTTTCTTCCTTTCTTCTTAGTGGATCACTCTCACTATGTTTACTTAGATGGATGTTCCTCTTCCTCAGTGCTTCCTCTGTCTTTACTACATGCCTCCTGTAACCTCAGTAGTATTCATGAAGTGGGTAAATGATTGACAATAAGGAATTCATAATAGTATCAGATACAAGACATGATGAATGCAGTTTTCATTCGGCATGAAAGGAAAGAAAAGCAAACATCGAGATGAAACGGCCAACAGAATATACTCAGAAAAAGCAATGTTTGTTTACACTAGAATTCAAACGTTTGGGGTCAGAAAGATTTTTTTAAATAGGTTAATACTTCTATTCAGTAAGGATGCCTAAACTGGTCAAAAGTGACAGTAATAATTTCAATATAAATGCTGTTATTTTATACTTGACATTCTTCATAGAATACTGCAAACTGTTTCAACATTCATAATAATACGAGCACCAAATCAGCATATAAGAATGATTTCTAATGGCTGCTGAAAATCCAGCTTTCCCATCAAAGGATATATTACATTTTTTTATTTTTTTAAAAAGAAAGCAGTTCTTTTAAATTGTAATATTATTTCACAATATTACTGTTTTTATTGTATTTTTTATCAAATAAATGCTTTCTTGATGAGCATGAGACTTTTTTTCAAAAACACACAAAAAAATTCTTCTGACCCCAAACTTTTGGTAATGTATATAAAGTTTACATGCATGCAAAAAGTATTTTGACAAAAATAGTATCTGGGCCTAAGAAAAGTTAAATGTTCGTCACTGTAGTGTAGAAAAGTACTGTGAAATAGAGAAAGAATGAACTGACCATTCTCTAAGCCCCGCCCCTCTTGGTTATTAATGCTCAGCTTTTTCTCGTAAAGATTTGGAAAAATTATATTACCTGTAAACCCGAATAATTTTAAACAATTTTATCTAAACACTTCCATAGACATACAGAAGAGAAGAGCAAACGCTTAGGACTATCTGATAATATGGAGAAGTTGCTAAGGCAGGATTGGTCAGTATCCAGACTCTATGCTGAGATCATCTCCTGTGACCTTTTACCCTTGTGCCTTGTTTACTTTCATGTATGTGCTTTAAAAGTAGTGAATAATCTTTTTCTTACCACATTGCCTTGAACAGACTTGATAATGCAATGATTCTCA
Organism: Barbus barbus; assembly: GCF_936440315.1. Lineage (NCBI taxonomy): Eukaryota > Metazoa > Chordata > Actinopteri > Cypriniformes > Cyprinidae > Barbus > Barbus barbus. The sequence goes on from NC_136721.1 coordinate 11,108,130, forward strand.
ATATATATTAAAATAAAGCCTCACAATTGCGTTATAAAGTGTGTGATCATTACATCAAGAATATACATGACTACCACAAGTAAACATCAGGAACGTCTCTTACATCCAAACTATATGACCTATGGAGCGCTAGGCCTCACAGCTGTCAATCAAACGCTCCAGTCACTAGCCACAAAAGTACAGAGGTATTACCTATGGGGACACGCCTCCCTCAGTCCTGATCTAAGCTACAGGAAGCACCGGCTCTATGGCCAGCGCAAGCTTCTTTTAACTCCTGTGATGGAAAGCTCTCCATTCCAGGCAGCTCTGTGGAGAAGCCTAACTGCTGCTAGGAGCACAGCAAGAGTTGAAGACGCCTGTGAAGCTCAACTAGACGTTTCTGATTCGCTCTCAGTTGAGTGCAAGTCCTTCACTCACAGGCATGTTGATGTGGGCGGTGAGGAGAGGAGCACTCTTTCCTTCCCTCAGCACAAACACCTGAAATCAGACACGTAACATCAAACAGCTGCTTGATTTCATGCAGAGAGCTTGTTGTACAGCAATCAACATTTATGGTTTGCATCATGGGACTGTATAGGGGTGTCAGGCTCCTATTTTTTGACTGGTGGCAGAACCCATCTGGGTGGGTGAGTGATCACAGAATTTTCAGTTTCAAGCAAAAGACTGAGCACATTTATTGTGAATAGATGATTTATGCCACAGCATTTTAGATAAACAATGTTTTATTATTTATGGTAATATATTTCTCATACATATTTATATATTTTCCATAGTGTATAATTCAATATTTTTAAGGTTTTTTATGTTTTCGAATTTTCAGTCCTCAGTGTCACATGATCCTTTAGAAATGATTTTAAAATGCTGAAATGCAATTTTTGGACCCAGTTTATATCAGTTGGCCTTAACTACATGTACATACATTTAAATTAATAATTTGATACAATGCACTTATTGTATACATACATGTTCTTACATTGTACTTCTATTTGTAAACATACCTATATGTAATTACACCTGTAATTACATTTATAATTACACTGTTGACCCATCCCTTACACCTTAACCCACCCACCTGTTAACCTTCACCCCCATTTGTGGCCTCGCAGGTGAAAATAACCTACCTAAATTAAAATGGTAACAGTTTGTGACAAAGTGTGCTTACACAAACAAATTAGGTATCTTTGGAAAGAAGAGACTCTGGGCTTTACTATCTATCATCCAGAGTTGATAATGCTCAAAAAGATAAAAAGTTATAGGCACTGACGTGCCTTGAAAAATATTTTTCCACACTGAATGTTTTTTTATTTCATATACAAATACATGAAATAAGTCCTGGAGCAATCCAGAAAAGTAATGGATCGAAAGCCATGTGTCTCATGAGTTCATATTTCAAATTTGAAGAAGATACCATGAAAAATGAGATTCCTGCAATATTTTTTCAGAAACTATTTATAGTCCCCCCCACCCCCCTGTTTGAGGAAAAATAACCACCAAATGGATTGCAGAATTATACAAGCTATTTTAGTCATTATACATGTTCCTGCATAGTTTTTCAATTATAAAATAATAGACAGATTTATTTGAGCACTAAAAAATACAAAAATAATTATTTGAGTAATAAAAAAGGGAAAAAAATGCTTTGTATATAGTATGTATACTGAAGTATTCTTCGTTATTCGTAATTACAATGATAAATATCACTGCCAGACGTGAAGTGATATTGCCAGACATGGTCATAGAGTCAGTAAACACACGCTGATGTGCTTCCATTCAGATGATAATCATACAGATGGGCCATATAATCAATAATAGCTGATCAATGAATCACAATGATAGCCGTCATAGAGTCGCTAATAAACACGCTGATGTGCGTCCATACATATTATAATCATGCAGACACGGCCACATTCCCCACACAATACACACACACACATAAAAAATGTAGAAGAAAAAAAAACTGTTTTTTATGGATAAAGCAGATCGCTAAGTTACGCCCCGCTCAGATGACAGCGTGCGTGTCACAGCTGCGTCACGCTTTCAGGAGGGAGCGCCAAATTCAAATAATCTATATTCCGCTTTTCTGAGACTTTTTTTTTCCGTAGACGGTCTCATTATGTTTGTAAAACCGTATGCTGCAACACCATGTTGTTTTTTTTTACCACCAAGGCGCTGTTTTTGAGCGTAATTTATTCCATAACGGACGCGATCAATAACTCTCTGAAGAAATGAAACGTAAACAAAGGAATATTCATCCTTATTACAACGTTATTGTTTCGCTGGACTAAAAGTGCTCGCTGGGATGTTGTTCTGTGGACCCTTACCTCTCTTAACTAAACTGGGATTTCAGCAGTGGACGCGTTTGTGACTCGTTATTACAATGATAAAGGTACGTACGGCTTTTTTACTCTGCGTGTTTGGATGTGTACTGCTTACACAAATGTAGCAAATTTGTGCCACTCATTCCTTATAAGCTTTCCATCGAAAAACAGCGATCTGTCGTCGATGCTTGAGGCTTAGACCCTCAGAATGATATATAGTTTGTCAAGATTAACTTTGTCCCGTTTCATTTATTCTATTAGAAAACAATGACACATGCAAACAATGAGCGTTCAGTGCGAGGTCGCTCTGGTGAACGGTAACACCTACCCATACCACCAAACCTGTCCCTAACCTTACCCATAATCCCACCTCAATAACAGCAAAAGTGTTTTGCAATACAATATGAACACTATAAGTGCATTGTATTTATTTTTTGATGTAAATGCATAGTAGTTAAGGCCACCTAATATAAACTGGTACCCAATTTTTTAATATCAATGTTAAAAAAGTTGTGCTGCTTTATATTTTCTGTTGAAACTGTAAAACAATTTTTCCAGGATTACTTGGATAGAAAGTTTAAAAGGACAGCATAGAACATTATAGAAGTCTTTACTGTCATTTTGGATTTCATATGTGTGGGAGCAGTGTCTAGTTATCATTCTGTAAATAAAAATGGTTCATTCTATTTTGTCTAAACATTTTGGGACAATTTTAGTATATTGTGATCTGCTGTGTGCATATAATTCATCTGAGTTTTCAATTTGCATGTTTTTCATAGTACACAAACTAGCTATTCTGAATAGAAATGCTGCATGGATGTTCTGAATAGGTGAGAGTCTCACTTTGATGATGTCAGAGATGCCTTTGTCACTCAAGCACTCCACAAAAGTGTCAATGGGGTAATTCAGCCCTGGAACCAGTAGGGGGATCTAAAGACACAAAACAATTCACTGTTACCAGTAAAGTGTTTTCTCTTCAATAACTACACATTTAAAAATCTGCTTGTATAGAGAAGGAATAATGCTCATGAAACTGCTCAGCTGAGGTCACCTTGAAAAAGGCCGTCCTCATGCTGTACAAATTTTCATCGTACAGAAAGCTGATGGCAAGGTTCATGACCGGACGGCACGCTGCAGTGTTCTGGATGTTCAGCGTGAGCTTGAAGGATGGGCCCAACCCTTGAACCTTTGCAGAAACAGGAAGCAGAAGTTGAGATGGGTATCGGCCTTCTGGTGTCATCTTGTTAGCACATTCAGAATTGCTCAACTCACCACAGCATTCATCTTGAGCGGCTCGGTCAGACTCGCCGACATGGGCGTGAGGCTGGACTCCAGAGCTTTGACATAGGCCCGTGCTGCAGCGAGACGCAGCCTGCTCAGGTCCATCTGAAAAGCTCGGTGCATGGCTGCATAGAAAAAGACAACAAAATTCTGATTAACTTTCAGGTTTTGGCTGCATTTATTTGATGAAAAATACAGTAAAATAGCAATATTGTAAAATATTACAATTTAAAAAACTGTTTTCTATTTGAATAGATTTTAAAATGTCATTTATTCCTGTGATAGCAAAGCTAAAGTTTCAGCAGCCGTCGGTCCAGTTTCAGTGTGACATGATCCTTCCATATATGATCCTTCCATCTTCCAATATGGTGATTTGGTGCTCAGGAAATATTATTCATTCTTATTATTATCAATGTTGAAATCAGTTTTTGCTGCTCAATATTTTTGTTGATACCATAATACACTACTATTCAAATTTTGGTGTAATATATATATATATATATATATATATATATATATATATATATACACACAATATTGTTAAAGAATTTATTTTTATTCAGCAGAGAATCCTGACTTTTGTGGTTTCCTCAAAAATAATAAACAAGCAGAATTTATTTATTTTTATTCATCAAAGAATCCTGACTTTTGTAGTTTCCAAAAAAATAACAAGAACATTTTTTTTTCGACATTGATAATAAGAAACCCTATTAATAACGGAGTACCAATAACCAATCATAAATGAGCATAAAATAAGAATATTAGAGATATGATTTCTGAAGGATCAAGTCACACTGAAGACGGAAGTAATGGCTGTTCAAAAATCACAGGAATAAATTACATTTCAAATATATTAAAACAGTATATGTAATATTTTTACAATATTTCTGTTTTTACTACATTTTCTATTTAGTAAATGCAGCTTTGGTGAACATAAGAGACTTCTGTAAAAACAGTTTAAAAATCTTATTCCTAACTTCTGACTGGTAGTGTATATAATATGCGACGTAAAATTTGCTCGGCTAAAATATAGAGAGGCGGCTTTAATAAGAACTTTTCTATGGTTTACTTTCTCACATAAAAACACGACACCCTGAACAACATACCAACTTCAGTTACCCAGTTTTCCAAATTTAATTACCAATACTGTATTTTGCTATTTCGGTTTTTGGCTAAATGAAAACCTTCAACTTAGGTGTTTTATGGACCAAATTTATTTTGGTGCATCACTAACCAACGGCATTTTCACGCTCTCTCAAGGTCTGGTCCACGTACAGCTTGGTCTTCTTGGGCACATTCAGACGAATGCTTTGGGCTATTGGAGGTCCAGGGGCCGAGTCCCTGTCATCAAACACAGCTGTCCTCTTGAGGATCTTCACAATCAAACCTCCTCCTGGATCAGGACATTTGAAATGCTTTATGTTCACCATTATAGTTGGCCTGAACTGCTTTATCTACATGCTTTACTACCTTTGGTGGTCATTATGAGAGTGCCGTCTTCCCGTCCATAACGTCCGAAACAAATGCTTGTCACTAGGTCCTGTAAGACATAAATTAAAGTCTCTGATGATTACAAGAACATTCTGGCAGTAAAATCAGCGTTGTAGGAACTTCAAATCAGATATGATTCTGAATGTCACTGGGTTTTGAATTCAAGATGGTTCTTACTGGTGTTTTGATGGTGCTGACCAGATTTTTGTCTCGGTACACGTGTACTTCACAGTTGGCCAGACCCACCAGCACAGCCTGGAATCCTCGTGTGGGAAGGTCCATCAGCGACATGGTGGTAACGGGGGCTGGCAAATAAGTGGTCCACAGCTTTTTCCCCTACAGAAGATTTCGTATAATATTTAGAATTATCATTTCTGGAGGTATTATTGTTTGTGTGACAGATATGGATTCAAATATCATACCTTTTGAGTGTAACCGTGCAGAGTCTCGTGAGTACATCCTACAACTACATTCTTTCCCATCCTCACCAGTCCCACTGGGTGAGAGGATAGTTCAATGCAGTACTTGGGCTTCGGGGAATCCCTTTAACATAAAAAGAATAGAAAAATGAGGATAATGGCCTTTTTTTAGCATGCTATCACAAATTAAGGGGCATTTTTCGTTCCATTGACTTCCATTTATATGCTTGCGAGTGCTGGATACAGGAAATGCAAGCTCATGCAAAAACTTTTGCATTTCACTGCATTCCAAAGTTCAATTTGTTCAAATTTGACATCTAACCTATAGATTGTTAAGTCACAGAGTGACCTATTATCTAAATTAAAAGAATGCAAACAATTATGCTGCAGGTTTTCAGAAAAGTGGAGTATATTGTATATTTTTACATGCTACAGATCATGACGTCATGCCACAACCGTTGCGATATCGGAAGAAATTTTGCATGCTCAAAGTGTGCCAATACAGACCTGTTTTTATGCACATTATATTTACATTTTGCTGATTATATGCACACATATGCGTTCTCAACTCAGCACGTTGAGTTTTGAAAAGCCTTAAAATATTTAAATAAGTTGCATTTCACTCAGTTACCTGCGTAGTATGTAGATGTTGCCGTTGCGACACGCCACAGTGATACGGAACTCCACATCAAACTGACCTGTCACATCCATTAGGGTAGGTGTACTGGGAAGTGACATCTGAAAACACACAGTTCATTTTTTTTTTTTGGTGAAATCATCTTACTTTAGAACTAAATGTGAAGTAAGTCACTTATATTCTGATGATACTTCAGAGGAATAAAGCCAAACGCTAATAAAAGAATATAGTGTGTAACAAATATGAAGCTGGTACTGACCTTGTAGAGGATGGTAAAAGCCTCTGGATCTAATATGTAAACATCACCGTTCTCTGTGCCAATCACCAGGCAGCTAACTGCATCCTCATCTGCCATGTTCTTCTTCAACGTCCCTATACAGGTAATGACCGTCTGAGACAAACAAAGAGACAAAAGCCCTGTTAATGCATCTGTTCTTGTTTGTCTATGTGTGATTGCGTATATGTAGATATTGGCACCTGTCTACGTATAGGCTGTTCTTTATGAAGAAGAACGAAATTCTCCATTTCCTGTGGCTCAAGCATGAGGAACCTGAATAATTTACACAAGGTAAAGGTAAAAAAAATTTTTTTTTTCTGGATGTTAGTTGCATACATCTAACTTTGATTGTTTTCTAAATAAAAAAAAACTAATTGTGAAAAAGATTATTTTATGTTCCACAGAAGAAATAAATTCACAAACATTTAAAATGACATGAGAGAGAGCACATGATGAAAATGTTCATTTTCTTGTGAATTATCCCTTTAAATAAACACATTTTACAACAAAAATAATATTATCAATATTTAAAGTTTGTTCATTCGTCAAAAATATGTGTGAAAAAGCCCATGCATCTGGGAACAGTTTCTGTTCCTACTACTACAAGTTCCATAGAGGTATATAAAAATAAAAAGAGAGGAAGAGGTTTTACCGTAGTGATCTGACAGAGAGTGGAATTTCAGCTTTGTCCCTGTTCAAGAGGAATCAATAAAGTGTTTTAACTCTAAAATCCACATGTATTTTATCGGGCTGTACTTTACAAGCCATGCAGTGCATTGGGTCTAGAGCCCAAATACAGTACATACAGTAACTCACCTTAAACCTTCTAACATCTCTTTAAGCGTCATTGGATCAATCATGTCCTAAGCGGCAAAAAGCAATCAGTAAAATGAAAGCACAGTGAACAGCCTCACATATGACATGATGCATAGAGCTGAATGTGAGATATAGGGTATAAGATGAAGAACAGCTCACCTCTTTGGCCTGACTCCAGACATCCTGCTCCAGAGGGTTCACCTCCAGACTAGGCAGCGTGAACTTGAAGTAGGGCCTCAGGTTCTTGTAGACGTAGATGAAGGGACCGGAGGCCACAGCGATGGCTGGTGTTCGTGGCTCGTGCAGGTCCATGAGAAAGGAGACCAGGCCAGTGGGCAGGTCCAGCAGGGTGCTTTCACTCAAAAGACCAGTGCCACGGTACACCTTTAGCTTCATGTTACACACTCCTGTGCCAAGATCACCCACCACCAGCTGGTACACACACAGACATGACACTTACAATGACTCTTTATTGCCAGTCTACTTTTAACGATGGTTTATTGACATTGTATAAAAAGATCACTCCAACAGTAGACTCTAGATTACTGAAAATACTTGAAAAGTAACATTTTAAAAGAATGTAATTCGGGAACTTAACTGCATGTTATTTTATTTACAGTTAAATAGTAGTATACTCAACACTGATTACTCTCAGACCATCTCACCTTATTATCACCATCTCCGTGCAAATCTGAAAGAGCTGTGGAAAATAACAGGAAGTGTGAGATTGATGGAAACCGCAGACATGTAACGTTAAGTGAACGTGTTCATGCAACAGTGACTCACCGATGCAAGAAGAAAAGCTGTATAGATTGGCGACTGGGTCATAGTGAGCATCAAGCCATTTGGAGCTGGCCATTGAACTACAAGAGCACAGGAAAAACTTACTACAAACAGACCATATTAAAAAATCATCGCTGCATATGAATTCATTTCTGGGCACTGGTTTCGAAAACACTTCAACTCTGTATTGTACTGCTGTGCCGCCATATTTGGGCAAATAAGAGTCAGAACATAAGCTCTACTGCTATTATAAAAGAATTGACTTATTAATTATTAAATTGTAAGGAAATTCTATGATATATGCTATATCAATATGCTAACACCAATCGTTATTTACCGCGATATTTTCGAGAGAAAGCCTCATAATTCAGCATAAACTACTCACGTGTCTTTCAGCTCCTGGGAAACAGAGGACATGACGGATTAGATATCAAATGCTCTTTATTAATGATTTTAGGCTGTGATAGTCAAACTGCTTGGACTGTCTGCTATAATCCTCAGATCGGCTTTCCTCGTTCCTATGGCAACCACTCCAGCGGGAGAGCTTAAGTGCGCTGCATCGAAACGCTTCCGCCAGGAATAGTTCATCTTAACGAATAGTTCCGACTGTAAGGGATCCGTGTTTTTGCAGTGAAACATATTTTTAAAATAACATTTTACTTTCTTCGCGAATCATTCTAATATGTTGATTTGGAGCTTTGCCTCACTTCTTATTTATATAAAAGCTGAAAACTTGTTCTGCTTCAAAAATTTAGGGTAAAATGATATTTTAGTCAGCATTCATAGTGTTACAGAAGATTTATGTTTCTTTTTTTCTGTTCGTCGAAGAATTCTAAACAAGCAAACAAACAAAACACGTTTTCCACATTAAGCAGCAAAAAACTGTTTTCAACACTGACAATAATAAGAACTATTATTAATAACTGAACACCAATAATAATAGAAGAATTAAGCACAAAATGATTTCTGAAGGATCACGTGACACTGAAGACTGAAGTAATTCAGCGTTGCATCAAAGGAACAAATTACATTTTCAAAAAAATATGCTCAAGTAAAAAACAGTAATTTTACATAGGCATATTGTAATAATATTTTACGGTATTACTGATTTAATGTATTCTTTGATCAAATAAGAACTAAAGACACTTCTTTCAAAAACATAAAAACATATTTTTGCATGTTTGCATTATAACCATATTATTATTGTATATAAAACATATACAAAACAACAAACTCAAATGAAATGAAGTTTCAAGCTTTATTTTGTACCCCACTCATGAAAAGTGCTCTTTATGATTGTATTGAATATGCTAATTAACCACATTTGATTACTTGCACTGGATAAAATGATTCAAAATGATTTTTAAAAAACATATAGACTGCATTAATATAAAATTCTCTTTTTATTATTTCACAATGTTTTTACTGTGTCGCATTTCTTTCAAATTCCAAAGCAGGAAAAGTCATTTTGAGTCAACTGAGAGATGCACAATGTTTCTGAGCAGGCAAACAAAATACTGTTCAACATTATGTTCACAGGAACGTAAGAGGGGTTCCCAATTTCTCATCTTCTAGGTAGAGTTTAAGGAATTCGCGTACTTCTGGACTGAACAGACTTGTATGGTAATCTCTAGTGTGTGAATCAGACTTAGGCTTCCGGCTGTTCTTGCACAGGTCCTCCACTCCCCAGCTGACGATACCCACCTGTTCAAGATTATTCAGATGTTATTAAAACAAACATCTCTCAAATTAGTCATGAATAACAACAATTTAGTCTTCTGAAGAATGATGCATATTATTTGAAATGGCTCAGTGTACTGTTAAAAGGAATCAGCAAACATGAGAAGTGATTCAAAAACTCACCTGGACTATTCGATTACCAGGAACCACAAAGGTTGCCCCACCAGAGTCACCTGTTGATGACATGCACAACATTATGAGTTTAGACCTTTTAGGCCTATTAAGAACTGGGATACTGAGGATATGACATTTTATGATGATTCTAATAGTATCATGGTAGATTACTGCCAAATATTATGTTCCCTTGCATAAATCCAAACTCACCTTTGCAGGCAATATCGTCTACAGTAGGTTCAATACCACCACTGCACAGAAAATTATCTGTAACGATATCTTTGGCATTTTTCGAAGTAATTCCGTCAGCTTTTTTGGCATCTTCAACACAAGCATCCCGCTGAAGAAAAGGGACAAATTCAGAACTGTTGAGCAAAGCATGCATTTAATTAAGCTTTTTGCTTATATTACTCCTTTGAGTTCCATTATTAAAAAATCAAGCTGTGATATGAAACCACAAATTAATAAAAATAAAAAGAGAGCAAGACAGTGTCCACCATGCAACATATCATTACCCATTTTCCCTGCTTGATTGTGATTTGTTTCTTCTCAATGCTTTTTCCTATGACCGACATGAAAGAAGCTTTCACAGTTTCTGCACTCATTAGCTCTTCCTCTGTAAAAACACAGTTAAATCTAAATTAAAATAAAAAAATAATATTTTGTACTGCCACTCATTCATGTTAAGTCAAAAAGTCGTGACGTATTGTCAAGTATGGTGACCCATACTCGAAATTGGTGCTCTGCGTTTAACCCATCCAAGTGCACACACACAGCAGTGAGTAGTGAACAAATGCGCACACACACACACACACACACACACCCGGAGCAGTGGGCAGCCATTTATGCGGCGCCCGGGGAGCAGTTGGGGGTTCGGTGCTCAAGGGCACCTCAGTCGTGGTATTGAAGGTGAAGAGAGCGCTGGACATTCACTCCCCCCACCTACAATCCCTGCCGGCCGGGGACTCGAACCCGCAACCTTTCGATTACGAGTCCAATTCTCTAACCATTAGGCCACGACTTCCCACTATGTAAAATAGTATATCTGTAAATTTGGTAAAGCAGAATCCAAAGAGATTTATCTGAAAGGTAAATTTATTCTTTCATTTATATACAGGCATTTGAATATTTACATATGTAATTGCCCATATTTATTTGAAGATTTATCATAATAGCAACACTATGAATGTAAATTGAATGATTTCACTCAAGTAGGATTTAGGTATATGATTTAATTCTGGGGGACCATCTTACTCCAAGGGTTCAATTTAATCTTTTTAGCTGAAAATAAAAGCTATAATTTTTTACATGTGTCCACAAATCCTTCATTAACAAATAAACACACAAAAAATGATATTCAACATAATATAATGTCATAGATCACTATTTTTCAGAGACCTGGATGTTTTAACATCCTAACTGACTAAATCTCACAAATGTTGATATTCACTTGAAATTACAATATTAAGAATATTTATATATAGCATAGCTATTCATTAAAAGATCTGAGATGAGATTTTGTGCTGTCTATGGTCAAAAGAAAAAATTATGGTGGGTGGGTCATCTTACCTCGTCTTACCCTATATTTATACATGTAACTAATACACATGCAATATTTCTGACAGACGTATCTCTTTGTAACTCACGATGTTTTCTGCATGTTCCTTCTCTATTTGAAAGTTTCAGAGCTCCACTTGTTTCCTTGGTGCAGGGGATGCAGATTGGCCTAGAGACATACAATGATATGCATTAATTCATGACACTATTTTAAGACTTGTTAGTAGCATAAAATAATGCATGTCATGTTGACAAGCTACGTTCTTCACCGAAGACCAAGATTCAAAATTATAGGATTCTCCAAGTGAATAAGAGCCACGTCAAACTCATAATATTCAGGTATTCCCAATTTCTGTTTTGCTGTAATGTCATAGCGAGGATGAGGTATGTAATCTTTCACTTTTATTCCTAAGAAGAGAAAAGGAAACACCACTGATGAGATGTACACCATTATGTGTAAAAAAAAAAAAAAGAGAACTGTATTCTAAATAATTCTCAGTATTACCTTTAATATCGGAACCCAAATCAACAGTTATCCTATCAGGTGTGTCACCAAACCTGAAGCAGTGAGCGGCTGTCAAGATAAATCTTGAGGTGACTAATGACCCCACGCAATTTGAAATTTTTCCATTGTTGCGCTGCAAAATCATCAAAGAAGAAGTAAATATTCAGTTGAAATATTTGTAGAGCTAGCATGGTCATGCTAAGCCATTTATTTGTCCACTTTTAACCAGAAATATGACTAAGATATAGAAATACCCACAGTCACACTGATCTTTGCCAACCAGGGGTATTGATGACGTTTGTGGGAATCAGTCCCATCGTCGTAATCTCTGTAAAGTCCACATAATGCTACACTGGTGCCCTCATCTGTTAAGGCAAGGAAAACAGGAGAAACTTATATATTGACTGTGCTTTGCAATGGATGTGGAGGACAATAATTATCTTAAAATGATATTTTTTACCCAGCCTAAATTAAGTACATGTATCTAAATGGAAAACAGACATAGTGTAGTACCTATCATGCCGTCAAATGTCTCCTGCAAATCATCCAAGGTCCTAAGTTTGAAGAAAAACTTCTCATTTCCCCTATCAGTCTTCAAATCATTAATGTCCTCAGCATTCACATCATCTCCCATCCCAAACACATACAAGTCTGTATCACAAATAATTAAAAAACAAAAAAGAATTGAGCTGCATTTGAAAATTTGCTTAATCTCAAAGATCATTTGTGTTCTTTCTCACCAAGGTTTTCCTCCTCCTCTGAAGGAGTATTTTGTTTTACAAGATCTTTGATCTTGTCCACCCATAGTCTTGGATTACCTCCCATATTGGCCTGACCTAAAGAGAGAATAATAAAAGTGATCATTTTATTATTTTCTAACATCAAGAACAAAAGGCACTTGAACAGATTCAGTGCTAACCACCAAGTATAAATATTGCTTTTTTTAAATTAATTAATTTATTTACAATTCCAAATCAATTTTGAAATAAACACTGGTATCAGCATTACCATCAGTGAACATGATGACAATATGTTGGGTCTTCTTGAATTCCTCTTTATTCCTAATCTGCTCTATTTGCATACTTTCTAAAATGCTCTTATAGGCCTGGGCGATATTAGTTCCTGTTCGATCACCTTTACCTGTTAGTCACAAAAACATTTGGATTTTGGGATTGGGAAATACGTCCTTAAAGACAAATTATCAAAAATTTTACTCTCAGACTGACCACACCAAACAAACACATTTCAATTTTTGCTGTAAGAATGACCTTTAAATCAGATCTAAACAAAACACTTACTGTTATATTCATAATCCTTCAGTCTTTTAAGAATTTCTAACAGGTTATTTTTTTGCACGCTCTTGAAGTCCCTCATGGAGACTATCCGTGCAACATCTGTGGCAAAAATCAGGATCTCATAGTTTGGGGAGACTTCATAATAACTGATCTGTTGGTAATGATCATATGGTCAGATTTGAATTAGGTTCACAACATTAAGAGAAGAGATTCTAATGGGACTCTAATTGTGTGCTAGTAATGGGACATAGGCAGAAATGTCAAAGAATAGATAGCCAAAGGGTTTAGTCACTTGAAAGTGTGTGACTGTGTTATCAACATACTATTTACTTCATATACCTTTTCTATAAGTGTTTTGATGACACCTTTTGCCTTTTCAAAGTCTTCTTCTTCTATGCTGTCAGATATATCCAGAGCAATGTAGATATCAAGCATCCCCCCATTACCCACTCGTATTTTTTTCCCGTACTGATCTGAAGACACGGGAAACAGGTTTTAGACAAAATAAGTAGTGGTAACCATAAACTATATGCTGCCTTACAGAGGAAGAAGACAGTGTGAGTTGCACAAGACTACCTGTTCCTTCATACTGTTGAGAAACCGCTAGATTTGACTTCAGAGAACTGCTGAAACCCTCTGATGCTTCCTCTGGGCTGTCGTATGTGAAATCAGCTGTATTTACACAACAACAACAACATTAACAAAGCTGAATATGTATTGTATTGCACTTCAAACAAGGAAGATGAAAGGTTTACCGTAACATTGTGGCTCTGTTCCTGACCACTGGCTATTCTCCTGACAGACTCGCTCCTTGGAACCAATCAGAGTCAATTTATTCTCACAGCGGTACGTGACTTTGTCATCTATATTAAACATGTGGCCTGTTCTTGTAGAGCCAGCAGGAATCCCAGGATCAGGACAGTGGTCAGCTGTTTGAAAAAGGGACAGACAATGAAAGTGAATTGTGACTTAGTCTTTGCTTAATCTACTAAAAGGGCTGAAATTGATTATTTAATCTGTAGAGTATTCATGAACCAGGAAATTGACAGCATTGAGAGACTTCCCACTCACAGTTTCTTCCACAGACTGGTGTGCCTCCACTCCATTTCCCATTCGCCTGGCAAACTCGAGTCATCGAGCCACGGAAATCGTAGCCAGAATTACACGTGTAGTGGGTTGTGTCGTTCATAATATATTGTCTCTGATATGGATACACCTCTCCATTTTCAAAACCACGTGGATCAGGACATGTGATTTCTGAGATAAAGGATTGAGAGTGTGTGTGAGAGAGTAGCCTGTGTTGTGTTTTCAGTTATGAATAAGTGTATATTATCATGCTTTGCTTACTCTTGCACTCTGGTTTTTTTTTTTTGGGCAACGGGTTCCATTTTCCTTTGATACAGCGACGGATCTTAATGGTTGGGTAATAGCCTTCTGAACAGTTGTATCTTACAAGACTCCCATCTTTTGAGAAAGAAACACTCCCTCCACTAATGCCGAGATTCTCATCAGGGCACGAAATAGAGGACGGAGCACCTATGAGAAATATCAGAGAGGCAGATGAAAAAAAGTGTGCACTGTAAAAACACAAAATGTTCAGAAACTCTTAAAAATAAAGGTTTCAAAAGGGGCTTTTAGAATAATACCATAGAAGAATCCTTCAGTAAACAGTTCTTTCTTAATGTGAAGAACATTTTAATAATCTAAAGGACCTTTTTCCACTTTAAGGGACCCTCAATGCCAATAATAACTCTCGGCTACAAACTTCCTTTTTAAAGTAAAATACAAATTAATATTACTTTGCAAAGTGTTGTCAAATCAGTTGTGCAACTTGCGCTACAAATTAAATAATGTACAAATTCAACAATGCTGTGCTATAAAAGATGTATGATGCTTGAAACTTTAGACTGTATATAGTGTGTAGACATCACAATAAATTGTCAATAAGACTACAGACTATTAAATGTGAAAAACTGCTGTTGTAAAATGAAAATTAATTGATAGTTTAATGCATTTATCAAATCAGCATTTCAGTTAAAAAGCAAAATAGAACTTTCTATTTATATTTCGGGTTAAAGCCAAGTCAAGAAGACATACCGGTTATAAGAGGACACAGTATTGCGAGCAGGAATAGATTCATCCATGGTTCATGCTCCATGATGTTCTTTTCAGGTTCGCACAGCAAATGAAACAACAACCGGAGAAGGACACATATTTATAGAGCAAGGTAAACAAGAGGAAGTGACTATGGACATGCACTATTCTGTCATGTTAAGGTAAAACTCACTTGATTTTCTTCATACATGGACCTTTAAAATCATTGATCTTAAAATTATATTAAAACTGATTCTGAGAAATTCTGTATTTTTCTTTAAACTACAGAAGCAGGATGTGCCAATGGGTGTTGGCTGAAATTGGGAACCGTGCTCTAGGGAAATTGCATTCATAGGCCAATATAGGTCATCTCAAACAAGTGTTGCAATAATCTTCACCCCAAATTTCCATACAATACTTCTCCATTTAAGGTTTCTATAATGAATCATTATATTACTAGAAATGGTAAAGTAAGATTTAAAATAATTCAGTATGCTGTAGAAGGATGCAGAAGGTGAACGACAGACATTGATTGACAATGGATGAAATGAAATGCAGTAAAGGATCGGGGAAAAATGTCGAAAAATGAAAGGATGAAAGAAATGGGCTTTGGGATGTTTGACATAAGTTTGGACAAACTAAATGAACGAAGCAGCATTGCATCAGGATCTTTACTGTTACTATCGCTTATATCACATAAAAAGTCAACACTTAAGAAGAGAAAATTGTCAGATTTTGACTTATTGAAAATAAATATTAATATGCATTATGCAGTGTTAATATTGTCTTTGATGTTCATTTTATACAGTCCTTTTTTGTTGCTGTTTTTTGTAATTGTTGCATTGAGAAATAAATAGTGCAGCACCAAAACCACTATGATGAAACCCTGCAATACCCCCTTTGTTGCAATCATAAACTATTTCCGGAAAATTGTTTATGTTTCTAAATTTGTGACATATTTGTAACTTTTATGAGTATAAAATTGAAAGGGAACAACATATAACTAATTTTGGAACAGGTAACAAGTACTTGTGTAACAGGTCTTTTTTTGTTCTTATTCTTCTCATACAAAACAAAAAAATGTATGCTTTCATTCCTGCATATAAATTTTGTCAAATGTTATTTTGCATGATTTTAATATGTTTATTATTTTCAATTAGATACACAACTTCCACAGAATAATATACAAGTCTATTGATTTTCTAATCTGGTGTCCATGAGACCAGGCTGTAAAATTCAAAAATGTGCCCCGTTGAATCTAACTTAAAGTTAGTCATTTACTGTAAATAATTTAGAATATGTGAAGAATGGGTTTCCAAAGCTGAGTCATGGTTTCATACAAGGTTTCTTCCTTATGCTCTATATTTCACCATAACATTTACTGGTAGAAACGTACTTTACAGGAACTGCAGGAAAAGAAAGAAAAACTAGTTTTAATCAAGACTATGTGTGTGTGTGCAGTTTCACGCACTGTTTAAGGATAGATGTTTTCAACACCCTCACATGTTTGCTCAGTTCAAAAATTGCACAGAATGGAAACAGAATGCACAGAATTCAGCCCCAAAACAGGTTTAGCGACATACTGTTAGACTTTTATTACTTGCTATTATTATTTTCAAATAAGTTGTGAAATTGCAACAATAATGAAACTCTCCTGCCTGCCAGTGGTTGGATATTCAGTACAGAATACAAAGACATAACATTTAATGAGTGAAACATGAAAGACTGTTGATTATGAACTGCATTATTTATTTATTTTTAACAAAGACCAGCTATTTGACTTCAAATTTAATATACTGTATACTGATCAGAAAACAAAACAGTGTTTTCTCAGCCTGCACTCACATTCAGTCTGCTAAAGCATTCACAAGAATGTAAGAGGGTTTCCTATACGGTCCTTTTCTAGGTGTTCTTTAAGGAATAAGCGTATCTTCTCACTGAAAAGATTTGAATGGTAATCTCTGGAGTCTGCAACCGAGATGAATGTGTTTTTTTCCTTGCAGATGTCCTTCACTCCCCAGCTTATGACACCAACCTATCAAAGATTTTACAGACATCAAAAAAGTTCTCAAATTAGTCTTTAATTTCACCCTGTAACATGTAACACATTGTGCATGAGACTTTACAGCCGCATCATCAATACTGTTTTCAAAAGAAAACGGAAATCTCACCTGAATCACTCGACCTTTTTTATTCACATAAGAGGCGCCACCTGAATCTCCTGTTACAAAATGCCACGCAGACACAAGAAACTATATGAGAATTGTATACATTTTTCAGATCTCTAATGATTAAATTGTATCAATGTATGTCCTAATACAAGCTGCAGTCTTGATGGCAATAATCAAACATACCTTTGCAGGCAACATCATCTGTTTTTGGTTCAATACCACCACTGCACAGAAAATTATCTGTAACTGCTTCCCTGGCATTTATCACATTGATTCCTTTTGCTTTTTTTGCATCTTCAATACAAGCATCTCGCTAAAGAAAAAGTGCACCAAGAAGTATTTTTAGCTTGATGATGACGACCGTTTTTTCCATTCATAAGAGATTCAAATAATATGTTTTCTGACATTTTTAACATATTTAATGTTAAATGCCTAAATGAAACCCAAGTGCTAAAAAATGGTAGAGCGGGAATGATTGCGTTAATTAATGACTTTACAGGTCCCATGAAATCAAAGGTAAAGTGTTATTGCTTTTAGTTGGTTTATATGATTGAGTAATTCGAAATATTAACAATTTGAGAATATTTTACTTTAAAATGCTATGAGGTCTGACATCTCAAATGATTAAACTGCCTCTGCATAACTAAACATAAATTAAGCTTTTCAAACTACACATAATCAGAAATGAAAAAAATCATTACATATTTTCCAAGCTTGAATGCGATGTTTTTGATTGTTTTTGGACTATTGTCCAAAGTATCCATATCAGACGTGAAAGCAGCTTCCACAAGATCGTTGTTCATTAATATTTCCTCTGTAACAAATGTTTAATATGTTACATTTTTATGTTTCATACATTCTGATAGGATTCTTATATGCATGCAGCATGTCTGACCTTACCATGTTTTCTGCACGTCCCTTCACTTTCTGAAAGTTTCAGAGCTGCATTGGTTTCTTTGGTGCATGGGATGCAGATTGGTCTGTAGAGAAATTCACATGATGCTATTTAATTAGTTCAGATTTAGTTTAATTAGCTCAGATTCTTAGTGATATCACATGTTGAAGATCTGTGCTCCTCACCGTAGATTAAAACTGATATCAACAGGTTTTTCCAGCTGTATAAGAGCTACATCAAATTCGTAATATTCCTGTATTCCCATTTCCAGTTTTGCGGTGAGGTTATAGTCAGGATGAATTTCAAATCTTTTTACTTTAACAGCTGCAAAAGGAAATGTAAACATCATTAATAAGATTTACCCTGTAACTTGTTTTTCTTTGGTCTGAAAACATATCAGGACATACCCTTATCTTTTTGCAGTTTAACTGTTATCTGATCAGGTGTGTCTCCCTCTTTGAAGCAGTGAGCCGCTGTCAAGATGTAACTTGAGGTAACTAATGAGCCCATGCAATTGGAACCTTTTGGAGGATGCTACATGAAGAGCAGAGAAGACTGATGTTCATATAGCTCACGTGGTTCAACTCTTTAGCCATAACATGCATGCCTCTTTTCTTATGGGAGAAAATGTTCCTTAAACTTCAATGAGTGTTTCCGTTAAGGTCATTGAGTTTTATATATAATAAAATGATAAAAAGGTTCTGCTCACAACAATATTAATCTGTGCCAACCAGGGAAATGCACGGCGTTTATTTTCCAAGCCTTCCCACACAATCCCACACAATCCCTCACTGGTGCTCTCATCTGTGTAAGGAAGCAGGTACATAAGAATTTAATTACTCATTACATACATGAGGTTCCTTAAATCAGGACTTAAAGAAACCATTCATTATTCTGGAAATGTAAATTCTGTCAACAAATATTCACCTCCATGTAGACCCAAACCTGCATAACTTTCTCTCTTCCATAAAACACAAGCGGAGACATTTTGTAGAATGTTTCCAAAATCTCACTGCTCATTCCACTTATTCAAACTAGTGCATTCATACACACAAGAACTAATGATATTTTGCATCAATGGAATTAAACCTGACTTGACACACCATGTTTGAACCATGTTTTTTGTTTTTTTTAACTAATGCATCCAAACACTAGTGTTATTGTAATTTTTAAATGTCTTTTTTTTAGAGTTTGACATTCATTTATCTTTTTTTTTGTTCCACAGAAAACGTCAACAACATGAAGGTGATTAAATAAGTACAGAAGTGTCACTTTTGGGTGAAGTATAGATACAGTACCAATCATGTCGTCAAACATCTCCTGAACCTTTGTCAAGTCTGGAAGCTTAAAGAAATATTTTTCTTGTTCCCTCTGTGACACTAAGCCATTTACGTCTTCTTGATTCACGTCTTCTCCAACTACAAATAAATAAAGATCTGGAAAGAGAGGACAGATTCATAACAATATGAAATCAATGATAAAGACTTCTATACAGAGATGTGTATTTTTTGCTGCCCCTAATGTTACTGCTTGATAATGAAACACACTTTTAAAAAATACTTATAGTCCAAGCAATTTGATTTAAAATCTAATTATGATTATTATATTTCATTGCTCACCAAGTTTCTTCTCTCGCTTTGGATCATTTTTGGTGACAAGACTTTTGATATGGTCCACTTTAGGTTTGGGATTCCCCCCCATGTTTGCCTGACCTATAAAGGGAGATTACAGTGAATGTTTGCTTCAAAGTTGATCTCCATTCTAATTTGTATTACTGTGCATGGGTATTTTAGTAATATATTAATTTATTTGCTCTAAAAAAGAACTTAAACTGAGTAAGCGCAAAATAATAAAAGTAAAGATATATATGCATACTAAATTGTATGTAAATACTGATAAGTCAGTACCATCACTGAACAATATGATGATATGTTGCGTCTCACTGAAGGCTGTTGCATTGTTGAGCTCCTCTATTTTCATGCTCTCTTCAATGGCTGAATAGACTTTGGCAATATTGGTACCTGTTTTATCGCCTTTGCCTGTTTTTTTTCACATCAGAATATTACAGTTAGCGGAGAAACATTTTCTGATTGTAACTAACTAAATCTAAATGAAAATAAATCAAAACTGCAACATGAATTGGGTTTGTTTTTTAAAAAAGAATGTAAGATTTGTTTCATTTTTACTATTACATTGGACAGAAATGAATAAATGATTTTTTTTCTCAAATTAGACTTACATGTACTATTTTTGCATAGTACATTCTTTTGTAATAACACTCTCTGTTGTTAAAAAAATCTAATTGTTCCCATGTATACAATAAGACTTCAAAAGAGGCAAACAGAATACTTACTCTCATAAGTAAAATCGTCCATCTCTTTAAAAATACCCAATAGGCTTGGTTTTTGCCTTTTGAACTGATTCATTCGGATTATTGGTGTAACATCTGTAGCAAACATCAGGATCTCATAGTTTGGGGAGACCGGGTAATAACTAATCTTTTGGGAAAGAGCATTGAGAATTCAAAGATGGAAGCAATGCCTATCTGTTATCCAATCAAAATGCTGGATTTCAGTGCAGTTAATGTTTCCATAATGTAGAGTATGCAGATGTAGCAAGTATGCAGTGGATTGTGGGAGACCCTCCTGAAACACACTAATGCTCGTATTGGAAGTTTCTGACAATGAGGAGGTTAAAAGTCAAGTTCACTCTTGAGAGCATATTCTTCCTTTTCAAATATTTGTATTTATATTATTATAGAACCTTTAACATCAAAATGAACAACAATTAAATGACTTCTTTTAGATTTTAGGAAAGGCTGCATTATACATCAGTAGCCTAAACTTCCCTTACAGCAACCTCTGAGGATTTAACAATCAACATACCTTGTCTAAAAGCATTTTAATGGTGGTTTTTGCATTGTTAAAATCCGTCTCATTTATGCTGTCAGATGCATCCACAGCAATGTAAATATCAAGATTTCCACCTTGATCCATAGTTATTTTCTTCCCCTGCTGCTCTAAAGAAAGAAGGAACATGGAATTCATTATGTGTTGATGTGATTTTGTCTCTTTTTATGAGCATGGCAACTATTAATAAAGATTTCAAAAAAGGTGTGTGTGTGCTTGTTTATGTCGTTTATGAGGACACAAATTTGTATAATGACAAGGGTATCACAACATGAAGGTGATTTATGAGGACACTTTCGGTCCAAAAGGCTAATAAATCATAGAATGAGTTTTTTTGAAAATCTAAAAATGTACAAAGTATCCTGTAAGGGGTAGGTTTAGGTGTAGGGTTTGTGTAGGGCTATAGAAAATACCGTTTGTACAGTATAAAAACCATTACGTATATGGAGAGTCCCCATAAACCATAAAAACCAGCATGTGTCTGATTAATTCAAGTCAGACAAAGGTACCTTCTGTTTCAACTGCTAGATTTGACTTTAGAGAACTGCTGAAAGCTTCTGATGCTTCCTCTGGGCTGTCGTATGTGAAATGAGCTGTATTTACACAACAACAACAACATTATAGGTGCATTATCTAGAAAAGCTACTTTTTATTGGCTAAATCTTAGGGCCAACAACTTATTTTTGAGAAAACAAGTACTATAAAACACATGATTTTGACATTTCGATGTAGCTATCAGAAGACTCACCGTAACATTGTGGCTCTGTTCCTGACCACTGGCCACCATCCTGACACACTCGTACTTTGGAACCAATCAAGGTCAATGGACTCTCGCAGCGGTACGTGACTTTATCATCTATGTTAAACATGTTCCCTGCTCGACTGCTACCAGGGGGAACGCCAGGATCAGGACAGTGATCAGCTGTGAGGCACAAAGGGAAGTTACGTTTGAAAAGTACATTTCAGTTTAAATCAGACAAGTTAATAGAAACTGTGTTTACATATTTACAAAGTAATAGAGATTACTCACAGTCACGTCCACAAATCGGTGTGCTTCCATTCCACTTCCCATTAGGCTTGCAAACACGGACTGCTGAGCCACGGAACGTATAATCGGATTGACATGAGTAGGTGGTTGTGTCATTTATATAGTATTTGGTTTGATATGGATGCACCTCTCCATTCTCAAAAACACGAGGATTGGGACATGTGATCTCTGGAATAAATTGATTAATAAACACATACTGTAGAAGAGTATAACAAAAATAAATAAGTCCTTCAATTATTCATGATATAATGATAGAAATGAATGCCTTGTTTCTTACTTTTGCACTCTAGTCTTTTATTGATTTTGGTCTTTGAGGTCCAGTGTCCATTTTGACAAAGACGTGACTGAACTGATGGGTAATATCCAGCCGGACAGATGTATCTTAGAAGACTCCCATGTGAATAGCTGTTAGAAAGAACAAAGGTCCCTCCAGTAATGTTTAGATTCCCTTTGGGACATGAACTGTCTCTTTTGGACATGGAGGATGGAGCACCTGTAGTGAAAACAGCCAGATCATTGGAGGAGGCCACAAAAATATGACAGAAGTAACTTTTGTCAATTGTTGCTGATTTATTTCCATTAAAAAAAGAAGTTAAAGAAAGATAGTTTTGTCTATGTATTTTAGAATGCATTTATTTTAATAAGCATAAAGACCTACCTGCAATAATAGGACACATCATTGCAAGCGTTAACCATTTCAACTGCTGTTTAAACTCCATGCTGTTTATTCCAAGTCGTCTGCTGAGATAAACAAAAAACACACAGGCAAATGGACAGGGGGACATTTTTATAGTGAGGTCAGCAGGAGGATTTTATTTACATTCAGTGGTCAATGTTTAACCTCAAGTCAAATAAAGAAAATCAATTTCCCGGCACACAAGAAAATAATTACCATCATCCGTACGCCATACTAACTATGTTAAAACCTAAATTACAACTGTCATGGATTCTATTTGCTTTTTTTCATTAAAATATAGCTATAGAAAATAGCTGAATTGTTATAGGGGAATAGTGTCACAGAATATTTATTTTTAGGGTAAATAATTTGATCTTTGGTCCAGAGAGCAACTCAAACTCAAGGGGTTATTTAAGAACAATTTTATTACTATATCAAAACATCCTACTTTTTAAAATTGCTGGACTCACACATTAACACAAGCTACTGATTGAACATGTATTGATACATTAATAGCATATTATCAAAGCACTGAATGTATGACAGGTGGTATTTCAGTACTGTTGAATGAGCCTGCTGAATATAAGCCTGCTGAATGACAAATTAATGCAAAATGGTAATTTATATTTTAAATTTATAATTAAAATCATTTTGTAAAAGCTAATATAGATATAGGCAAAAGACTTCTATTAGGAACCAAACAATGTGTTATTGACTTTGCTGGCAATAATAAACACATGACCTATTTTCATTGCATCTGTTTTAAGTCTTGGTTTCAATTCAGAGAGGGAAAAAAACACTAACACAAGGAGAGAGAAGTGATTATGTGAAATTATTCATTCCTAATTGGTAAGACAATGGGTTTGTACTTTAACAAACTAAGAACACAAAGGTTGGATATGTAAGGGAAAATGTATTATGCTAGTCCTGACACTGCCCTTCCCACAATATTCCTGTTTATCAAGATGCCAGTAGACAATCTTTATTCAAATGTTAATAAGGTTTTGTGAAACTTCAGTAGTAGTAGACACATAATTCTATGCATAGACGTAATTTAGCAGGTTAAATAGAATATATGGGGTATTAGATTTCAATACAGAAACCTGGTCTTCTGAGGTCATTATAATCTAAACAGCCTACTGTAAATTTTATAGATTATGTTCCTTAGTTTAGAACAGTGTGAAAAATAAAGATTTGTCTTTTCAAAATTTCTTGTGCTTGACATGATTCCTGAGTCGTACAATGTAGGGGAGTGGGAGAAACAGACCCCCTTAAGGACTGTGTAATTGTTTCTGTGAAACAAAAGATAATTATGTCAAGAACAGTTATCATAGTTTTAGTGGCAATGACATAAATTATAAACCAAGTATGAAAAATGTCCTGAGTTTTCATGTTATTACATTTTTAACAAAAATTTAATTTGTTCCAAGGGGTGATTTGCCCCACAGGCGGGGTAAAATGGCCCCATGGGTGGGGTAAAATGCCCTCAGTCTGATAAAGCAATTTGCTTTATACATTTACAGCAAAATAAGAGCACAGCAAGGAGCAACTTAGCTACCTCAATATGCCTCCTCTGATTTGAGAAGCTTAGAAAGCCAAAAATGTGTGCTGTTATGTCCATTTGGGAAGTCTGTGCTGCCAATGCCTATACATTTTCTGCTGTAAAACTACTTTTCAAGTGTCTGTACTTTTTCTTTAGAAAACTTTACTTCACAACATTCCAAAGCATAGTATTGTACTTTTTACTGCGCTACGTTTCATATTAAATATTTTTTAATACTTAATTACATTAGAAATTATTACTTTCTTAATTTTACTCAAGAAATTACTACATTATTAATGTTATTACATATTAAAGGTAAAACAAACAACTTTTATTTATGAAATGTAGTGCAGTAAAAAGTATGTTATGCTTTGGAATGTAGTGAAGTAAAGTTTTCCAAAGAAAAACACTGATAAACTTTACTTGAGTAAAGTAAAAATACTTCACTACTGTCCGCCTCTGACTGCAGTTGCCCCTTGTGGGATTAATAAAGTAGTAAACTAACTAAACTAACTATGCGGCTGCATGACACTCACGTGGTATGCAGCGTTTGGTTAACAGTGAATATTGACCTATCATGCATCCTGTTGCCTCATCGCCTTGATGTAATGATTGACAGGTAGGGGGTGTGCTCGGCTCGGAATGTATTTTCAAATCCACAATGACTTAAACTATACAGGTCCTTTTAAAAAAATTAGCATATTGTGATAAAGTTCATTATTTTCTGTAATGTACTGATAAACATTAGACTTTCATATATTTTAGATTCATTACAACACAACTGAAGTAGTTCAAGCCTTTTATTGTTTTAATATTGATGATTTTGGCATACAGCTCATGAAAACCCAAAATTCCTATCTCAAAAAATTAGCATATTTCATCCGACCAATAAAAGAAAAGTGTTTTTAATACAAAAAAAAGTCAACCTTCAAATAATTATGTTCAGTTATGCACTCAATACTTGGTCGGGAATCCTTTTGCAGAAATGACTGCTTCAATGCGGCGTGGCATGGAGGCAATCAGCCTGTGGCACTGCTGAGGTGTTATGGAGGCCCAGGATGCTTCGATAGCGGCCTTAAGCTCATCCAGAGTGTTGGGTCTTGCGTCTCTCAACTTTCTCTTCACAATATCCCACAGATTCTCTATGGGGTTCAGGTCAGGAGAGTTGGCAGGCCAATTGAGCACAGTAATACCATGGTCAGTAAACCATTTACCAGTGGTTTTGGCACTGTGAGCAGGTGCCAGGTCGTGCTGAAAAATAAAATCTTCATCTCCATAAAGCTTTTCAGCAGATGGAAGCATGAAGTGCTCCAAAATCTCCTGATAGCTAGCCGCATTGACCCTGCCCTTGATAAAACACAGTGGACCAACACCAGCAGCTGACATGGCACCCCAGACCATCACTGACTGTGGGTACTTGACACTGGACTTCAGGCATTTTGGCATTTCCCTCTCCCCAGTCTTCCTCCAGACTCTGGCACCTTGATTTCCGAATGACATGCAAAATTTGCTTTCATCCAAAAAAAGTACTTTGGACCACTGAGCAACAGTCCAGTGCTGCTTCTCTGTTCAAAAGTGGCTTGACCTGGGGAATGCGGCACCTGTAGCCCATTTCCTGCACACGCCTGTACACGGTGGCTCTGGATGTTTCTACTCCAGACTCAGTCCACTGCTTCCGCAGGTCCCCCAAGGTCTGGAATCGGTCCTTCTCCACAATCTTCCTCAGGGTCCGGTCACCTCTTCTCGTTGTGTTGCGTTTTCTGCCACACTTTTTCCTTCCCACAGACTTCCCACTGAGGTGCCTTGATACAGCACTCTGGGAACAGCCTATTCGTTCAGAAATTTCTTTCTGTGTCTTACCCTCTTGCTTGAGGGTGTCAATGATGGCCTTCTGGACAGCAGTCAGGTCGGCAGTCTTACCCATGATTGCGGTTTTGAGTAATGAACCAGGCTGGGAGTTTTTAAAAGCCTCAGGAATCTTTTGCAGGTGTTTAGAGTTAATTAGTTGATTCAGATGATTAGGTTAATAGCTCGTTTAGAGAACCTTTTCATGATATGCAAATTTTTTGAGAATTTTGGGTTTTCATGAGCTGTATGCCAAAATCATCAATATTAAAACAATAAAAGGCTTGAACTACTTCAGTTGTGTTGTAATGAATCTAAAATATATGAAAGTCTAATGTTTATCAGTACATTACAGAAAATAATGAACTTTATCACAATATGCTAATTTTTTGAAAAGGACCTGTATTTATCACGGGATATTTAATGAAAATGCAATTGAAACATCATATATGTAAATGTCAATTCATTTAAGAAAAATAAAAAGACATTTAAATCACCATTTTGCTACCCTTTTGCTGCACCTTTGGCTCAGAATACATTTTGAAATTATTATATGATATCACGATGAAAATGCAATCTCAAGTGTCCTACCCCTAAGTCTAAATGCATTTAAGAAAAACATAATTTAAATTATAATTTTGCTACAGTTCTTTGCTTGGACATGTTAAACATATTTAATCTATTTGGGTAGTACATTTTCATTTTGAAACTTGTAAAGCTTCAAAATGTTTTTAATTTGCATATTAAAACTAGTGTAGAAAATGGCAAATTTAAATTAGGCCTATATAATTTAATTTTCATTTTCAATTTGCACTAAATGTTGCACATATGGTATGGGAAAATGTAAATACAGAACACAGAAATACATTGCCATTTTACATATTGCATTGCCATTTTGCATATTACATTTCAAATTGAATTTTGCTACACATATGCTTCCATATATGGAAACTCCTGTCTGTTTATATATTTACAAAGTAATAGAGATTACTCACAGTCACGTCCACAAATTGGTGTGCTTCCACTCCACTTCCCATTAGGCTTGCAAACACGGACTGCTGAGCCACGGAACGTATATTCGGAATGACATGAGTAGGTGGTTGTGTCATTTACATAGTACTTTTCTTTATATGGAATCACCTCTCCATACTCAAAAACACGAGGATTGGGACATGTGATCTCTAGGATAAATGCAGGAATAAATGCATACTATAGATGAGTATAATAAAAAAAAAAATAAGCCAAGCATTTATTCTTGACATAATGACACAAAATAATACCTTGTTTACTTACTTTTGCACTTCCACTTTGAGGACCAGTGTCCATCTTGACAAAGACGTGAGTGAACTGATGGGTAATATTCATTTGGACAGAAGACTTCCACGTGAATAACTGTCAGAAAGAACAAAGGTCCCTCCAGTAATGCTTTCTCTTTTGGACATCGAGGATGGAGCACCTGTCGTGGAAACAGATCATTGGAGGAGGCCATGAAAAATTTGACAAAAGTAACTTTTAGTTTTGTTGTTGCTGTTTTATTTCCATAAAAATAATACAGAAATATTTCTGTCTGTATATTTTAGAATGCATTTCTTTTAATAATCAAAATATTTAGAGTTTGGGGTTTTTTCGCAGCAAATATTGATATATAATTATTAGTGACCACAAAATGTAACATACACTGTTCATTTAAATGCTTTTTTGAGATTTATAACATTTAATAAAAAAAAAAAAAAATATATATATATATATATATATATATATATTTATATATATATATATATATATATATATATATATTTACACCAAATCATGAATTGTATTGAAATTGTCATCACTGATTTTATTTGCACTCAATTTTGTGCATTCAAACAATATTTTACATCTAACAGATATATAAAAACGGACAAAAAATAATTAATAAACTTTTTTTTTTATTTGCTACCTCAGTATGCCTCAGATTTGATGGTTGAACTTTGGAAGCCAAAAATTTCCGATTACAGTTATAACTAAAGCCGAACACGTGCTTGATGTGTGAAAACAAAGAACATAATTGGTTCTCACACATCAACCACACGTTTGAGCTTCTATTTGCTATATTGAACTTTCATAAGATAAAATAAAAAAGCAAAACTGTAATGAGCACTTTGTAAGTTGAAATAAAATAGTAAAAAGTAGGCCTAATGTTTTTCTTCAGATATGTAACCAAGTATAAAAGTGCAAGTCAGTTTTAAATTGTAGGCTACTTGAATAAAATAATCCTTAGTTGTAAGTGAATATTGACAATAGTCCTATATATTTTTGCAACATAAAATTGACCACGAATATGCTTACATTTTACAATGTTAGCCTATGTTTATATGACATTAAATATTATTAAAACGTGCCCTATTTTCACGGTAGCTGTTTCAACACTAGATAAATGAGAATTAACACGGATGGAGAAAGAAGACAATACATGAAATAAGCACGTTGTGGTTCATCCCTCAGAACACGTGAGGTAGGCTATCTGTCAAATGATGAAGGTTGAAGGCGGGGCCGAGAACCCGGGAAGCAGATTTTCAAAAATACCCGCGCTATATTTTGTTGTTGTTGAAGACGTGTTAACTACGACTATGAGTAGCCTATATATGTTAATACACCGATTATTAAATTCTTATTAAAAAAAACGCATGAAGAATAATAATATAGGCTATATAAGTTACAAGGCTTAATTAATAAAAAATAATAAAATATTTTCTTATCTTAAAATGTTAATTTTCTTTAGTGCGATCACTGAATCAATATTTATTTGTACTAAATCTGTATCGGTAATTGCTGGAATGTAATCTCTATTAGGCCTATATAGACCTATTTTATTTTGAAATTCATTGTGGAAGGAAACTTCTATGTTACATAGAAGTAAAATGAAATGTGTTCTATTATCAACTACTTTTACTTTCCCGTACAGTATTTTAAGTTATTGTTTTATTTGTAATATTGTCTGTTATTATTAACCATATGAAATGTAAATACCGTGAAAGGTTATAACTGAAGCGGATGAGACGTATTACGTGGGATATGACATCATGCGGAAAATATATTTGTCTTTTACAGATGATGTTAAATTAGCCTGTGTGTGTGTGTGTGACTTATTTAAAATGCTAAACACACAAAAAATTGAGAAATACTCTAAAATCAATGTTTTTATTGAAGGATATACTTAGAGACTTGGATTTTCTAGAATACCTAAACAAATCATGGTTAATTAATTAAATGTAATTTATCAACACTACAGTTTTTCTTAATAAAAAAGTATGAAGCGTTTTGAGAATTACAGCAGAGATACCAGATGAAATATCTTGATGAAATAAGGCAATATGGGGGAGAGGGTTGAATAATTGTGTCGGACAGTGGTGCCTTCGAATCAAAAACATTGAGAACCACTCAAATTAATTGACAAATAGGATTCACAGTTTTTCTATTAAGTTTTTACTTCACCCATAACTCCTGTGGATGTTGTTATGCACACTTACAAAATTATGTGATATATGTGACCATAAGGGTCAAATTTTTGAAAGTGAGATTTTAAAGCTGAATAAATAAGCTTACCATGGTTTGTTAGGATAGGATAATATTTGGCCGAGATACAACTATTTGAAAATCTGGAATCTGAGGGTGCAAAAAAAAAAAAAAATCTAAATATTGAGAAAATCGCCTTTAGAGTTGTCCAAATGAAGTCCATAGCAATGCATGTTACTAATCAAAAATTATGTTTTGATATATTTAGAGTAGGAAATGTACTAAATATCTTCATGGAACACGATCTTTACTTAATATCCTAATGATTTTTGGCATTAAAGAAAAATCAATAATTTTGACCCACACAGTGTATTTTTGGCTTTTGCTACAAATATATCCGTGCTACTTATGACTGGTTTTGTGCATTGATGTCATAAACTTAGTTCATTATCTAACAACAAAAAAATAACCTTTTTTTTTTCAGAACATTAAAATGAGGATTTGTAAGGGAACATCAGATAAGAGGTGAGTGTAGTTCTGATTATCATGATCATGTTAATTAATAAAAAAAAATATATTAAGATAATAACTTTCATTAATTTTTGTGCTTGTGATATTTCATTTATGACATTATATAACATAATTGTATCTCTCTAACCTTGACAGTGGCCTTGTGGCTATTATCTTTTTCTTGTTGGGAATGGGAACTCTGCTTCCATGGAACTTCTTCATAACTGCAATGAATGTAAGACAGACAGACCTTCACTGATAAAAAGTCATCTCTAAATCTCACGTGCTCATACTCCATTCCCCTCTGTTTGCAGTATTTCACTGACCGTTTGAAAAATGGTACAAATTCTACACAGACTGACACTTACATGTTTGGTAACATGAGTGTGCTGTTAGCCCAGCTTCCCTTGCTGCTATTCACACTTCTCAACTCCTTTCTATACCAGCAGTGAGTATCTGGTTCATGAAACATTCGTTTACTTCTGCAAGTTATATAGTGTTGTATGAAAAGTTAATGGAAAGTTGTATAGAAGTTAATGGAATAGCTCGGCCAAAAATGAAAATGTACTCACCCGATCTGGCCATCCAAGAAGTAGATGAGTTTTTCTCCATTAAAAGAAATGTACCATTCCATTACTTGCTCACCAATGGATACTCTGCAGTGATTAGAACCCAGAATGAGTTGAAACAGCTGATAAAAACCAATAATCTCATCAAAGATTTCTAATAAAAATACCCACATTTATTTAGGATAAGTAAATTTGCAGCAAGATTTCACTTTTGAGTGAACTATTTAACAACCTCTAATATTATAATATTATGATATATATTTTTAATCGTTTTCTTCTGTAGCATTGCAGAGAAGATGCGCATCGCTGGCAGCATGGTCTTCATATTACTGCTCTTCATTCTCACGGCCATTTTAGTGAATGTTAAGATGGACCAGGACCACTTCTTTTCCATTACAATGGAACAATCTGGTTTATTAACAGTATGTTTCTTATAATATTGAAGTTTATTATATGTGAATTACATCGACAGAATGTTCACATTCCCCTTTTCACATTATAATAAAAAGAGTATTACAATAAAACCGCTTCAAATACATTCGAGTCAGCGAATCATCTGACAAATCTAATTCAAATTTTTTTTTTTTTGCAATTTTGCCCAGTGTTTGGGGCTGTTCTGCAAGGTAGTCTGTTCGGTCTGGTCGGTAAGCTGCCCCCGAGATTCAACTCCCTGTTCATGAGTGGACAGGCAGTGGCAGGAATCTTCTCTGGTATTGCTATGCTGTTATCGAATATCTGTAAGTACTTGAAATATTCCACTCAAGCTGGACAAAAAAATAAAAATTTACATTCTAATTACTTGGTGTACTATTTAGCTTTTTTAGTGTTCCAAATGTACTTTTGCATTCACATTGTTCATTAAAGGGCTCAGCCATTTTTTTTTTTTTTTACTTTTTACTAGCAATCTGAGAGAAACCCATTTATTCTGACCGATGTTTTTATGCAATCTTTAGTTGAAACTGACTCAGAGAGTTCTGCCCTGGGATATTTCATAACCCCCTGTGTCGCCACTCTACTTACTTTATGCTGTTACCTCATACTTCCACATCTGGTAGGTGGCACCAGCCATCATGATTTCTTTTTTCTTGCCATTTAACTGACACAGATAAAAAGCATTTACTAAAAAAAAAAATTAAATTGCTATAATATGTGAAAATAGTACATTATTAGCACAGCAGTATTCTAATTACTTCTGATTTTGAACAAAATGAAATTCCTTGTTATATTACAGAGATTTGCCCAACTTCATTTGGAAAATGTGTCCACTAAAACTTCATTGAACGAGCGATCAGCAAATAGTTCTGGTACGTCACATCGTACATTTTTCTGTTGTTTTGACAAATAACAAACTCCAGCATCAAAGCCAGCCACTCACTGTTGGTTCTTCTAAATCATGATGTTCTTGTTCTTGCTATAGAGATTGTTAAAGTGAAGTTGAATAATTTTGACAATGGATTTGATGACATTGGTGAAACTGAAGCATGTAAAAAGCTGAATGAGCTCAAACAGGAAACCACTGAGAAGTCAACTGTGCCACAAGTCTTCAAAACGGTATAGCAAAGTTTTTTTCTGTTTATATACCCACCATCAGAGAAAATTCACTGAAGGTATTTTAAAAGAATTAGTAAGTGCATCGCTGCATTTATTTTATTTATAGATTTGGGTGATGGCTTTATGTGTGACATGCGTGTTTGCCGTCACATTGTCCGTTTTTCCAGCAATTACTATAAATACAAAACCTTCTGGCTTATTTGATGGGAAAGGTGAGTCTGCACAAGACATCTAGCTCATGCATTATGCTTGTGAAAACACTGTGATTTTCATAATTTTTCATCTTATAGATTACATCTTCGTACCTTTGTGTTCATTCATTGTCTTTAATGTGATGGACTGGATTGGCAGAACTCTCACTTCTCGTCTTCAATGGGTGAGTCTCGTCAGAGCCTGTATAAACACAATACAATGCCTAACTATGGAAATGATTCTTTATCTAACATCTTTGTTCCTTCCCAAACTCCCAGCCTTCGATGAAGAGTCGTTTATTCCCTTTTTTTGTGGTATTACGGGTAGTTTTCATTCCTGGCCTCATGCTCTGCAACATTCAGCCCCGCTTCTATCTCCCAGTCTTTTTCAATCATGACGTGGCTTATATTACCATCATGTCTTTGTTTGCCATGACGAATGGATATTTTGCCTGCCTCTCCATGAGCTATGCTCCACAGTAAGTACTTTTAGAGACAACACAAAAGATATTATCAAGGTTATTTACTGTCATAATCAGCTGGGGTCAGTAAATGGTGAATTTATTCTGTCATGTCACTGTAATTGACATTCGTTGTCTTCTCATTCAGGACAAACCCTTTCTGCCATAATATATCTCAGAACACCCACATACTCTGTTTATTCTTTATCTAGGCTGGTGAGGTCTAAAGATGCAGAGACAGCAGGGGCTCTGATGACCTTCTTCCTGGCTTTGGGACTCTCTCTGGGTGCCGCTTTCTCTTTTGGCCTTAAAGGAATTGTGTAGGGAAGATCCCACAGGCCGACACTTCTGTTGTCTCATTATCCCATTATCTCTCCAACATGTTTCAAATGACTACTGTTTTGAGGCATGGGTATACTTCTTTTCTCTTGTTTTCCTCGGTTTATCTTGTGCACTGTTGAGCGTGCAAGCCTTTCAAAGTATACTCCATTGACCACAAGCATGTACTATATATTCTGTACATTCGGTTTAGACTAGTGACACTTACATTCAAGGATTCAGTCATGCACTGTTTTCCATGTGAACAAAACATGGTTCCACATGATGTCACAGACATCAGCAGACTGTACAGATGTCAAAAATGTATAAAATATACTTTGGGCTTAATAGCACTTTATAGTCATGCTTTCTGAAGATTTCATAAAGAC
Source organism: Barbus barbus (assembly GCF_936440315.1). Classification (NCBI taxonomy): domain Eukaryota; kingdom Metazoa; phylum Chordata; class Actinopteri; order Cypriniformes; family Cyprinidae; genus Barbus; species Barbus barbus. The sequence continues at coordinate 11,142,031 of NC_136721.1, forward strand.
AAAAAAAAATTGCATTTCCATGGGGTGTTTTTTTTTAAGGGTCTTTTAACTTTAACATGTTTAATAATTTTTTCATTTGCAATCAGTGTTGTACATCAATGTTTACATCAAAGTATGTTTTTATATGTGGTATGTTTTTATATTTTTATTTATTTTTATTGGGTTTTTTATTCATTTTGGGTGCATCTGTTTTTCTTTCATATTTTGTATGATTTTTGTGTGTTTGATTTGTTGTTGTTTTTTACTAAATTTTTTATAAAATTGAAAAATATAGCAAACGCTTTATGTACAACCTGTGGGTAACTGCAGACACCCCAATCAGGAACAGGTTAGATTTGCTGATGCCTTGTGGAATTCTGTGGATTTAACATGAATTGTCATAGTTTTTATGCCCAAATAAACATTACTGTTAGAGTATTGGCTAATTATTGACTAATTTAAGCACTCTAGACTGATGAAATACACTCTAAGCACTTGATAGTGATGTATAAGTTCATGTATATATGCTTTGATTAGACAATGTACGTACATTTTGTAGGGTACTTTAATTTTTCTTCCTCCAAAATGTAAGCCATTTATATGAAGGGGGAGCAGATGTCTACAATAAACAGTGCCATTGTGAAAAATTATATTCTGTCCGAACTAAATCACTGCATTAAAGCTGTCCATTACATCTGCCATTGTTCCTGGAGTTAGATATTTAAGGGTTTTGTGAATGTAGGAGTAGGGTGTAGGGGATGTTGTGGGTGGTGTACATGTCAGGAAGTCTCTACAAGTCGCTGTCTCCACAGGGCACTGGAGAAGGAGATATAATCAAGTGTGTCTGGGGGAGCACCACCACCAATGTAATCTAATGCAGAACATAGTAGAAAAAATGAGTGCTTAGACAACAGGAGCCATTAAACCATTTGATTTTTACAATCTGAAACATGATATCACATTGGATTCTCCAAGAGTTCATACCATCTGCATCAAATATTTTAGGGATGTCAAGGTATTTCTCTGCTACGTCAAAAGCAGTGTTGAGGTTTCCAGTGGGGTCATCCTGCAAGGGCAGACATAGCCAGGGAGAAATAGGTAAATAAAGAGAAGAAACATTTTTCCACACTCTACAATTGATTAAATACAGCTACAAAAGACAGTTAACATTATATCATTCATCATGGAAACAATTAGCTCATACTCATATTCTTCATAATCACCATGTCTGAATGTGGCACATGCTATTTTATACACTGCAGAACATTAGTAACACTTAAGCATGCAAAAGCTGAATTTGTGTGAGCATATTTTAGATCAATTCAGTTAAAAATCTTTACAAAAAAGTACTGTCCGATGGTAATACTGTAGCACTTTGATATTTGCCATGATTTATCTCCTTATCAAATTCATGTACTATGGTATTCACATAGTAATCTAAAATACTTCAACAAATACGATATTAAAAAGGAAATGATTAACAAAAAAATTTGTGTTGTGCAGAGGCTCTACAGTACAATACAGGCTCTACAGGGGAAGTCGTGGCCTAATGGTTAGAGAGTCGGATTCGTAATCCAGAAATTGGATTACGAATCCAGGTCCGGCAGGAATTGTAGGTGGGGGGAGTGAATGTACAGCGCTCTCTCCACCCTCAACCACGACTGAGGTGCCCTTGAGCAAGGCACCGAACAACTATGAATTACAACTAAAGAGTAGTTGGCGATATGCATACAAAACTATATCAGAGCTTTATTCATTTTGCCAAAAGTATGTGATCTTTTGTTTTTTATTGTTTTTTGTAACCAATACCATTGTAGAAGCCATTTGTATTTAGTTATTAGTAGTATAGTGGTTTCAATCCTGGCCCAGGGGACCCACTGCTCTACACATTTTGTATGTCTCCCTTATTTAACATGCTAGATTCAGATCATAAGCTCATTACGAGGAAGCACCTTGAATTGAACTGAGTGTATCAAATAAGAGAGACAGTAAATTTGTAGAGTGGTGGGTCCCCAGTACCAGGATTGAAAACCACTGTACTAGTAACTAAATGAAAATGCTTCTACAATGGCACAGGTTACAAAAAAACTTGCATTTCTGTGATGCTTCTACGCCACTAGGTGTCAATAAAGTTCAAGCCAGCTTTCACACCAACCAGTGTGACATAAACAGACTTTGTCTGGAGTCTCTTACCAGACACAGAAAATTATATCATAAGGACATATTCTTTTGCTTCATGCAAGACTGTTAATGGGGAAGTGTAGAGTAATAATGCCTTTCCACATTATCTTTCCATGAGCTTGGGAACCTGATGCATGATACAAAAAAATCTCACATACTCCCCTTCATAGTATATTAACAATGACATGATTTGTGATTTTTATCTCAACATGTTTCTTATGATGCATAAATCTCAATTTTGACAACAAAAAGAGATGCATGTGCAACAACAATAATGTGCATAGTTCTGATATCTCTTAACATAAATTTATCATGAATCATGTTTAGTTGGTTGGTTAAAGTATTAATATCGAAGGCTATATGCTTAATAGGTAGCTCTGCTTGACACATTTTGTATCATGGGTTCCCTGCTCCATGATATCACCTAAGGGGTCTTTGCCCTGAAAAATGTTGAAGACCCTTTTTCTATAATTATGTAATAATCAGCTTGCTTACTGGTTAGAAACTTACTTTACAAAGTTAGAAAATGTATGTGCACAGTTTCACACATTGTTTTAAGATGGTCATAGATGATGTTTTCAACACCCTCACGTTTTGCTCAGTAAAACAACGATTGCAACGATTTGTATCGTAAAAAGCGCTATACAAATAAACTTGAACTGAACTGAGTAAAAATTGCACAGAATGGCTTATGTACTTTGGGACATCCAGCCTAAAAAGTGTCTTTGGAATGCAGAAACCAGGTAGAAACCAAATGATAAAGATGGCTCTGAAGACAACAAAATGCTGTGCAGTGCCAAGTTGAAAAAAACAGTATTTGCCTTCCTTCTGATCCCAACATTAGGAAAGAGTAGAGGAACTTTATTTTTAATGAAGATCCAGACCACGTCAGTAAGAACTCGATCCTTTGTTTACTTCATTTTACCACGGATTTGTTTACAAACAAGGCACAGTTCAACGGGGAATTTTCAAAAAGATTGAAACTAAAGGATGATGCTTTGCAGACTACATTGGATCTGACTTCTGACAGTAATGTCACAACACACAAGTGTGAGGGCTAAACTGTTTTTATTATGTGATCACTATTGCTTTGTCTGTTATTACAGATCGTTTGATAAGTACTGAATATTTATGCATGTTTAACCTAAATCACAGCATCGTCCATCTGTGAAGGACGTAGAATGTCAAACATAGTGAATGTAATTTCACCAAGTACAAAATGTTCCTGGATCAACATCTTTGTTGATCCTGGAACAACATTCCAAGCAACCAATCAGAATTGATGGATAAATTACAGCAAATGTCAGTTTTAGCCTTACAATCAGAGTTAGGTGCTTCTACACTCTTGTTTTTCAACTATCATTTCCATATGATTTTAGGGATAAAATATGGGTATAGAGTTAGGTTTAGGGGTAGGGATAGTGTTAGGTCTATGTTTTGGACAATAATGTTGATCCAGGATCAACAAAAGATGTTGATCCAGGAACATGTCTCACATTGCAAAATCACAGCAATCGTCAAACATACACAAACCAATCATAGCAGTGGGCGTCTACTTCCGAGTCTGTAAACCATTTTAGAGAGCATGAAAATGGAGAACATCGACAATGCAGCAGCCTTCAGTGAGACTTAACACATCATCATAGTGTTCACTGATGGTATTCACTTTTCACTATTATTTACATACAATTTAATCATTTTTAAATACAAATACTTAAAAATTATTTTGCTTTTAATCAGTTAAAATTCTTTATCAGCACAAATAAATGAATATATTAATAAAATACCGTACAGTAATACAAATTAGACATATAGTGGAACGAAATGTCGTGTCTCGCAGGACCACAGTGCTACATAAATACAGACATACAACAATGAAGTAAAAAACACTATAAACCTATACACTACTAACCTACTGACAGATTTAACTATAAGTATACTATAAGTATTTACCCTATACAAACTAAAAGAATAAAGGATAAAAAATACAACTATACGAATGGTTCACAAATACTGTACATGTACAAAGAGAGACATTTGAGTCAGCAGCTGGTTGGGGAACAGTGCAGGATGATTTGTAGTGCATGAGCATGTAAACATACATATATTGCTGAGTCTTTTGTGAGATTGTGCACACGCAGCAGTGTGTGTAAGTGTCCATAGTGCACATAGTGTAAAGTGTAAGTGTCCATAGTGTAAAGTGTCCATAGTGCACATAGAGGAGAGTGTGTTACTACAGGTGGTTTGTAGCACACTTGAATTGCACAAAAAATAAAAAATAAAATAAATTAAAAAAAATTTAAGTTCCATACAGTTTTTTCTTTGGTGTGGTAAGGTTTGGGGTGGGGGGTGGTCCATGTTCAGGAGGTAGGGGTTTGCATGGGGTTTCAGAGGGGGGTGGGGTGGTTTGAGTTCAGGGCTCTCACAGCCTGGGGGAAAAAGCTGTTGAGCAGTCTGGCGGAGCGGGCTCTGATGCTCCGGTACCGTCTTCCTGATGGTAGGAGCTGGAAGAGACGGGTGGAGTCCTTCACGATGCTGTTGGTTTTGCTGGAGCATCGTGTAAGGAAGATGTCCAGTATGGAGGGGAGAGGGGCACCGATGATCTTTGCAGCTGTGTTCACTGTCCGCTGGAGGGTCTTGCGGTCAGCAGCACTGCAGTTCCCGTACCAGACAGTGATGCAGCTGGTCAGCACACTCTCAATGGTGCCTCTGTAGAATGTGGTGAGGATGGGTGGAGGGAGACTTGCTCTTTTCAGTCGGCGGAGAAAGTGTAGGCGCTGTTGTGCCTTTTTGGAGAGTGACATGGTGTTGGTGGTCCAGGTGAGATCCTCTGTGATGTGCACCCCCAGGAATTTAGTGCTGCTGACTCTCTCCACAGTCGAGCTGTCGATGGTCAGTGGGGGGTGGTCAACGGAGTTTCTCCTGAAGTCCATCACAACCTCCTTTGTCTTCTCCACATTGAGGGACAGATTGTTTGTGCCACACCATTCAGCCAGCTGTGCCACTTCCTCTCTGTAGTGCGTTTCATCGTTGTTGCTGATGAGACCTGCCACTGTTGTGTCATCAGCAAACTTGATGATGTGGTTGGAGCTGAACTTGGCAGTGCAGTCGTGGGTCAGCAGTGTGAAGAGCAGCGGGCTAAGCACACAGCCTTGTGGGGCACCTGTGCTCAGTGTTGTAGTGCTCGAGGTGTTGTTGCCGACACGGACTGACTGAGGTCTTCCAGTTAGAAAGTCCAGGATCCAGTTACAAAGGGAATTGTTAAGGCCCAGCCGGTTTAGCTTATTTATGAGCTGTTGTGGGATTATTGTGTTGAATGCCGAGCTGAAGTCAATGAACAGCATTCTAACATAGGAGTCTTTATTTTCTAGGTGGGTAAGAGCCAGGTGGAGGGTGGAGGAAATTGCATCGTCCGTAGAGCGGTTTGGACGGTATGCAAACTGGAGCGGGTCGAGTGTGTTGGGGAGGCTGGTTTTGATGTTATGCATGACTAGCCTCTCAAAGCACTTCATCATGATTGGAGTCAGTGCTATGGGACGGTAGTCATTGAGACAGGAAACATGTGATTTCTTTGGTACCAGTATGATTGTTGTGGATTTGAAACACGTGGGGACGACTGCCTGGCTCAGCGAGGTGTTGAAGATATCTGTTAGGACATCTGTCAGCTGTGCAGCACAGTCTCTCAGAACACGGCCAGGTATGTTGTCAGGACCCGCAGCCTTGCGTGGGTTAATCCTAGATAGGGTCTTCCTTACGTCGGCTGGAGACAGACAGAGCGCCCGGTCGTTGGGAGGTGTGGGGAGTTTTTGTGCAGGTGTGTCATTCTGCATTTCAAACCATGAATAAAAGTGGTTGAGTGCATCGGGGAGGGATGTGTCCTCATCACAGGCCTGTGGCGGGGGCTTGTAGTCAGTGATGGTCTGAATGGCTTGCCACAGGCTCCGTGTGTCTCTGCTGTCTGTGAAGTGGTTGTTGATTTTTTGGGCATATGACCGTTTTGCTTTTTTGATGCCACAGGACAGATTGGCTCTTGCTGTTTTGAGGGCTGCTTTATCTCCTGATCTGAATGCTTCATCTCTGGTCTTTAGCAGCCCACGAACCTCTGCTGTCATCCATGGCTTCTGGTTTGCACGTGTGGTGATGGTCTTGGTGACTGTCACATCATCAGTGCACTTTTTGATGTAAGCAGTCACAGTTTCAGTGTAATCATTCAGGTCTGTGTGGTTGTTGTAGGTGGCTGCCTCTTTAAACATGTTCCAGTCTGTGTCCTGGAAGCAGTCCTGCAGTGCTGAGGTGGCATTGTCTGGCCATACTGTGATCTGCTTTTCAACCGGTTTGGTGAGTTTGAGAAGTGGTCTATATGCTGGGATTAGCATAACAGTGATGTGGTCGGAGTACCCGAGGTGGGGGCGGGGTTCAGCCTTGTAAGAGTTCTTAACTGTTGTGTAAACAAAGTCCAGTGTGTTGTTTCCCCTTGTTGCAAAGTTCACATGTTGGTAGAACTTTGGCAAAACTGTCTTTAAGTTTGCGTGGTTGAAGTCACCGGCTATGATGAAAAAGCCGTCGGGGTTTTTTGTTTGTTGTTCACTGATGGCGCTATACAGTTCACGAAGCGCGTCCTTAGCGTTTGCACACGGGGGGATGTAAACCGCAACGATAACAATGGCCGTGAACTCCCGCGGCAGATAGAACGGTCGACACTTCACAACCATAAACTCCACCAGCGATGAACAGTGTTTTGATAATACCGCAGCATTGTTACACCAGTCTTTGTTGATATACACACACAAGCCACCTCCGCGTGTCTTACCAGACAGTGATGAATCTCTGTCCGCTCGGAAGTTGGATAGCCCGTGCAGTTGAATGGCGGAGTCCGGGATGTTGTCGTTTAGCCATGTTTTGGTGAAAACAAACACGCAACAGTCCCTTGCCTCATGCTGTGTAGATCGACTGAGTTGAATTAAGTCCAGTTTGTTTTCCAGAGAGCGAGCGTTTGAGAGCATGAGTGTTGGAAGAGCCGGTCTTGAGGGGTTAGCTCTTAGCCTAGCTCGTATACCTCTGCGCTTACCGCGCTTCCGTACTCTCTCACACCGCTTGCGACGCTGCCTTGTGCGGGTAGCGTCAGTAGGCGAGGCCGCGGTCTCGAGGTCCGGCTCCAGCAGTAAACAAAGGCCTCGTAGCTTCTCAGTAGCTGCCGGTGAGAATTGATGCTCGTATGCGTTGCTGATATCCAGAAGACTTTGGCGATCATAGATGAATTCTGGGGTGATTTCCTTAAGAGTTAGCGGTAAACTTACACTATTTGGAGACGAACAGACGACATTAAACGACATAAAAGCACCGTCTTTGGGACCCGGAGCAGCCGCAGCGATCGATCGCGCCGCCATCTTCCTTCCTTCCTTGGTGAATAGGCTTTGGCGATATTGGTACCTGTTGTTTCACATCAGAATATTACAGTCAGCAGAGAAACATTTTCTAATTGGAACAACTGACTAAATCTTAATAAAATAAAACAAAATTAGAACATAAATTGGGATTTTAAAAAAGAATGTGAGATTTGTTTTATTTTACCTATTACATTGGACAGCAATGAATAAATGTATTTTCCTCAAGTTAGACTTAAATGTACTGTTTTTGCATAGTACATTATTCTGTAATAATAATTTCTGAAAGAATAAAATTGTACCCACGTATACAATAAGACTCAAAAAGAGACATTCAAACAGAATACTTACTCTCATAATTAAAATTGTCCTGCTTTTCAGAACCCTTTGTTAGGTTTCTTGCACCATATTTGAAGTCCCTCATAGAGATGATCTGTATAACATCTGTAGCAAATATCAGGATCTCATAGTTTGGGGAGACCAGGTAATAACTAATCTTTTGGGAAAGAGCATTGAGAATTCAAATATGTATGTATCTCATATGTATATGTATCTGATCAAAATGCTGGATTTCAGTGCAGATAATGTTTCCATAATGTGAAACAGGATTTTCAACGAGAGGCAGCAAGTACGCAGTGCATTGTGGGAGAAAATCCAGAAACACACTAATGTTGGTATTGTTGAGAGCATCACAATGGTAATTCTTCCTTTTCAAATATTGGTATTTATATTATTATCAAACCTTTAACATCAAAATGAACAACAATTAAATTACTGCTTTTAGATTTTAGGACCCGTAAGACCCGGAAGTCCCGTAACTCATTCAGGACATGCGCTAGGGCTTTCCTTACTGTGATATACCTAGTACACGGATTGCTGTAAAAACTCAATGGTGGGGAAGCGTTGTCTCTTATGCTGGGTACACACTAAAAGATTTTTCAAATCTTATAAGATCTTCAAAATGCGAGAGACCACAAACATGAGGACAAAAAAATCCTAGATTTAACAGTTTTTCTCCTATAGTGTGTGGTGTGCTGTCTCACACACCAACAGATTTTCAGCCAGAGTCTCAACTGTGAACATGGGAAATCTCGCAAAATCTCTGGAGACTTGAGAATAATTTTTTTTTTTTATTGCAATTTTAGAACAAAGAACATACAAGGGCAATAACATATAAATTACATCAAATACAATAATAAACAAAAAACAATAATAAATAAATAAAATAAAATATAAAAGCAATAAGAAAATTACATTTCCTTAAACAAGTATAAATAATTACAAATTATTCAAAGAATAGATTTAAGGCTTTAAAGTCCCAGTCTTTGGTAATGGCAGGAAGAAATTGCGATGATAGTGTCCAAATCCTTTTGTGCTCGCTTTCTGATTGGATATTGTTTAGTTTCACGTGATAATCTGCAGATCATGTGCGCATTTGTCCTCGGGATTCACCCCACACATCAGGATATCTGCTCGTAAATATTTAACATGTTTCACGATCGGGGGGCCTCCGACATTCTTCCGAGCAGATTCAGTCACTCTTAACACACCTCACAGCACAGGAAAATCTGATAAGATAATCTTTAGATCCACCAAGATAATCGGGACATTACCTAGGATTGTCGGAAGGGGAGAAATCGGCCCAAAATCAACCCGATTATCTTGTGGTGTGTACCCAGCATTAATTGACGAGATATCTCGTCAATGGCAGGGAAAGAATTAAGTTGTACCTTAACCTGTACCTTATCGTTAATATGTGTTTCTCAAAACATTCTTAGTTAAATATACCTTCTGTAAGTCATACTTTCATAAGGTTGGTCTAAACAAATCTTTACCTTATCACTTTTGACAGTTCACACTCTAAAAATGCTGGGTTAAATACAACCCAGTGCTGGGTAAATATTGGACAGAACACATGCTGAGTTGTTTTCAACCAATAGTTGGGTTAAATGTTTAACCCAACCTTCTGGACAGTAACCCAACCGCTGGGTCTAAACAACCCAATTGCTGGGTTCGTCCATATTTTACCCAGCGCTGGGTTGTATTTAACCCAGCATTTTTTGCACGGTTCTTAACATCTCATTCTATACAAATATAATAGTTGTACAAAATCAAAGACGGCATCATCTGCGGAGCAATTTAGTGTACTAAAACTTTAGGAAAAATAAATACAATTGCCGGCATGGCAGCAAATTCAACATCTTTTAGATCTTGTTCATCCGATTTTCTTGAAACAATTCAACTGCTTTTTCAACTTCCTTTTTCTCTCTTTTTCTCCGTAATAGTAGCTGTTGATTATATTTGTTGTGTTATGTTGTGTTGTCTCTTGTTGCGTTTTTATTGAGTAGGTCATCCAATAACAGGAATGAGTAATTTACACCAATAGGTGATGCGGCTGGGAGGTGATCTGGGCATATGTTATTCTTTCTTGGTTTTCTTCCCTGACGTGATGTATGTTGCAAAGCGAAAGTAAAAGAACCGCTTCTCACATAATGCAGTGAAGCAGCCCCTGCATAGAATGAATAATTGATTCTCGAGCGATTGATATCAACCTATTCAGCACCACTGCCATGGACAGCACCTGGTAATGTCGCACATTAGAAGGTATATCTTAAACAACCTCCTAAGGAATAGTTCAGGGAACAAGCCTAGAAATGGCACACATTTAGTTAAGACATACCTTTAGAGTCTTCAGCCAAATTACAGGTGGGACTGTGAAGTACTATTGATTAAGTATGATGACGATGTCATGCATGCACAGCTATGAACAGCAGTATAGCATAACAGCTTAGACGACATAGTTGAAACACACTGTAGAGAGGCTTTGCCACAGATTCAGCCATCCAATGCTGCTCAGCTATCTTGTCCTGTGAAGACCAACCCACCACAAAACAAGGCACAGGGCGCTTCTTCTAGATGCTTCGCCAGAAGCAGAGTTAGGGGGCTGAAAAGTAGTGTTATAACCTGGGCTCTAAATGGCATTGAGAGCACTTTTGGTGTATAGCCATGTCTGGGTGTAAGCCTCTCCGTACAATCATCTGGGACAAATTGCATTCAAGCACTGTTAATGGAGAGGGCTTGCAAATCTCTAACTCACTTCCCACAGGCTAGCGTGATCAGTAGTGCCATCTTAAATGACAGCACTCTCAAATCACTTGTTTCATTTGGCTCAAATTTTGGGTCTGGCAGCACCAAATACCAAAGATAAATCCCATACAGGCATTAAATGAGAGTGGGGAAGTTTCAATTTTGTACTCCCAAAGAAAAGTCATTATCAGGGTGTTTCCCAACTGAGAAACCTTCTACAGCAGTGGTCTCAAGCTCAATTCCTGGAGGGCCACAGCTCTGCAGACTTTAGCTCCTACCAGCTCCAAACTCACACCTGCATGGAGGTTTCTAGATTAGCTGGATCAGGTGTGTTTGATTAGAGTTGGAGCTAAACTGTGCAGAGCTGCGGTCCTCCAGGTGTTTGAGACCAATGCTCTACAGAGATAGGCAGCAATAGCAGCCACATTAACTTTCAGCATAGAGGGCGAGCTGCCATCTGCCAGCGACCTCTGTCTGCTCCGGAGGTCTACAACATCACCGACCCCCACTACTGCATCTCGCCCACAGCGGAGGCGCCACAAGCGGCGCGAGAGGAAGCAGAAGAGGGGTAAGCGCGGAGGTATCCGGGCAAGGCTAGCAGCTAACCCACACAAGCCAGCTATCCCCACCATCGTACAGGTCAACGTATGCTCTTTGGACAATAAACTGGACTACATCCGACTACTCTCAACTCAGAGGACTGTAAGAGACTGTTGTGTTTTTGTTTTCACGGAAACGTGGCTCAGCAACAGCGTGCCGGACTGCGTCATTCAGCTCAGCCAGCTATCATGCTATCGAGCGGACAGAGTTCTCGTCGAGGGAGGTAAGACCCGCGGTGGCGGGCTTTGTGTTTACATAAATGACGTGTGGTGATGCAACGCTGTTGTGGTCTGCAAACACTGATCACCCCTGGTGGAGTTTATGATTATTAAATGCCAGCCGTTCTATCTACCGAGAGAATATACAGCCATAATGCTCGTTGCTGTATACATCCCTCCCAACTCCAACAACAACAGGAGTGAGGCACTGAATGAACTGTACCAGCACATCAGTGAGCAGCAGAGAGCCCACCCAGATGCTTTTCTCATCTTGGCTGGAGACTTCAATCACGCAGACCTAAAGAGTGTGTTCCCAAAAATACATGAACATGTTGACTTTCCAAGACGGGGAAACAACACTCTGGACTTTGTTTACACCACCCAGAGGGGAGCTTACAAGGCCCTCCCCCTCCCCCATCTTGGCACCTCAGACCACATCACTGTCATGCTAATGCCTGCATACAGACCGATCGTTAAAGTCACAAACCAGTTCACAAACAGATTCAAGTGTGGCCGGAAGGGTCATCAGAGGCACTTCAAGACTGTTTTAACACCACTGACTGGAATATGTTTAAGCAGGTTGCCACATACAGCAACACCACAGACCTCCGAGGGTACTCAGAGACTGTCACTGCCTACATCACCAAGTGCATTGATGATGTAACAGTCACAAAGACCATCTCTGTCCGGGCCAACCAGAAGCCGTGGCTGACAGGGGAGGTCTACAGACTCCTGAATGCTCGGAACGCTGCCTTTAGAGCTGGAGATGAGGTGGGCCTGAGGACAGCTAGGGCCAATCTATCACGTGGCATCAGAGAAGCTAAGAGACAGTACTCCAGGAGGATAGCCCATCGTTTCAGCGACAGCAGAGACACTCGGAGCCTGTGGCAGGGGATTCAGATCATTAAGGACCATAAGCCCCCACCACAGACCTGTGACAGCATCATCCCCCTGCTGAATGAGCTGAATGCCTTCTTCGCTCGCTTTGAGGCACAAAACAGCACCACTGCACAGAAGAGTCCACCTCCTCTCGGCGACCAGGTGATGACGCTGTCCCCGGAGAGCGTGAGGAGATCCCTCAGCAGGATCAATGCATGCAAAGCCCCGGGTCCTGACAACATTCCTGGGCATGTACTGAGAGACTATGCAGTGGAACTCACCGATGTCTTCACAGACATTTTCAACATCTCGCTAAGTCAGGCTGTTGTCCCCACATGCTTCAAGGCTACCACCATTATTCCAGTCCCGAAGAAGTCATCTCCATCCTGCTTCAATGACTACCGTCCAGTTGCACTTACTCCTATCCTCATGAAGTGCTTTGAACGACTAGTCATGCACCACATCAAGTCTGTCCTCCCCCCCTCCCTGGACCCCTTCCAGTTTGCATATCGGTCCAACCGCTCGACCGATGACGCCATCACCACTGCCCTCCACCCAGCCCTCACACATCTGGACAAAAAAGACTCGTATGTCAGAATGCTGTTCATAGACTTCAGTTCAGCATTCAACACAATCATCCCTCAACAGCTCACTCACAAATTGGTCTAGCTGGGGCTCAACACCTCTCTGTGCAACTGGCTGTTGGACTTCCTGACTGGGAGACCTCAGGCAGTACAGGTCAGCAGTAACACATCCAGCACCATCACACTGAACACAGGGGCCCCCCAAGGATGTGTGCTGAGCCCCCTCCTCTTCACTCTGCTGACCCACGACTGCACACTGTCACACAACTCTAACCTTTTTTAATAAGTTTGTGGATGACAAGACTGTGGTGGGTCTCATTAGCAACAGAGATGAGACAAACTACAGGAGAGAGGTGAGCCGCCTGGCCGGGTGGTGCAGTGACAACAATCTCTCTCTGAATGTGGAAAATACGAAGGAGATTGTTGTTGACTTCAGGAGAGTGCACAATCAGCATGCTCCTCTGACCATCAACGGTGCGACTGTGGAGAGAGTGAGCAGCACCAAGTTCCTGGGTGTGCACATCACAGAGAACCTCTCCTGGACTAACAACACTGCGGCACTGGCCAAGAAAGCACAGCTACTCTACTACCTGGTGGTGGACGAGGAGATACCCCCCTTACTATGTAAAGCGCTTTGAGTGCCTAGAAAAGCGCTATATAAATGTAACGAATTATTACTTCCTCTGCAAACTCCCCATCATGTGCACCTTCTACAGAGGCACCATCGAGAGCATTCTAACTAGCTGCATCACTGTGTGGTATGGCGCTTGCAACGCGTTCTGCCGCAAGTCACTTCAACGCATAGTGAGAACAGCTGAGAAGATTGTTGGTGTCTCTCTCCCCTCCCTCCAGGACATCTACAGCACTCTGCATGGCAGGTGATCCCACCCACCTGACACACAGCTTCTTCAGACTGCAGAGTCTCCAGGCCAGGACCAGCAGATTGAAGGACAGCTTCATCTATCAGGCTGTCAGGAAGCTGAACTCCCTCCCGACCTTGCCCCCCCCTCCCCTCTCTTACCCCACGCACCACTGAACTCTGAACCTTCCGACATAGCTGACAGAGAGACATTGCCTGACAGGCCTGACAGGTGGTGTCTCAATCAGCATGGACCTGGTGGCAGACCTTGCAGACCCACCTATCACATCCATCAGGACAGCTCTTAAGAAAGTTTCCACTGTGCAGTGCTCATGTCCAGAATTCCTACAAAATAAACAAAATAATGAGTCCATTCCATCTGTCTCAGTGAAACCTGCTCCAGAGTCAGTATCAGCCATTGAGTCTGTTTCATTCCCAGAGTCCAGTCCTGAGCATGTTCCAGCCCCTAAGTTCAATTATAGGTCAATTTCAGTTCCAAAATTTGCTCCAGTCTGATCCAAGTCTGGAGACTACCAAAGCCTCAGTGCTTCATTTCACAGTTCAGTGTCTTTTCAGTGTCTACTTCACACCATACCTTTTTTTTACCTAAATAAATGTTAGTACTTTTTACTAGCAATCTGAGGAAAAACCCATTTATTCTGACAGATGTGTTTTTTGCAATCTTTAATTGAAATCCATTCAGAGAGTTCTGCCCTGGGATAATTCATAACCCCCTGTGCTGGTGTTAGATCTCTAAAAGCAGCACGACACCGTATCTCTATTCCGAGGCTTTTATTTATTCTGAACAGCACTTCACATCTGCACGCTATACATACTCTCTTCTTTTTCTAACTCTCCTCCTTCTACCTTTTCTCCTACTTAGCGCCTCTAGCGCCAGCACTAGGTATTACTTAAGACTCAACAGCTGGCCACTCTACTTACTTTATGCTGTTACCTCCTACTTCTGCATCTGGTAGCTGCCACCGGACATTATGATTTCTTTTTACTTGTCATTAACAAAAGCATTTACTTTTTCTTTTTTTTTTACTGTATAAATTGTATGAAAATAGTACATTATTAGCAAGACAGGCAAGGCAAGTTTATTTATATAGCACATTTCATACACAGTGGTAATTCAAAGTGCTTTACATAAAAGAAAGTGAAATACACATTAAAAATCAACAAAAACATGGAAATAAAAATAATAAAAACAAGGAATTTTAAAATGATATAGAAATTGATTTAAAATAAATTTAAAGAAAATGATTATACTTAAAATTCATTGCAGTCAGTTCGGACATATAGCACAGTGCTCATTCAACAAATGCACAGTTAAACAGATGAGTTTTGAGTCTTGATTTAAATGTGGCTAATGTTTTAGCACATCTGATCTCTTCTGGAAGCTGGTTCCAACTGCGGGCCGCATAATAGCTAAAAGCAGACTCCCCTTGTTTTGTGTGAACCCTTGGTATTTCTAACTGACTCGATCCTAATGATCTGAGTGGTCTGTTCAGTTTATATTCAGTGAGCATATCAGCAATATATTTAGGTCCTGGGCCATTGAGTGACTTATAATCAAGTAAAAGTACTTTAAAATCAATCCTAAATGTAACTGGAAGCCAGTGTAAGGACCTGAGGACTGGTGTGATATGCTCAGATTTTCTGGTTCTAGTCAGAATCCTGGCAGCAGCATTCTGGATGAGCTGCAGTTGTCTAATGGTCTTCTTGGGAAGGCCGGTGAGGAGACCATTACAGTAATCCACCCTGCTGGTGCTAAAGGCATGAACAAGTTTCTCCAAGTCTTGACTGGAAACAAAACATCTAATTCTTGCAATGTTTTTGAGATGATAGTATGCTGATTTAGTTACTGCTTTGACATGACTACTGAAACTAAGGTCTGTCTCCAGAATCACCCCAAGATTTCTGACTTGATTTTTAGTTGTTTGACCCCTAGAGTCAAGGTATGCATTCACCTTGAGAACTTCATCTTTGTTTCCAAATGCAATGACTTCAGTTTTCTCCTTGTTTAACTGAAGAAGGTTCTGGCACATCCAACTGTTAATTTCATCAATGCATTGGCAGAGGGAGTCAATGGGGCTGTAGTCATTTGGAGATAAGGCTAGGTAAATCTGGGTATCATCAGCATAGCTGTGATAGGCAATTTGGTTCTTCCTCATTATCTGACTTAGTGGGAGCATATACAGGCTAAACAAGAGCGGTGCGAGAATTGAGCCTTGTGGGACGCCACATGTCATGGCCGTCCACTTAGACTTATGCTCTCCTATACTCACATAATATCCTCTCCCTTCTAAGTATGACCTGAACCATTTGAGTGCCATCCCAGAAAGCCCGACCCAGTTTTCCAGTCTCTCTAGAAGTATGTTATGATCGACAGTGTCAAACGCAGCACTAAGATCTAGTAGTACCAGCACTGATATTTTGCCAGAATCAGAATTGAAGCGAATATCATTTATTATCTTAATGAGTGCTGTCTCTGTGCTGTGATGTGCTCGGAAACCAGATTGAAAATTGTCCAGGTATCCATTTGAGTTTAAGTAGTTGTTCAGCTGATTAAAAACTACCTTTTCAATAATCTTACCTATGAATGGAAGATTTGATATGGGTCTATAGTTGCTCAGCATGGTGTTATCAAGATTGCGCTTTTTCAGAAGGGGCTTAACAACTGCAGTTTTAAGGGAGTTTGGAAAAGTCCCAGAAAGAAGTGAGGCGTTCACTACTTCTAAGAGATCAGCTTCTAAACAGTTAAGCACATTTTTGAAAAAGGATGTGGGAAGTGTGTCAAGATAGCAGGTTGAAGATTTAAGGTGCTGTACTATTTCTTCCAAAATTGTATCATTTTTTTTAAAAACACACAGTCACTTCTTTTTGAAATTGCGGTCGAATCTGTGTGACCTCTGCATGACTTGAGGATGTGCCAATCTCCTTTCTGATATTATTGATCTTCTCAGAAAAGAAGGAAGCAAACTCATTGCATTTGCTGTCGGAGAGCATTTCACTGGGAATCTGACTTGGGGGGTTTGTCAGTCTCTCAACAGTCGCAAAAAGAGTACGAGTGTTGTTTAAGTTACTATTTATAAGGTTTGAAAAGAAAGTCTGTCTAGCTGTGGCTAGTTCCACATTGAAAGCATGAAGGCTGTCTTTATAGATGCTATAGTGAATTTCGAGTTTCGTCTTCCGCCACATCCGCTCAGCTTTTCTGCATTGTCTTTTCATGCTCTGAACTGCTGTTGATTTTCTCCAAACTGATTTTTGTCTGCCAGTCTTCTTGCTGACCTTTATCGGAGCAATATCATCAATAATATTCTTAACTTTTGAGTTAAATAACTCCAGGAGAAGATCAACAGGGTCTGCAGAAATGCTTGGTGTTAATGATATTGCCTTCATAAATAGCGCACTAGTGTTCTCTTTAATGCATCTCTTACTGATAGAGACAGATCTAGATTCAGTGGTGACTGAGATCAATATATCAAAGAAAATACAGAAGTGATCAGATAGTGCTACATCCTTAATTACAATGGATGAGATGTTTAGACCT
This sequence comes from Barbus barbus, assembly GCF_936440315.1. Lineage (NCBI taxonomy): Eukaryota > Metazoa > Chordata > Actinopteri > Cypriniformes > Cyprinidae > Barbus > Barbus barbus. The sequence goes on from NC_136721.1 coordinate 11,159,358, forward strand.
CTACTGATGAGTAAATCTAGAGTGTGTCCACGATTGTGTGTGGGTCCGTGCACATGCTGACTCAGGTAAAAAGTGTTGAAAACAGTTATAATTTCTTTTGTAGTTTTGATTTCTGCATTATCCATGTGAATGCCTGACAGTAGCAGATCCCCTGCAATAGCAAAACAGTCAAACTCTGAGGAAATCATTGCTAATAGTTCAGTGAACTCATCAACAAAGGCTGGAGAATATTTAAAGACAGCATTGTAATTATATCTGATTTTGTACAAAATGAAATTCCTTGTTATATCTATTATAGAGATTTGCCCAATTTATTTTGGAAAATGTGTCCACTAAAACTACAATGAAATAGCCATCAGCAAATAGTTCTGGTACGTCACATTGTATGTTTTTCCATTGGTTGGACAAATTACACAAATTCCAGCAAAGCCACTCACTGTTGGTTCTTCTAAATCATGAATTTTGCTTTTCTTGTTGCTACAGAGATTGTTGGAGCGAAGTTAAATAATTTTGACAATGGATCTGATGACACTGAAGGTGAACCTGAAGCATGTAAAAAGCTGAATGAGCTCAAACAGAACCCACTGAGGAGGTCAACTCTGTCACAGGTCTTCAAAAAAAGTAGCCTATAGCAAATGTCTTTTCTGTTTATTTACCCACCAATAGGAAAAATTCACTCAATGTATTTTTTAAAAATTAGTAAGTGCATAGTTGGATTTAATTTATTATAGATTTGGGTGATGGGTTTATGTATGACATGCGTGTTTGCCATCACACTGTCCATTTTTCCAGCAATTATACAAAACCTTCTGCCTTATTTGGCAGCAAAAGGGAGTCTGTACAAGCTGTCTAGCTCATGCTTTATGTTAGTCAAAGCACTGTGATTTTCATAATTTTTCTTATTGATCTCTTATAGATAACATCTTCGTACCTTTGTGTTCATTCATTGTCTTCAATGTGATGGACTGGATTGGCAGAAGTCTCACTTCTAGTCTTCAGTGCGCGAGTCTTGTCAGAGCCTGTCTGTCACGAACTCCAGTGAGAGTGCCCATGAGCTCCTCCAGAGGGCACTCCTCCCAAGTCCTTTACCATTATGTCATGGACTACATTTCCCATTATCCTTTGCTTGTGCTCATTATGAGCTAATTTCTTCCACCTGTGTGTCATTTCCTAGTTTGGCATTGTCTATTTAAGTTTCTTTCATTTGTAATCAATTTTTTTTTTTACATGAAATTACATATGTATGTTTTTACATTTGGTGTGGTTTTATATTTTTTAATTATTTTTTATTAATTATATATATGTATGTGTGTGTGTGTGTTTTTAGGTGCATCCATCTATTTATCTTTTACATTTTGTATGCTTTTTTTATTTTTTGTTTTATTTGTTATTTACACAGTTTTTTTTTTTTTGCAAATGTTTTATGCACTTCATCTTCAACCTGTAAGTAACTGCAGAAACCACTCCCAGGAACAGGTTAGATTTGCCGTTGCCTTGCGGAATTTTGTGGGTTTAACATCAGCTTACTTGTTTTCAAAACATCACTGTTAGATTATATGAGTAATGGCAAATTATTCCACTTTAGCACTCTAGACCAATGAATACACTAAGCACTCAACTAACACTCTAAGTTTATATATATATATATATATATATATATATATATATATATATATATATATATATATATATATGCTTAGATTAACAAAATACACAATATATGATATTTTTTAGGGTAATTTATTTTTCTTCCTTCTAAATTCAAAATGTAAGCCATTTGTATGAAGGGAGAGCAGATGTCTCTTATTAACAGTGCCAGTGTAAAGAATGATATTCTGTCAGGTTTTTGTACTCTTCAACCACTACTGGCATGAGACAATTTTTCCCAACATAAGAGATGGACCACTAACAAGATCAGACAGCAACTGATGGGTGTCACGGGATATCAACTGGTGACGTACAGGACTAAATCACTGCAGCAAAGCTGTCCATTACATCTGACATTGTTCCTGGAGTTAGACATTTAAGAGTTTCGTGAATTTAGGAGTAGGGTGTAGGGGATGTTGTGGGTGGTGTACATGTCAGGAAGGGCTTTACAAGTCGCTCTCTCCATACAGGGCACTGGAGAAGGATATATAATCAAGGGCACCTGGGGGAGCATCACCACCAATGTACTTGGTCATGCGGCTGATACAGTATTCAGCTTGTTCTGGGGGCAGCTCCCTCCTCAGCTCTTCCACTGTAATGTATGTCTGCAGAACACAGTAAAAAAAAAAAATAGTACTTAGACAACAGGAGCCATGTTTAGCAGATTTTCCTATAGGTTCTTTTAGTTGTTCTTAGTTTGTAATTACCTTGTCAGAAGCCAGGATCTTGAAGGAGGCCATGACCTGCTCAACAGTGTCTGTCTCGGCAGTCTCCCTGGTCATGAAGTCAATAAAGGCCTGGAAGGTGACAACTCCTGTGTTGTTGGGGTCCACCAGAGTCATAATGCGTGCAAATTCAACTTCACCCTAAAAAAATTATGGAAGTGTTCATGTAAAAGAAAGTAGATTTTGCATCCTTGTGTTTCTGTATTATTGTAACGCAAAGAAAAAAGCAGTGAGAGTCATACTCTGACCAGGACTAAATGCACTCACCAGATCATAACCCATAGAAATTAGGCAAGCACGGAAGTCATCAGGATCCATCATGCCATTCCTCTTCTGCAAATATAAAAAAAGAACATGTTTACTCTACAGTTTGGGTAAAGTTGCAGAACTTTGCTTATTTAAAGATGAAACCAAAGACTCCATGTATTGCTAACCCGGTCAAAGTGGTTGAAGGAGGCTCTGAATTCGTTCAGCTGCTCCTGGCTGATGCCCTTGGTGTCACGGGTCAGGATCTGGTTCTCAACCTCGTTGATCGTGCGGGCGATAGTAGTGAGGAGCTGCTCCCATCCCACACGCACATGCTAAAATAGATAATTAGATAATTAAAAGAATTAGAAAATAGGAATCATGTCTTATATGGAAGGTGAGATTAAAGGGACTTAGAAGTCTAATTGTGCAAGACACCTTACCTTAATGGCATTTAAATTTCAAAGAGGAAATACATTTCAGAATGAACAGAAAATAGCTGATTGTCAATACCTCCATAGTGTAGTTGGTGTGCTTGTTGTCAAAGATAAGACCCTCCTGGCTGAGCTGATGGTCTCCTTCCAGTTTGTCAATATTGGATTTGTAATTAATGATGTTCTGCTCATATGTTTTCAGATTGCTCATCTGTTCCTCTAGAGAACCGGAAATATCAATTGACACATGGCTGATTTCCTGTTGAACAAGAGGAAGACTTAGTAATTTTAGTTTTTTCATAGCATGTGACATGTAGCTACTGTGAGTGAGTTGTACGGTGAAACACCTCCATCTTGGTCTGAATCCAGGGTCCAATGATATTGGCCTGAGCAGCAAACTGGCGTCTCAGCCTCTCATTGGACTGCTGCCTGGCTACTTCCTCCTGCAATATCTGGTCACGCATTGGGACCAGTTGCTTCACCTGTTGTTAGGAAGGAAGCAACATTCCTCAGTGAAGAAGTGGGAAAGGACATCTCCTAGCTCAAAGAACACAATACATTGAGCCATCTTGCTGATTAAGCTGAAATGGTAAAATAAAGATTGTAAAGTACTTACAGCTTCCCATTTGTTGCTAATCTCCTGAGGAGAAAGGACAGTGTAGGGATTCTCGCCCACTACCTTGATCCCATATGTCTGAGCTATCTTCAGGATCTCGTTATGAATGCCCATGATGGCCATGCGTTCTTTATCAGCTTCTGGTAGGGTGGCCTTGAATTGGTCATGGGCTGTGATCAAACTCTAAGGAATAGCAGAAAATATCAGGACAGAACAAAATGACGTTAAGACATGGTGAGTAAGGAGACAATTGAAAGATGGTACAAAAAATGTTCCAGGAAATGTTCCAGTCTATTACAGAAGAACACCACCAACATCCTTCTCACATAACAGACTGATAAGATGCTAAAGCCAGTTTGCAATGTCATTGAAAAAGATAAGCACTCCTTCAGGCATTCAGTGTTTGTCTTTTACCTGAATCTCCTCAATACTGTGAACAATGAACATGTCTTGCAGATCTTCCATAGCTCCATCCATCCAGTTGTTGAAGGGAGCTGCCCGCTTGGCGAACTCCAGGTACAACTGGTCAATTGTCTCCCAAAGCTTCTCCACACGCTATGGCAACGAAAGACAAAGATCACAGTGACCTCACATACTTTATCTACTGTAAATTGTATATTTAATCCTACTCTTCATTGGCTAAATGTGCAAAAGAGTCTTAATGTTTGTGGAAGTGGAATCTACATTAGTTTAACCACATTCTCAATTCAAGTGTAGATTTAGACAATTGAGGAGGACAGCTATACCGTAACAACCAAGATGTTGTCATATGCATGTACCTCCAGTGATTCTCTCCTTTTCTGGGTCAGGGTGCCCAGGTTGTCCCACTGGTCACAGATGCCCTGGCATCGGGCATTGATGGTAGCAGCATCATAATAGTCCAGTTCACTAAAGAGCAGCACATCTTTATAATCATTACAATTACCTACTGTAAACTATAAGAAAGTACTCTTTGTATTTCAAGTGAGCTGAGGTGCATCTATCTTACTTGAGCTCCTGTGCAATGGCAGCAATCTGCTCCACTCTGTCCTGGTGAGCAGCCAGGTCACTCTCAAAGGCCTCGTGTTTCCTCATCATAGCACGGATCTCCATTAGAAAGGCTGACTCATAGTCTTTCTGAGATAGCAGCTCCTCTTTTCCTGTGTTGAACATTACAAAACGCAATGAGAAGGAATATGTCAGTTCTCAGAGTAGAGTGACAATGGCTGACTAAGTTCAGAGAGGTAGTGATTAATACCTGTGGTCCATGATTCGTGCAAGGTAGACTTCTGCTTAAACTTCTCGGCCAGGTGGTCCAGTCTCTCCAGACGACGGATTTCTGTGAGCAGCCACTCCTCGTAACCCTTCTCTACCTGCTCCAGACCCTTCCAGGCATTGGCAATGTCCTGCAGGAGAGGAGCCCAGGTAGAACTTACTTACTTTTAACTCTCTCTGTGGGGTAATCGAAAGCCAAGATAATTTACCCTGTATACAAATGTTGAAAATGAGAAAATGAGCAGTACATACTGAAACCATTTTGCCCTCAGAGGGCATGAAGGCAGGCCTGTTGCTGAGCCTCAGCTTGGTCTGTAGGGTGTTAAAGTTGATCTCCAGCTGACACTTCTCCTGAACCTTGGGTGGCTTATGCACACGACGGTAATCCCTGAAATCCTCTAGTTTCTGCTGCATGGCATGCATGGTCTGCTCTGCCACGCGGTTCTCCAACCAGGGGATGGTCCTACAGATCCACTCCAGAAGCTAAGGTCAAAACCATGGGGAGAACCAAGACTCAGCAAATCAACAAAACATTGTCCATCTAAAAGATAATTTCAGTTTTCTTACCTCGCTGGCCAGTTTCTCATATTCTTCCATCAGCTTCTCATTTTCCTGGTTCACGGCCAGCACTTTGCAGATCCTGTTAGCTGCTGTCTCAGCCTGGAGGACAGTGTGACTGATTACAAAGGGGAAACAAGGTGGGCAATTACATTCTAAAAAGGAGCAACTCTCCTTCCTTTACAGATGTTCATCTCCAGAAGAACTCCCTTACCTGCTCTGCTCCAGCGAAAGCATGGTAGAAACATGACACATAGGTCATGATAGCCTTCTCATCAGGTTTCGGAGTGTTCACAATGTCTGATATGGAGACAAACATAAAACAGTTCCTGAAACCATTTTATTTGTGAAACATATCACACTGGATTCTCAAAGAGTTCATACCATCTGCATCAAGCATTTTAGGGATGTCAAGGTATTTCTCTGCTACCTCAAAAGCAGTGTTGAGGTTGCCAATAGGGTCATCCTGCAAGGGCAGACATAGCCAGGAAGAAACTCAATGAAAAAAGGTAAATAAAGAAACATTTTTCCACAGTCTACAACTGAAAGTTGCTAGAAAAGGCAGTTAACCATATACCATTCATCATGGAAAGATATTGTTCATACCCATACACTTCATAATCACCACGCTTGAATGTGACGCATGCTATTTTATATGCTGCAGAACATTATAATAAAACAAGCAAAATTTGAATTCATGTCTAAGAAATAATAAATAAATTCAGTTAAAATATTTACAAAGAAGTTCTGTGCTAGGTGATAATATAATAGCCCTTTGATATATATCATGATTTATACCGTGATTATCATATTTATGTACCATGATACATTACATGGTACTCTAAAATATTTCAAGGGAATACCATGATATTAAAATCATTGTAAAGCCATAATACATGTTAAAAAAGCAACACGGTATTACCATGGTAAGATAACCAATAAACAAGGTAGTACTTGCTATTTTGTTAGTCGGGTGGCAATAACATCATAAAGGTAAAGAAAACAAATGAAATGAGACTTTTTTCCACTTAAGAACTGTGCATTCACAGCCAAAGAGACAAAGTTAGTTGCAACAGGACTACGATGACAGGTATAGTGTAAGGGAAAAGGTGAGTTTTTACTGAAACATAACAGATGAATGGACAGATAGCAAATGAACAAAAAGAAGGCAGAGATGCACTATGAGAAACAGGGCGATGGCACCTTGCGCAGTTTGGAGTAGTCGATGAGGTCAGGTCTGTGTCTGTGGATGAGGGCACAGAGAGCCAGGCCATCCTTCCAACTAAGACACAGACCACAAGCAAAGGAAGAACACAGGGAGAAAGAACAAGAAAAGAAAGTTGGAAATGATTAACAAAACGATGAGTGTTTTGCAGAGACTCTATGGGAGAGTTTAGAAGTATGTGAAGCATGATGGATAATGAGAAGGATGGCTTTTAAAGAGAGATAATGTACACATGTGCGACAGGAGCCGTAAACGGTTAAACAGAGTAAAAGATTGTGAAATGAAGCCAACATGCTGTTCTCTCAACAGGAGTGATGCAGAAATCACCTGATGTGGAAGTTTTGCACGTTGACATTCCTGTAGGGGGCAGTCTTCCTCTGACACCACAGCAGCAAGCCCTCCTTAGCAGAGGTCTCTGTGAGGAAAAAAGGTCAGCAGATCAGTTTCACTGACTATACAAAATATGATGCCGAATCAATTCAAAGGTATGCTCAATTGACCTCCTTCATGAAACTTGCTCAGAGTTGTTATTTAAATGTGTGCATGTTAATGAACACTTGCATGCACATTCATAATTAGCATAATCCCCACCCATGAATTTCATTAAATTGTTAAGCTTGCAAACAAATAGGCTTACTACTGGTGCTCAGAATAATAGTAATGTATAATAAAAAGAAATACGGGCTATGCGGCTGTTTTCAATAATTTTATCAAAGAAGTTATTAGTGATATTACATTCGACACCAAAACTCCAAAGCTTGTCAAAAAACACAATTCACATTAAATGTATTGCAGCTTGATTCGTTTTGCCAAAAGCATGCTATCGATGACATTCAAAGCATTGTTTGTCTGAACACCACGAGAATCCTGACACCCAGGCCAATTTTCCTTATTTTATTCATATATTCATATATTTATTTTTAACCAATAAATATTTAACCAATACAGTGTAAATCCAAAATAAAATGTACCTATGAAATAAGGCAAATACAGGCATAGTTAAAAGGACAGATTCAATTTATGAACTTTATTTAATTCCTATGAGTGTATTGCACTAAAATAAATACCATTAAAACAACAAAATGAAAAAAACTAATGTTGCAGGATGTAAAAAAAAGCCTTGATGCATTGCAAAGCTTCATTTTGCATCACAATAATTTAATCAATTTTATGGTATATAGTGTTATATAGACCTATGTCTGTGTGGTGTCGAGCAGGTGTAAATTTACTAACACTAAACCAAATACTAATAACTAAATAAAAATAGCTTCTACAATGGCACTGGAAACTAAAAACCTTCCTGTGATGCTTCATCTACACCTCTAGGTGTCAATACAAGTTCAACTCAGCTTTCACACCAACCAGCATGACATAAAAGATTAGTGGACCTTGAAAAAACACTACTCTGCAGAGGTGCTAATGTGTCAGATGTTTGGAGCCTCTCACCCTCCACTGAGATGTCCTGGATTGCAAAGCGCAGGATGATGGTCCAGATCATACCGAGGGTCATTTTCACATTACCATCCACAATCTCTGCAAGTCAGAACAGCCAGAAAAAAAACAGTTATGAAAAGGGAAAAGGAGAAGAATAAAGTGGCTTAAGGTGCTTATATTAGAGAAACTGAAGCAGAAGAGGTTTGTAAAGCCTCACCTTCAGCACCGATGGAGACCAGTTTCACTCCCTTGCTGCTGATAAAATCCAGGGCCTTGTTTACATTGGCGATTTTGTGGAAACGCATTTTGCCTTTGTCTGGTTTAGGGAGTCTCTCACCTGATATAACATACAGACACACCAAATCATACCATAAGGACATGTATAGAAATATTCCTTTGCTTCATGTGAGACTGTTAATGGGGGAAGTGTAGCGTAATAATGGCCACATTATCTTTACATGAGCTACATTTGGGAATCTGAAAGCTGTAGATATGAAATACGTGACCCTGGATTGTAGCAATAGCCAAAAATACTTTGTATGGGTCAAAATTATCGATTTTTCTTTAATGCCAAAAATCATTAGGATATTAAGTAAAGATCATGTCCATGAAGATATTTTGTAAATTTCCTACCATTAATATCAAAACGTAATATTTCACTAGTAATATACATTGCTTAGAACTTCATTTGCACAACTTTAAAGGCGATTTTCTCAATATTTTGCACCCTCAGATTGCAGATTTTCAAATAGTTGTATCTCAGCCAATTATTTATTCAGCTTTTCAGATGATGTATAAATCTCAATTACAAAAAAATTAACCCTTATAACTGGTTTTGTGGTCCAGGGTCACATATGGGAAATGCAGAATACAAACCCATAACTAATAAAGGGACCACAGTCAAATACAGTTCCACAGGTGCGAAGCTGATATTAGTCAATGTAACACATGAACAGAACACTGATATGGGTCGCTGAGCACAAGTCTCATCTACAGATCCAGTGAGAACCTTACCTGAGATAACCTCCAGCAGCAGCATGAGTTTGAGTCCATTTCTGAAGTCTTCCTCAATGTTCTCGATCTGTGTCCCTGCCTTACGCAGGTGAGAGTTGCACCAGGCAGTGAAGGTCTGAAGGGAAAAAAAGATGGATCTTTTTAAGCAGTCATCCATTTACACACCATCCATCATGTTTCATTTTGTTCAAAGGTGCGACACAATGTAGTCATATAGAAACACAGAGGATGTCATCCTTTTACGTGAAATAATTTATGTCAAATAATTAATTTTGTAAAAATTAATAAAAACATGAAATGAAACAGACAAAATAAAAAAAAAATTCTGAGGGCATTTGCCCCCAAATTTAAAATATCTTCCTTTTTTTGAGTGTCATTTTTGCCTTGAGCAAAGGTTCGTTTCTGTCCCTGATCTACACATAGTTGGATCAATAAGCAGCGTCGACTGTACATGCCTCACTGGGAGCCCCAGCGTAAGAGAGAAGGGGACAGAGAGCGAGTGAGGTGACTGAAGAATGCCAAGGCCCAACGTAATTTGATGTAAGTCTGGAAGCGGAGACCCTTTTGCAGCAGGTGGCCACACTTCAAATCACCCCCCGCCAAAGATCACTAAATTTAGCCTGGGAGGTTGAGGTGAAGATGAGGAGGAGGAGGAGGAGAGGCAGAGAGGGGGAGTGAAGAAAGCTATATTGGGGAGCCATGAGACACCGGCAGCTGAAAGCACAGCATTCCTGGAACAGACAATCAAAACACTACAGCGAGAAAAAATATGTGATGTTCCACGACACTGAGCCATTTATTACAGTTATAATCAAAAGCAATAAACTTCACAGTGTGTTATTTTAAATTGGAGACTGAATGACAGAACATGGATTCAAGAAATAAAAAGGGCAATTGTTTTAGTGGCCACCCAAGTATGTGCACCAGGAATATGAAACTTTTTTCATTTTTTCATTATTTTATGATAACTTAATGAATTAAAAAAATCGAGATGTGCAAACAACTATTCAAAATAGCCTGCAAAATATGTGCTGCTGCAACACACTGTTGATTCCAGTTGAATCTTGATCTGAAGTTCTGTTTCTACTGTCAGATACTGTACAGTGATGACTACAGCAGAGACGGTCTCTATCACCAAGGATTTATTTTAGCCTTGCCATCCATTGGCACTCCAGTTACATCATCACTTCAACTATTCCTGTCATACATACAAAATACTGTACAAAAGCTTTGCATTAATGAGTCAGCTGACTGCAGTCCCGCTGCTATCATGACAGGGCATTGTTTAAAGTGAAGACTTTACAATTCACACATCGACATATGCAAACACACAGATCATATATTCTACATGTTATTGTATATTTGTATAAATTAAAGGGCCACAGAGCACAAAGCAGATTTAGATCCATGTATGTATATATTATTTCAACATTTAATCAATTTATTTGCACATTTGGCTATCATATATATATATATATATATATATATATATATATATATATATATATATATATATATATATATATATTAGTAAAAATGGAAGAAAATACTATTTCAGTCCTTCTAATTTAAAATTTAATGTCAAATTCAATGTTACTTCCCGTATTGCTTTGTATTTGTGAAGTTTACTAGCAATTTCTGAGTGAAAACTGTTTCTACACCAATTTTTACACAATTGTGAGCAACTTTTTCCTTTTTAAAACACATAAACATGAATATACATAGAAAAAAAAAAGAACATTAAGAATAGAGACTATTGCAAATGTTTTACCCACTAAAGAATTTCACCTGAGGGAAAATTCTGTTTTACAGTCTCGCTCTTGTTAACTGATCAAAACTGCTGCTAGATTATTTATGCTCTACAGATGACAGAATAGCCACAAGCACATTCCACTGGATCATGCATTCTCTTTTACAGTAGCAGGAAGAAATTACTGAAGCTACTAAGGGTTTCCTTATTAACATAACTTTTTGACACCACCTTAAGCTTATAGGCCTTTAAATACTTTAAAACTTATCCAATTATGTTTTTTTTTTTTTACCGTAAATCTGTTGCATCTATACTCAATCTATTTTAGATGGCTACGGATGTGTTTCAGTTCTATAGATGGATCTCTCACAAGTTTGCATTACTACTACGACAAGAACCAAAACCCACTGTCCAAATCCAAAGTCATTCTGTGAACCAGACATCTATGAAAGATGTGCTAGTGTCACTGTAAAAAGTTAAAAAATTGAGGAAACCCGTTGCCTTAAAATAATTAAGTAAATAATAATTGGAAAAAAAAAAAAAAAAAAAAAAAGTTAAGTGACAACTGACAATTCACACTTAACATACTTTTTTATTATTACTCAATTTTTTTAAGTTATGTCAACTTATCACTTTTTACAGTGATAAGAAGACTATTTATGAAATGTGTGTCATCAAGCAGCACGCAGACTCAACCAGAGTAAAACAAGCAAAGTTTCACAGAAGTAAAATATTTCATTGTGTTTGGGGCAAATATCTGCACTGGGCTGTAGATAACTGCTGTAATCACTGTAATAAAAAAAAAAAAAAAAAAAAAACAAAGTTTCATCTTAAAATAATTTATTACCCTGCTGACTTAAAGATTTTAGTTTAGTCAACTAAAATATTCCAGTTGTCCCTTAAACTAACTTTGAGTATCTTAAAATTTCAAGTTGACTAAACAAAACATTGTAAGTCAGCAGGGTAACAAATTATTTTAAGTTGAAACAAATTTTTGAAACAGTGTACTGTAAATATTATCAATTTAGTCTACTGTCAAACTATATTTTTTGTATTAAAGCAACAAAAATGTTTTCAATGGTTTTAATTTTAGTTAACAATGACAGCACTTATGGGAACACTACCTGCCTGTAAAATAATATCACCCCTGCAACTGACACTAACAAGATACATAGATGTTTTCGTATGTGTTGGCCAGGGGGTCACGGCATATTTACTGATAGAAACTACAGAGAGAATAAATGTAGCTGTGAGATAGTTGTAGAGCGGCTTGCGTCACATTCAGGTGAAAGGGCTGAACATAGGATTCTGGTAACATGATATTTAACATTTGAAGGCCTGGTATTTAAAGCTGCAACCTAGGCATCTGACTTATATGCTGTCATTTAGCTGCCAGTTCACCACTAAATAAATGTGCATAACAAAGAAATATAAACTATTTAAATGCACCTTTCTCCAACATTTTACCATTTTTCAGAACAAAATGAGTAATATGGACTCAAAGACACCTATATTCTTTATTGACATCTATGGTTTCATGAAGAACCTTTAACATCCATGGGACCTTTCCATGACACAGAACGTTCTTTCAATTTTTTTTATAGTTTTTTACACCAAGAAAAAAAGAAAAAAAAAAAAAAAAGTTAAATGAAAAGTTCTTTAGTGAAACAAAAACTGCTGCAAAATCACTTACCTTTTGGAACCTTTAATTTGAGTGTAAACAGGATTTACTACAGAAACTCATGATCTGCAACCAATTATTATTGTCCCATTATATGTCCCACCCTCTTTTATTGTTCTCATTTACAAGGCCATGGAAGTCAAATACAGCTTGAAATAAGATTACCTGGCTGACCTGGTCTCCTACAGTAAACTACCCCCATGCCTTCATTAGGTAGTTTATAGAAGCTCCCCTAGAAGGACACCTCTTCTGGAATAGCAACTGCCATTCGATCGTACTCATGACTTTTTGGAAATTTAGCTAATGGAGGTAACTGCATTAGGCCTGGACTACATTCACCATGCCTCAAACTGATGACTGTACAAGCAAGGAAAGAAGAAAGGGATCCATGAAACATGTGGGGGTGTGGCACAACATAGAAATTTATAATAAATACAGAATTAAACAACAATATACAATTTCTCATAATCTCTTGCTCCTCAAAACTCAATGGTCCACTTGGCTTCCCTTGCGGGATCTGACACATTAGTTAACAGACACTAGAAAACTACTCTCCAGTCTCCACATAAGTATCTAGTCTCAGGATTGAACTAATAAATGGTACGTGAACAAGATACCAAAGCACGAGGATGCTAAGGACTCGAGAGTAATTCTCCGAAGCAGGTAGACATAAAGGAATAACATGAAGCACAGTAATGGTTAAACACAAGGAAGGCTGTGATATTAGCACTTAGTGAGGTCTTTTTGAAGAGCATTGTGAAGCATGGCAGTTCTGCATGGACAGAACGCTTCACATTTGGATGCAAAACACTGTGTTCAAGCTTTATTTAGATCCCCTTTAGCTTCCAGCATGTAGCCACTATGCCAAGACTTCACATAATTTACCCTATAGTGAGCATTAAAAATGACACACATTCATTCTGAAATTTCATTTTTATGGGTAACTGAAATACAAAGTACCAAAACAAATGCTTACTGAGTAGCTTTTCTTTTTAAAAGGCTATTTTGACTAGAACTGCTGTCACATTTCACAAACAAGGAACCATACAAAAACTGTACAAATATGGTTCTCTGATTTTTTTTAAATCATTAAAGACATTAATGCTTTTAAATACGTCAAAACACTATTATAGAACATAACACTAATCTAGTCAGCTTTCGCAAATCAAGGTTTAACCACATTAAACTACAACAGGGTTGCAAAGATCAGCATAAAATGAAAACTAAGTCAAACATATCCTATACAATTTAGTTTGACATCCTGACTTTCATGACCAACATTTTTTTGAAGGTTATGCACCATCAGGTCATATTTTGTAGTCTGTTCATTGAAAGTGTCAGTTTCTTAAACTTGGTCCCAACCAAACTGAAACTCACAAAGCTATGATGTGCGTTTCAGTCTAGTACTGAGTGCACTCAGCAAGAAAGAAAAAAAGTTTGTTCCCTCAACGGGATGTAAATAAATCTGCAAGTTCATCACGTTAAATCGTTGCTTACATGCACAATCAGTCATTTAACAAGAATCGACAGATGAGGAGTATTTACCTTCCGCTGCTGCTTCTCCCAGGCCGGGTCCAGTAACAGGTCGCGATCCCAGTCATCCGCTTGGTTCATGTATTCCTCAGTCGTAGTCATCATGTAAGAACTGTACTGCACTTGCGTTTCAATCGCTGTCATTTTCCCGTCTTCCGTGGGGTGCTTGGTATCCCCTCAACCTACACAACCTTATTATCTACTTCTTAATTCAACATACACGCTCCGTACCGTACAGTCGAGTCCCGTGTGGGTTTGGAGAGAGAAGACAGACCCCTGCCCGCGGTAACTGCTCCCACCGGCTGATGAGTTGACAGCTGGTGCTCAAACTCAAGTAACGGGACCCAGTATGAGTGACTGACCGCTGCAGTATTTGGTCACAACTTCATTTCTTAAAAGGTTATGGGCGGGATTTAAGAACGGTTCAGAATGGCCAGCGGTTAAGTCTGAGCATTGAGTCTAAGTAGGCCTATTAGGTAAACAAGACGTTCTTTCAGCATAATTAAAATCATATGCCCTGAAAGAGTTAAGCAACTTTAGTCTATGAGCTGTAAGGTTTCCTTCACATGCAAAAATGGATCTCCCTGGGTTGTTAAAATGATTATGCATTTACAGTTTTATAATATGTAAGCAAATCAATTGAACATGAAAATAAAGAATGAGAAAAAAAAAAACAAGACCACATAATGATTTAAGCATCATTTATTGAACTTCACAAGAAGAAAATACAAATATCATGGCACTAAAGCCAGTTTGCAAATTAAAAAAACGTTAGGATTAAGATCCCTCTGACTTTGACAACTACATAAACCACAATGAAAGTTGCCCATTCAGACCTAGAAAAAAAAGTTCAATGATACTCAAACATCCCTGAATCACTGAGTATTTCAGTTCTTGATAACCTACAATCATAGATTATCTACAACTAATGCTCCACTTTTAAAAAAAAAAAAGCACCTCTAAATTAGAGATGAAGCTTTATGTCATTGGAAGATCATGAAAAAGTCAGAAAATCAATACACAATTGTAAAAGTGTTCAGTTCTAGATTTGAATGAGATTTGAGGTTAAAGCCTTGTTGAAGATTAGAGGAATGAATAAACTGATTTCGAAAAATGTTAATTATAGACAGGAACATGATTTAAGTAATGTTTGGAGTGACTGAATAGGCTTACCTTTAACAAACACTCAAAAAAAAGGACAAATTCATAGCAGACTGTCCCTAGGTTAAACTGAAAAAGATTAGTTACTTCCTGCTTATGAACATACAAAATCATGCTCAGTTCTGACCCTAAAAAAAAACCCCTACAACAGCCAAAAGTCTAGATTTGGCAGGAAAACAGATGAACCCTTTTCTAAGAGTGAAAACTGAAATCAGTGTTGCAGTGGGATCTATGATCTAGTGAGGTTAAAATTGTGGAAGTAGGCATAAAGTTGAGGTGGATGTGAGCTGGACGCATTGGTTACTCACCTACAAGACCATTGCCCTACTTTTCGTCATCTCTGCACCCTTCTTAAGTACTCAAAGCACAGTTGAAGCGCCTCATCTCACCAACTGGAAGTGCTTCAAAAAGACTAAATGCCAGAGAACAAGCCAAGGCAAATGTCAGCCATTCTTCCCTCGAATTGTTAAAAAAAAACAAAAAAAAAAACTTGGAAATTAATTTCCAGCTCATCTTGAAAGCATACTGCGAAAAAAACAAACCTCATAAGCACTACAACCTTTTATCATGAGAATATGGGGCCAAAAGAGTCAGTATATAAATATTAATGCAGTAAGTAGAAAAGCTTTTTTTGTTTGTTTAAATACCAAACAATGAGCATTTTGGGAAGCTGAAAGAGGTGATTATATTGCTCCAGGCCGTTAAAAAAAAAATTCCCCCTCAATAGGCACTGATCCAACCACATAGCAGAAAACAAGTGCCATCCCCACTGTGTTGACTGTATTGTCAGTATAAACTGATGTGGACATGAGCTGAGCTTCTCTAAGCAACTGTGCTAGAATCATGCAGCAGCCCCTCACTGCAGAACACAAGATCCATGGGGAGTGGCTGGATCCACATCTAGGGGGTGGAGACAGGTAGGTTTAGGTATATGTAAGATGGGAGGAGTTGGATCTGAATCCAACTACGCCCCCTGGATCTTGTTTTGCAGTGAGGACCATCTCGAACCATGGGGAAGTGTATAATCGAGGTGCAGGCGTGGTTGGGGGCAAATGGCTTTACCTTAGTGGGGAGCACATCCGAGGCATTGTGGGGCGCTAATTCTCTTCCCCCGTCATGCTCAACTTGGCGTCCTGAAGCCTGGGAGCCATTACAGCTGTAGTCAGCGAAAAGGGAAAATGTGGCTGGAACAGCAGTAATAATAACAAGAAACATGTACTATTTATAATAATACAAAACAGATCAAATAATTTACTGTGTAGAATAATTTGTGTGGAGCTCTGGTGTGCTGCAAAAAGCTACACCGCCACCATCTTTCCATCTACATTCTATCACACATCAAATTGAGAACATTAACACTACAGTGGATGTTTGCCTGTGAGGTTTAAGTAAAGAGATGAAGTCGAATGTAGATTGGTGAAATTATGGGTTACATGTGCTAAGTGAGATTTGTGTGTGTACCCCACCATATTTCTTTGGAATGAAAGACTGAAGACTGCCTGAGGGGCATTCTAGGAAAAGAGGACATAACATGATTAAACAAACCATTCTCTTGATCATACCTTACAATTTCAATCATTACACACTAGATACATGGACTTTAACCTGGACGAATTATTCACACACTTTCAGTTTATAATGTCATAACATGAATGTTTAATTGAATTGCCTAAAATGCTCATGAACTGGGACAACACATTTTTTTCCTTAAGAACAAAAAATACAATTGTATGAAGCACTTCACGTGTTTTTCACTCTTAGAACCAATTGCTCTAACTAGCTGTGTCAGGCCTGAACAGGTTTTACACTTCCCATCCCTAAATAACTAAGTGTTTCCACCCCAAAGCCCCTGAAATCAATTCACATGACTCTAAGGATAAAGAGACTATGATAAATGTAAATGTGAACAAAATAAATGGTCAGAGGAACATAATAGTAATTGCATGGGGCTACTTTCAGAAAGAAAAAAAGAACGTAAAAACCTCACTCTCTTTTAAGGTCTTTTGAGGGGTTTCCAGACGTACTTATATGAGTCAATACTCCCAAGTATTCTGTCCATGTAAGAGAGGGATGCAAAGCCAGAGATGGCAGTTGTTTGCACTTTAAATCCTGAAAAACATGCATAATCGCTACTGGCAGGCTATAGAACCAGTTCTGTTTGCTATTTAGCAAGAACGACATCTCAAACTCATTCAGAGTCAGTAGAAGTATCCAAATGGAAAACATTTAGTACAACGTAAGCTTCTCGAGTGACAAACAAGTGTGTCCCTTTTGAAATGAATCTATTCTTACCCTCTCTTTTTTAACAGATGATTTTAATGTTTTAATGTTGTCAAACTGGGCAGGTATAACCATCTGCACTTGTGAGGCAGTGGTTAGAGCATTTATTAAGTACAGGTTTGTGGATTTGTTTGGTACTGATTCAACCTTTATACGCCCAAACGCCCTCCCTCACTCAAATAGGAATATACGAAGGTTTTTGATTGTGGTGCTCATGTGTAAGCTATGGGTTCAGTTAACATTGTGTTCTCACTCTCTCACACACACAGACTTCACGCAGGTCCTCAGTACATTCTAGTTAAACTATGCTGTCTTCCTAGTCGCTGTGAAATTTAACATCAATCTAGGCCAAATATAATATATTCACAACAATTTAGATTAAGATATTTGGCTGAGACTTGCTCCTTTGTTGAACCATGAATTTAATAAAACTGTACCTGATCTGAAATACTTTGTTTTACAAAAGTCTGTACACAAAAAAAGGTTTATTTTCACAAGGCACAGTCATTTGACTTCAGAGAATGTTTGACCGACACAATGGTCGAACAGTATTTTATCTATAAAAGTGAGAGCTGATGTAATTCTGAGCACTTCGGGGAAAGAAAAAACCCAAAAAAAACTTAAACCGAGAGGAGCTCAGAATCAAAACTTTCATGGCCTTGTAAACGTCTACATTCTGTACATAATGAGATATTTAACATTATGTGGGGGAAAGATAACTGCGATACTACAATACCCGGGTTTGATGTAGCAGTAATAATTCAATTTATCCCTTTCCTCCCTTTCTTTTGTCATGTAGGACCAAAACTGACACACGCACACATTTTCACAACCAAACACACGTGCACACACTCGTGAGGTTGTGGGGGCTATCGATATGGGGACTCAGATGTGTGTTGCTGAGGGTAATCAGGACGGCGTAGGAGGGGCTCCTTGTGTGTTGAAGTTGGCTCATACACTCTTGGTGAAGCAGTTGTGCCAGGGGCGGCCATCTGTTGCACATCCATTGGGCCTGGAGGCATCATGGGCATCTGAGGGGGTGGTGGTGGTGGATAGCTGTACTGGTACTGCTGATATTGCTGGTACTGCTGGTATTGTTGGTACTGCTGGTACTGTTGGTACTGTTGGTAGTACTCAGCATAGCACCTGGTATGGAGAAAGAGTTTAGATGCGTTTTATTGACAACGATACATATATAAAATAACTGTACATATAAAATAAACTATTAGATTATTTTATTTTCTACTTTGTGTGTGTGTGTATATATATATATATATATATATATATATATATAAAAAAAAATCTCTCAAAGCCATATAATTTAAACATATATAAACTTATTTAAATGATATGGCTTTAGATATACACATACACAGTAGGAAGATAAAATATTAAAATTGTTTTAATATTGTGTGTGTGTAATATATATACATATACACACACAATGATATTAAAACTATTTTTAACGTTGTATATAATGGTTTCTATTTATATAGCTTTTTAGGATAAATTAAAAAAATATTGTACAACCATCTTACTAGAGATTATTTATGTTGCAAAATATTTAGAATGCCTTCACCTTGCAATTGGGTCTCCATTTTTGACTGCGGGTAGTTCTGGACCTCCAGGAGGTGTTGGGAGCAGGGCCCGTCGTTTAGGTCGTGTCTGGGAGAACGGCTGGTGAACTGGATCAGGCAGTAATGGGGCCGAACGCCGTATCGGACTTCGGTCTCGGTCAGATTTGGTCACTGCCTGCTGTTCAGCCAGCACTTGTTGTCCCTGCTCAAAGAATCGGGCCCGAGCGGCTTCAAAGACAGCTTGGGGGTCACGCTCTGTGCCTCCCATGGTCCCATAAGATGGATTGGCACCGTACGAAGAGGAATTTGCTCCATAGGCAGAGTTAACAGCGGCAGTGCCCGGCGGGGCCTCTCCTTCGGTGGGGTAGCCGCCCGCAGCTTGGCTTCTGTTCAGCACCTGGTATGCGACAGAACTGTAGACTTGACTCGCCAGGGCACCGTAGACCGCAGCACTGACAGGTTTGCCATCAAACCTGGAAGTGGTCAAGTCTTTCAGAGCTGCAAACGTTGGGTCAGTGCTCGCAGTGTTGTAGAAAGAGTTGTGGACACTCTGCTGCACCTGAAGGGGAAGTCCAGCAGCGGCGGCGGCAGCTGCAGCCAAGACAGCAGCCTGACCCTGGTGGTGCTCCATTGAAGGCCTGTTAATCGGGCATTCTCCTGCAAAGTGGCCATGTGCACCGCAGCTGGCACACGGGACCTTGTTTGTGGTCGGCTGAACTTTTGAGAGCTCCACTGCAAGTGGACGCCCCATAAACGAGGTCCCGTGAAGACCCTCAATGGCTTGTTCTGCATCCTCTTTGCGCTCCATGTGCACAAAGGCGTAGCCTGTAAATGAGGAGGGCTTTGCTGCAAGAGAACACGTCATAAAATTATATAAAGGCAAAAAATATGTGCTGATACAAAGCAGGTGCATTGTACACATACTTACTCTTTACTTTATCACAATCGAGAACTTTGCCGTAAGCCGAGAAGAGATCATACAGGTCTTCAACTGAACAGGAAGCGCACAGATTCCCCACAAATACTTTGGTGGAATTGAGAGGCCTCCCTTTGGATTCCTCAACTACAAGGTTCCGGCCACGGTACTCTCGACCATTCAGATCACGGATGGCACGGTCAGCAGCCCCTTCTCCCTGCAGATGGACAAAGGCAAACTGCCTCAGTACAGTTATGTGCACCACTTCTCCATGAGGGGCAAAAAGTGCTATTAGGTCATCTTGTGTGGTTTCCAAATCCAGATTCCCAACAAAGAGCTTCACTGCGCTGCTGTCGTCCATTGCACCCCAGAATACCTAAAAATAGGGAACAAGCCTTATTTCTTTTTTTTTTGGCGGCAAGACCTAATTCGTTCTAAAACTAAATGGGTCTGAAATTCAAGGCGGACTTATCAAACATGACTTGAATTGGTTGAGCTTAATAAGGAGCACTGAGGCACCGCAATTCGAATTACACGCCTCTTTAACAGACAGTTTTGTTAAATTTAATGGGGCTGTTCAAACACGTAGTTTTTATGTAAACAAGTGTTAGAAACAGGCGTGTTTAAACCTCGCTCTCGCGTATGACACTGCGCTTTAAAAACGCAACGCTTAAAATTAAATGCTTTCTTAAACACAAAAAAAGCGTTCTGTGTGAATACCCACATAATACACTTCGTCGCCACACTCGTAATAAGGAAAAAAAAAGAAAGTCTCCGATCATTATAGTTATTTAAAAAACCCATTGCTAGCCCGCCAATTGCGGTGACGCGCTGATAATCTGCGCTGCGCCGTCGTTTCTAGAAAGCGCTGAGCTCACCGAGTTTAGCTAAATGACAACTGGCGGTGATTTACACGCATACTATTAGCCAGCTGACTTTGAAACATCTTCTTCGAAACTTTCGCACCTGTCAGCCCCATAAGACGCACTATTTGTGTTCATATAAGCCTCGATGGCACTACAATAGCATAATTAGCACACGCGTAGTTTGCTAGCCACGCGCTAGCGTGTTAGCAGCATAAACAAGGAAATACAAAAAATGATGGCCGATCTCACTCACTATTAAAACAATACAGGGAATGGGTCAAACAGATTACGAGCAAATACTAATGAACTGATTCGAAATACTAAAATGTCAAACAGACAAACGTGTTTTGTCCACCCTCTTACCTAACGCGGTGGAGAGACTTCATATCCGTTTCCCGACTGTTTGACGGTGTACTTCTGGTTTAGTCCGTGTGAGTACAAATACTAGATGGAAGGATCCGGATGCTATCATTGCTAGAAAGTAGGCCTATACTTCATACGGAAAGTTCACAATTTCGTAGGGAAGAATGTTGTTTTTAAAATACACCCAGAGAGACATAATATGTGATTTAATAAGAGTTAAGGATTCAGGTGGAATATAATTTCGTGACATTTGATAGAATATGGACATAATGTGGAATCAAAAAAGTGCACAAAATTACATTTTTGAAAAAAAAAAAAATATATATATATACATATATTCCTCATTATATTTGTGTAGCCTATATTGTTTGTGTCAATACAACAACGCATGCGCGTAACCAGGTACGAAACAACTTGTGATGTATGAGAACTCTCCCCTGGAAAACACACGTGTGGGAGACGAAACATGGATCGTGTGAGTCACAGTTTCAGACAGACACCTGTAGGCATCTTTTCAAGCGTGCGGAAAGGGAAATAACAAGCAACATTCACCTCTAATTATATATTTCCTGGACTTTCCACATTTCCAAAATAATTTTTTATGGATCTGACAATTTGGGAAAAATCACGGTGTAATTTGTTCGTTTTGAATAACAGCGACTGATAAACAGAGGTAAGCGACTCTTCTGCTTTATAGCTTTTAAGTAGAGTCGTGTTTGGTTAAGACTATATGTTTTAGTGCCATGTGGCTTTACATTACAGTAAAATATTAACCGCTCAGTCACGAGTAAGATGCAGATTTTTGGATTTTTTTAAATAATGAAGATTGTGTTTAATAATGACTTTTAACAGATGCTGCGTTATTAAACAAATAACAAGAGACACGTGACAACTCGCATTGTCAAGATTTATATCTATTATACTCTCTCTCTAGACCTTCTAATGTTATTAATTAACTACTATGTTATTGACTACTAATTATTAGTATTATTCGTGAATTATATTATTCTGGCCATACCGTTTTCTAGCGTTTTAAGTCTAGAATATGACTGCATTTTTAAATAAAAGTACCATGCTGTGCCATTTTTTCAATAAAAAAAGAAATATCCACTGTATATACGTTTAGTTCTGTAATACTCTTACAGCTCCTGAAAATATCTTGCTTAGGCAACAATTTAAAAAAACCTCAGCCTGCATTAGAGATAATAGCAGCTCCTTCCCAGTGCATACTTAAAGGCTTCTTTCTCACCAGTCTGGACTTGCTCTGCTCATGCCGAGACTCCAGTAAATGAGCCAGCAGTTATTTCAGAGCTCAGATGGACTGCACTGGAGTTTAGACCCAGTAGTTTTCCATTTACCCCATATTCACCATTGGAATGGTCAGCTTTGTTCTGTTTTGTTCAGCAATTTGGTCAGCCGTGCTTGCTGTTTAAATGCGCTGCATAAAACAAACTTGAAACTAAATAAGAATGTTCAAGGTGCTGAAATGTGTAAAAAAATATTTTTTATTATTATATTCTTATTATTTCTTATAAAAACAGTGAAGAAATTTTATTTTAAATTTTAATATTTGAAAGACCTTTGTGCACCAAAAAGTAGTGCACCAATTCAGAAATCCATTGTGATGATGTGAGAAAATATATTTATTTGAAATATCCCACGTTTAGATTTTTTATGAAAAGGCCAATTTTGTTCAGGTAAACATGTTTATAATTTTTTTTTAAAAAGTTGATTTTTGCAAAAAAAAATAATAATAATAATAATTTAAATTACTAAATAGTTTGTGTACACTTGTATATTTAAGATGCAAATATTTTGTATACACCAATAAATATGTATTTTTAAAGATTTCTCCTTTTTTATCATTTTTATTTATATATATAATATGATAAACTATTATTAAAGACATGTCTCGGGATTAAATCTAAATAAAGCTACTCATGAATCTACAACATTCAGGGGGATTTTTTTTCAAGGAACCAAATAATCCCTGGAGAGGAAAATTTTAATATAGCACTTTATTAATATAGTTTTTACACTTAAAGGGATATTTCACCCAAAAAGGAAAATTAGCCTGTGTTTTACTCACCCTCAAAGCATCCTAGGTGTATATGACTTTCTTCTTTCAGAGTTATATGAAAAATTGTCCTGGCCCCTCCAAGCGTTATAAAGGGGATAAGCGGGTGCTTTTTGTCAACGGTTTGTCAACTTTTTGTAAGAAAAATATCCATATTTCAAACGTAATAATAATGAATGATAAAATATGGATATTTTTCTTACAAAACGCATGGATTCGCTACAGGAGGCCTTTATTCACCCCCCGGAGCCATGTGAGGCACGTTTTATTATGGATGCGTGCACTTTATTTCACGTCTTCTGGACCACTGACAAAAAGCAACCGCTTATCCCCATTGTATCGCTTGGAGGGGCCAGGAAAATTTTTAATATAACTCCAATTGGATTCCTCTGAAAGAAGAAAGTCATATACACCTAGGATACCTCGAGGGTGAGTACATCACAGGCTAATTTTAAATTTTGGGGGAAATAAACCTTTAAGTACATATGTAAATTGTTTTTTTTTTTGCAAACATAATTCTCAGTTGAGCCTAGTTAGGAGCATGGAGGAGAAGTTTTGGGGAAAAGTATCTGGCCTTTCCTAAATTTTAACAGTGGAGGCGTATGTGTCCGTGGGTAGGAATGCTCAGTGGAATATGTAAGCCTCTGTTGCTATAGCAGCCTTTGGCTCTTGCCAAAAAGTATTCCATACTGGCCCACACAGAGTCAACCTGCTACCCAACCTCACTCAACTAGTGAACAAGTTACTTTAGTGTTAGCTTTAGAGATTAGAGTGTTCATTATATAAGATGCACCAGTGAAGTTTTGAAACAATCATGCACTTTCACTTTTTTTATTTTCATTATTATTATTCTTAACGGAATAAGACAGATTCTCGTCATGATAAAACGCCTTTATTACACACTTCTTGAATTTAATACTAATTTCATTTCCTCTTCACTTTCCGTAAAGTTTGGTATAAATGACGCTTCTGTTGTGTTGTCTTTAAGAACAATGCAAGTGTTTTTTTGAATGGTCTGTGTGAATGCAGAACAAAAACAGAAGAGAAGTGCTATTAGTCAGACTGTGACACATGGTTCTCACATGGCCAGGAGAAAGACAGAGTCAGCGACGGAGTTTCCCTCAGCCACTGAAGAGCAATGGTTGGAAGGAATAAGTAGGCACATGATTGTGTTGAAAATAGCCATTCTAGGACAAAACAGTGACAAAATGTTAGAGAAAAACAGAGATGTGTACATGAATAATTTACTGTAAGACAGAGGTCTCAGTCACTGACTTAAAGACATCCTCTTGAACTGGTCAGAACTTCCTTTTTTCATCAAGTGCCAGCGCGAACATCCACAAAGAAGAGAAACAGAGATTGGTTGCCAAAGAAGTTGAAATCTCGCTGTCGTTCTGAAGATGCAGGGTGACCCTGTATATGACTATCCTGAAGCTCGGCCCGTGGGGGAGAGACGGACATGTCCACAGAGAGGATCCCTGAGGAGCATCAGTGTACTGGACCGGCTCTTGTTGACGCACCCTGTGTGGCTCCAGCTCTCCATTAACTCGGCTACAGCTCTTCACATCCTGAGGCGTGAGCCCCCTGGGGTGAGTAGCACACCCGTACCACCATCTGTTTTAAAAACAGACAGTTGCAGCAAACTTTAACAGCATTTTTGGAAACTTTTGTTACCTTGCAGACCTTCCTGGTGCGTAAGTCCAGTACATCGCAGAAAAAAATGTTGTGCGTCCGGCTGGCAGACGACAGCATGCCATCCTTCTTCAAACAGGTCGTCATCCGAGAAGACGACTCAGGTGAGTTTGAAAGGTACCAGTTTTATATAGGAATATATTAAGCTTGATATCTTAAGTCAAGTGTAAACAAGCAATACATCCTGAAGAAAAACAAAATCTATGTTAAATATGTTACATAAAGATTAGTATCGGTCATACTGTATTATTCTGCTTTTTATTTTCAGTTTAATTTTTTTTTGTCGACTTATGTAAGCAAACCATTTCACTTTTATCAACAGCCTTCTCTTTGGAAAGCTCTGCTATTAGTTTCCCAGACCTGTGCAGACTCATTGCCTTCTACTGTGTTAGTCGGTATGGACTAGTATTTAATATTTTGTATCTACAACAACAGCATGGCACTCCTCAAATATGACATTTCTATTCCATGATTTGCATTTATCTGTAGGGATGTTCTTCCTTTCACTCTGGAGCTGCCTGAAGCAATTGCCAAGGCGTCTTCACACAAACAGTTGGAGTCAATCTCTCATATGGGCGTGGGTAGGTACAAGATTCAGAGTCTGTTGAAATTAATTGCAGGTTTGAAAGAAGCTGTTCTGTAAGGCATGTTAGATCACTGCTTCTTGTATACTGTCTCTTTGTATTGTACAAAAAAGGCTAAATTGTCAAAAAATAAAAAAAGTACCAGTATGGTACAAATGTTTGGCCAGTATGGTTGGTTTTTTTTTATATGAAAGGAATTTAATATTTTTTTTTTAGCAAGGAAACATTAAACTGATCAAAAATGACAGTAAAGACATTTGGTCACACTTTTATTTTAAGGTCCAGTTCTCGCCATTTACAAACTATCAACTATAAATTTTGCCTCAATAAATCCCTAACATGCTGCTTATTAATAGTAAGTGCAGTAGTTGTTAAATTGAGGTATTGGGTAGGATTAGAGATGTAGAATATGTTCATGTAGAATAAATGCTGTATAATACTAATCAACAGCCAATGTTAATAATAGGCATGCTAATAAGCAACTAGTAAATTGTGAGAATTGGTCCATATACTAAAGTGTGACATTTATAATGTTATGAAACATTTCTATTTTAAATCAATGCTGTTCTTTTGAACATTATATTCATCAAAGATAAAAAAAAAATGTAATATGGTTCTTTTTGACACTGATCATTAGAAACGTTTCTTGAGCATGTTAGAATGATTTCTGTAAGGTCATGTGACACTGAAGACTGGAGAGATATATCACACTCATTTTCATTTTTCACTCATATATCACACTTTACACATTTTTAACTGTCAAAATCAATAAAAAAAGTACAGTGTTATATTTGTGTGTGTTTTACACTTAATGTTTACTTTAAATATAGAAGATAAACCTAAAGTAAAATAGAGGAAGTGCAGTATCCAGTATTGGTCAATATAATTCCAATAACTGATATAATTACAAAATTCTAAAATCAGCCAATAACAGATACGCTCAGGTTATACTGTTATTTTAGAATTTGTAAATGTCAGCTAATATGTATCATAAAATATGTTTCTCCTGATCTTGATGCTCTTCTGTATTCAACAGAGTTCTGGAGTTCCCACTTAAATGTCCGGGGTCCTCGCAATGAACCTCCTGCCACTGACAAACTCTTGCCTCCAATTCCAAGCCCACAAGACTGTTTAACGCCCATCAACCCAAACCCCACCCCGTTCCAGGAGCTTTGTACAATCCAAACACGGAGTCCCTGCGAGCTAGATTACGGGGGAGGCAAAGGTTTATGTTTTGTCAACCCTCTTTTCCTACAAGACTACCCAGGTCGCAACGCCATGCGCAGGCGTCATCATTTCAAAACCAGCATCAAGGTTCGTGTCTCCACTGAAAATTCCAGCCCCTTGTTGCCCCCTGTCCTCCCACCACCTCCACCGCCATTACTGGCTAAAGCCAAATGCAAAGCCAGATTGAAAGCTGCAAAGCAGATGACCCCTCCTGTTGCAGTTCAGGCCAGTGAGGAAGCTATCAAAAAGACTGTGGAGGAAGCCACAGACTACATGCAACCTTGTGTATCATCACAGAAGAAATCCAAGGTCACCTCTACGCTTTCTCCCACCACTGAAGAAGATGACTATCAGATGCCTAAAGCTCTTCAGAAGGTACAGAACCTATTTCTTGGGAGATTTTAGTTTAATTTCTGAGTTTTTAATAACTACCTCTTTGTGTTTTTAGGCCCAACCAAAAATCCTGGAGCAGAAAAGGCAGGAAGAAGATGAGGAGGAAGATGACGAAGGACTTGTGCTGGAACAGCGACATGCTCCGTCTCTCAGTGAGCTGGACAGCAGCAGTTCCCTTAGCAGCCTCGACGAGACAGAGGAGAGTCCTGAACGTCCTCCCCTCGTACGAGGCACTAGCAACCCCGTCATGCCACCTCCCAGGAAGTCCATGTCTGCTCTGCGCAAAATGAGCGCTGCCTTCATATCCTTTTTCGCCCCAGAGAAGCGAGTGGCGCGGATGGTGGAGGACCTGTCTCGAGACCGTCGCATGGCGTTTGGTGCTCTGGTTCAGGACTTCCTGAGGCAGCAGAGAGAGGCGCTGAAGCCCCATTGCTTGACCTCTGCTGTACAGCTGCTGCAGGACTTGCGTCTCTTCATCAATCAGGCCAAAGCTTTCCTTCTGGAATGTGGAGAGCTGGAACCTCCAATAGAAACTCTTTTGACTGAGAATGAGAAAGGTATTTAAGTCGGTGTGATTTTTATCTAATAATGTTGTTGGTATTATCTACCCACTTATATGGTGAAATACCACCATATTTTCCTGTGTGCAGACCAAGCACTGGAGAAGGCCATGTTCCGCTGTGTGCTGAAGCCTCTGAAGCCTCAGATTGATGCAGCTCTTCGGACCCTGCACAAACAAGATGGTTCCTTCCAAAGAATGATGGACAGCTTGCAAAGAGTCAAAGGAGCCTCACCACAGAAGCTATTTGGGGTTCAGGTGGGCGTTCCTGATGCCCAGGGCATTGAGAAAATTAAGCACAAGCTGACTCTAATGCAGCGAGCGTACTCGCCCATTGACAAAGTGCTGCTGCTCTTGCAGATCTGCAAACTCATTTACAAAGCCATGAAAAATAAATCAGGTAAGGAGTTCTGGAATAACATTTGTTAATTGTATGTGTAGATTTATTTTCGCACATATGCTACCATTCAAAAGTTTGGGGTCAGTAAGATTTTTTTAAATTATTTTATGCTCTTGTCAAAAGTACAGTAAAACAGTAAAATGTTGTGTAATATTATTACCATTTAAAATGACTGTTTTCTGTTAGAATATATTTTAAAATGTAATTCATTCCTGTGATGCACTGCTGAATTTTCAGCCGCCATTACTCTTCAATCTTCAGTGTCACATAATCCTTCAGAAATCACTCTGAATCATGCTGATTTGGTGCTTAAGAAACATTTCTTATTTTCAATGTTGAAAAGGGTTGTGCTGCTTTATATTTTTGGGGAATCAGTGATGCATTTTTCAAGATTTTTTTATACAAGTTCAAAAGAAAAGCATTTATTTGAAATATAAATATTTGTAATGGCATAAATGCCGTTAATGTCACTTTCGATCAGTTTAATGCATCCTTGCTAAATAAAAGTATTGTTTAAAAAAATCTTTCTCGTCCTTAACTTCTAAATGGTAGTATATATGTGTAGGTGTAACCAGTAGGGATGCACAATATACTGGTATCATATTGATAACTGGCTGATTTAACATACTGGTCGATATTGGATATTGAATTGTACATTCTCATTTCCCAGTTTTTTATATATTTAGATTACCTTAGCCATCATCTAATGTTTATCTATATTCTTAAAAACAGGGCAGGAATTCGGTGCAGATGACTTCCTCCCTGCTCTCTCATATGTGATGGTGCTGTGCAATATGCCAGAGATCTCTCTGGAGGTGGAGTATATGATGGAGCTTTTGGAAAGCTCTTGGCTTACAGGAGAAGGTATGGACACAAACAGCTCCATGTACTCTGCTGTCAGATTTACTTAGGAATTTTACATACCTAACTTTTATATTTTTTACATTTGGTAAACTTTGAGTGTGAGTGTTATCCTCTTAACCAAACTCCAGTTTTCATTCTGTAGAGCCTGTAATAATTGTCATTTTATTATTAATTCTCTTGAAGGGGGTTACTATCTGACAAGTGTCTATGCCAGTCTGAGTCTGATTCAGAGTCAGCCGGAGGATGTGCCACCAAATGGCCTTACAAACCAGGCCAGAGAGTCTCTGAAAGAATGGAGCCGGCGTCGGAGCAACGAAAGTCAGAAAGACAACAATTTGCACCAGGTCAGATTGAACACATCTACTCTCTGAATTTGTGCAAGTATAGTCCAAAAAAAAAAAATGTTTTGTTTCTATGCTACAGAGGTTTATAAAGGTGCTGTTTCAAGATGGCGACAGTAGCTTGGTAAAAACTCTGATGTGGAAGACTGCGCTTAATGGTGAGGCTATGGCTCAGCTCTGTGCTGTGAAGTTTGGAGTGGACCGGCCGGAGGATTACAGCCTGTACTGGAGGAGAGACGGGGTGTTAATGTCTCTCCCACCTAACGCTCAGATTCAAGATCTGCAGAGCATGGCCGTGAGTGGGGTTCCTCTTATTTACCAGGCGTCCAGTCAGGATGAAAGGTCCCAGAAGCTGAACAGAGGGAGCGCGGTGGATCTGACAGAGGCGGCTTCATAATATGGGACTTTTTCAGATGTCACACATTTTTGAAATAATAGTATCCTCATAATGGAGCTCAGTAACCATCTGAGGTGTTTCCCACTGAATCCATTTAATGTTGACTATAAGATTAGATTACACCTCTAATAAATAAAGGCTGTGTTTTGGCATCATGGAAACTTTCCATTACACAATATGTTCTTCATAGTAAAAAGGTTCTTAAGTTTATGAAAATGTTGTTTACACCCTAAGAATTTTTTTTTTTTTAGGAATTGTTCACCAAAAGGTTCTTTGTGGAACCAATAATTATTTTATGGCATTGCTGCAAGCCCCCCTTTTGGAAACTTTATTTTTAAGTTTGTAGATTTTGTAAGATGCTAAATCAGCCTGTTTGGTGTCCATTGCTGGTAATTATTGATTGTGTTTAACTGGTGTTGATATTTCATTTGCTTGTGTTATATTATGTTTAATATTCTTATAGTTTGGTTGTTAATGGCTGGATTCATTACTCCAACTCTCAGTTCTGATTTTTCTTTTTAGTCTTTTCTAATGTAAAATGTATGAGTAATTAACCAATTATGGAAATATCTAATTTATGAGATGGGCAGTATTGAGATATTGGATTTTGTCTTGTTGTTTATCTTGTATTATGATAATATTTACATGAAAGGCATTGCACAAATGTTTTGGTATTTTGAAAGTAAAAGACAATAAAACACCTTCAGAAACAATCGGTTTTATTTGGTAGGGGCTTTGGTTATTTGGTTTTCGCCATCCACACTGAACACTGACACCATATTTTGAGAAAGCAAAATTCCTTTAAACCAGTGAAGAATTTATATTCGAGAACAAATGCTAAGATTTCTTCTATACAACACTGAATCAGCTGATGAACTCTAGACTAGATATGATACAAGTGGCACAGAGTATGTTTCCATTTTAAAGTAAGTTGAGAAAGTGTGTTACGTGTTCCGATTACATAAGTTCCACCCTCACACAGCAAGTTCACTCTTGTGAGCGCTTCCACATGCCTGTGTGGGAAGTGTGGGCTGCGGTCTGATTTCAAGTAGCAACAGAAATTTCTAATTAAAACTCTAATCAGAGTTGCCTTTGTTTAGAAGTGAATAGATAAAATAGAAAGATGATCAGTAGGAAAGGTGAAGTACTGGGTGTTACATCTGTGTGCGTGTGTGTCTGTGTGTGTGTGTCTGTGTCTGTGTGTGTGTGTGTTTGTGTGTGTCTGTGTCTGTGTCTGTGTCTGTGTGTGTGTGTGGTTCTTCCTTCCTCCTACGTGTGAAAGGTTTTATAATCATTACCAGTCACTTCCTTGTGCACTATGCAGCCTTTTGTTCATTTCTGAAAGTTGCTGTGGCTCAGTGTGGTCTAATACTTGTCTGAGAGGATGTGTCCCACAGCACTGTGTCCTCTTAGCACCAGCAGGACGAGTCCATGCAGGTCATTTCCAGCAGCTTGGCCTCTACCTTCTCGGCATCGTCTGAGAAGCGTTCGACGAAGGACTGGATGAGCCCTGCAGCGCCACCTTCATACTCAACCAGCTCCACAGCGTCATCTACAACACAAACAGCAGCACTTTATGAACTTGTGTATGGGTGTCGCTGTGTTACTAGGAAGGAGGATGAACACGAACCTTTGATGTAGGTGTTAGCCTGGACAAACATCTTGCGAGCTTCCTTACGGAGCAGAATCGTCTCTCTGAGGCGCAGAAAATTGTGGGTGCCTTCAGAGGTCACTGCAGAGTAGCCTTCATACAAAGCCCTTCCTCCCTCCACATCAGCTGTGGACTTGTACACCTTTAGAAAAAGAAAACCAGAATACAAACTCAATTGGTATTACTAAACATAACCATGGCTATTTGCAGAAGTATTAAAGCTCATTTCTCTTCCCTCAGAGTTAAAAAAATAAAAAAAGTTAACTATGAGATAAACTTAAATCTCTTAAAATTGTTATAATATAAATTTATATCATATCTCACAATTCACAATTATGAGAAATAAAGTAGCATTGTGATACAGCCACACTGTGAAAATGTTTATTACTTGCAATAAGGCAACATCTCATTTTCATTTATTTTCACTTAAATAAAATCATTAAATCATAAAGAAAAATGCATAATAATAAAATAAAAACTACAGCCATATCACCCTGTAGCCCAAGACTGGTTGCCCACCAAAGCTAAGCAGGGTTGAGCCTGGTCAGTACCTGGATGGGAGACCTCCTGAGAAAACTAGGTTGCTGTTGGAAGAGGTGTTAGTGAGGCCAGCAGGGGGTGCTCACCCTGCGGTCTGTGTGGGTCCTAACGCCCCAGTATAGTGACGGGGACACTATACTGTCAAAAAGCACCGTCTTTCGGATGAGACGTTAAACCGAGGTCCTGACTCTCTGTGGTCATTAAAAATCCCAGGATGTCTTTCGAAAAGAGTAGAGGTGTAACCTCGGCATCCTGGCCAAATTTCCCATTGGTCTCTGACCATCATGGCCTCCTAATCATCCCCTTACACTGATTGGCTTCATCACTCTGTCTCCTCTCCACCAGTAAGCTGGTGTGTGGTGGGCGTTCTGGCGAACTATGCCTGCCGTCGCATCATCCAGGTGGATGCTGCACACTGGTGGTGGACGAGGAGACACCACTCCTCACAATGTAGAGCGCTTTGAGTGCTTAGAAAAGCAGAAAAGCGCTATATAAATGTAATGAATTATTATTATTATTATTATTATTATTACATAAACATATTTAAAAAATATATATATATATTTTTTATTTTATTTTTTTACGCCATTCTAGCATCAAGGCTATTTTCATGGCGATCTCAGAATAAAATGCACAAGGTATACAATTAACAAAAAGTTATAAAAGACATTTCAGATCTACACTAGACAAAAATTCTAAAATATATATTCAGGTGATACATTTTTATATAAATCAGTTAAACACCTCTGAATATTTACATCAAAAACAGTACAATCTAATAAAATATTTTATAAAACTAAATCATTTTAGTTTGACAAGTAAGACATGATGGTGGACTAATATAAATGACAACAAAGATTACTAAAATTCTCAATAAAAATGATTACAATTAAAATGAAAATGGAAAATATAAAAGCTAAATCCAAATATTAATAAAAACCTAATAATAAATTAATTATACTACAATAACACTGATATAAAGTCACATTATTGTTATTATTTTAATAACATGAGACTAGTGTATGTGGTGCAGTATTCAGTTAGCAAAAAAGCTCCAGTTCCATTTGAACCCAGTAACAGTCTGTACCTGCAGTTTACAGAGGAAGCTCTGGATGGCACTCTTGCCCACAGTGTATATCTTGCTGCGGTCGAGTGTTATGACAGCATCTGGCCGTCCATCTGCCCCCGTACACTCCTTCAGACCAACCAGCTCCTCTCCAGCCTCCAGCAGAACCCGCAAAATCACAAACCGGGCCTGCATGTGTGCCTGCGACAGCGAGATAGCCAGAACAGGGTTAAGATTGGAAAACAATCAAGAGAAAGAGTAATGATTTCTGCGCATTCCCACATCTCACCTGTCTCCAACTCTTGCTCTTTGGCGTGTAGAACTCCAGCCCCAGGAGGCCGGCACGCACCATGTTCAGCCAGTTCACATACACAACCTCCTCTGCATCCTCCCCTTCGTGCCCGAAAATACTGCCGCATGTACAAATTGCTCAGCATCCATATCTCAACAATTCTAGATGAGTGAATTCATGCAGAAGTGAGTAAACGTTCAGTGACTCACCTGAGTACCTGTTTGTTGAGACACAGGTAGAGACCTACACACTCGGCTCGACACTCCTCATAGGACGAGGCAATAGTGGAGAACTTGCTGTCCCATGTCTCGCTACCCTTGTACCAGCTCGAGATCTGAAATCCAAAATGTCCATTTTGTGACTGGGATTCACGATGCACAGTTTATAAACAGCATAAAGCACAGTGGAATCCACTAATTAATGTGAAGAAATGCTAAACAAAAAAAAAACTCACCACTTCTCCTGTTTCTGGATTACGAACAGCAGTTTGATCGAAGTTGAATTTTCCCTTATCATCCTGTTTCAATAAAAACACACAAAAAGAAACAGTGATACATTTGTATTTATGAAATGTTCTGGGCTTAATACAACTTTGCTCTATTGATAGTTTGAGCCACAAGTTCAAATAAAACAGCAGACACTCTACAAAAAAGACCATTTAGACAACTTTTTAGTAACAGATTTACTAACAGCTTGCGCCAGCGCAAACAGTCTTTTTGCGTTAAAATAGTACTGTCAGGATTTACTAAAGACGTGGCGTGAATTAACATTGCAGTTGCATTGCTGTCTAAAGAGGGTCAGAGAGCTCTCAGATTTGATCAAAAATATCTTAATTTGTGTTCCGAAGATGAACGAAGGTCTTATGGGTTTGGAACGACATGAGGGTGAGTAATTTACGTTGCTCTTAGTAGATTGCGCTGGTCATTATGGAAATTATCTGGTTGTGTCTGGGGTCTTTAATGTCATTAAATCACCCACAGAATTTTCCCTTTTATGTAATTGCGCTCTTACACTAATTTGCTCTGTTTAGTAAATCTGGCCTATAGAAAGCTTTTTGAAACCTTAAAGGGTGAATATTTAGAAACCCTAAAGACACTATAAATGTGTTTACTGTCAGTATTGATCAATACTAATGCATGTTTGTTGAATACAAAATTAAATTTCTTCAAGAAAAATCTACCAAACTTCCCTTTTTAGCACATAAAGCCCACAAGTCACATATACACAGTAATACAGCAAACTAATTGTGCTTCACAACCTGAACAAAGAGCTTCCCGCTGCCATGACCCAGCAGCTCATGGAGTCCCACCTGCACCTCAAACGAAGGACCCTTCCATTTGATGTACAGGTCCTACAGGAATAAGCCACAGAGGAAGAGAAATTACCACTCTGAACCTCCATTACAATATGTTTGATTCATTAGAATTTCACAGTCTCAGTCTTACTTTGTCACTCTCCTCAAGGAAGGTGAGCTTGTCTTTCTGTGTGGCATATGCAACTGCCAGCACATTCCCAAGGGACACGTTCTTGAAACCTTCTGTCTGTCTTATGTCGTCATCTACAGACAGATATATGGTTAATAAAAGTAAAACCTGACTGCATATGAATAAAAGTGTTGGATGAGAGGGCTTACAGTTTGGAATGTTGATTCCTGCAGGGATGCCGCTGCCGGCAAAGGTGAGTACGTCCAGAGAAGTGAAGTCTGGCTTGAGGAAGCGGTCCTTCTCAAAGGTTGAAGGCCAAGGCAGCTCTGGTAGCAAGACTTCAGCCGAGCTCACCAACTGAGCAAAGCGAGCGCTCATGGCCTTATTCACCACAGCAACAAAACCTGATGGGCAAGATGGTAAGTTGAGAGAAGGAGAGAGAAGGACATTGTGGTCATAATTGGGAATCTACAAGATTTACCGGGTTGTTTTAAGCAATTTGTGTCATTTACTGTTTTACACTACAGTTTAAAAGTTTGGGGTTAGTTTTGATTTTTTTTTTAAAATCTTATGTTCACCAAAGCTACATTAGTTTGTAAAAAAAAATACATGATGTGAAATATTATAATTTATAATAATTGTTTTTTATTTTAATACATTTTTAAATGTCATTTATTCCTGTGATGGCAAAGTTAAATTTCCAGAAACAATTACTCCAGTCTTCAGTGTCACATGATCCTTCAGAAATCATTCTATATGTGGGTGACATATAGTGGGTGATATATATTCTTTTTATTATCAAAGTAGAAAATAGTTATGCTGCTTAATATTTTTGTGGAAACTGTGATTTATTTTATTTACATTATACACATTGTCATTGTTGAATGAAATTATTAATTTTTTTAAAAGTTTTACTGAGCCCAAACTTTAAACCAGTAGGTTTTTTTTTTTTTTTTTGCATGGACAAAGATTTTGAGGTAATAATAAAATAAATAATTAATTAAACATGTCAATCTAATTAAGATTGTCTTTCGAGAAATTCATTTTAAATAAGGCTTTTTTTTAAATTATATTATTTTGATCATTTTGATTTTATGTCTGACAAAAAATACATTTTTTATTTTTAATTAAAAATTGTATTAATTAAAAATATATATAAAAATATATTAAGTATAGACGATGTGTTCAAGCCAATCTCCTTTATGTACGTACTGCAGAATGCATTTTTAAATAAATCTGGGTAAAACAAAGGGTGTCATTTTGTTGACCCAGAAATATTTGAGCTTACCTTCAAATTCACCCCTTGAGCCAAAGGGATCTCTGTAACTCTCAATAAAACCAATGTAACTGTTGAGAGAAAAAAAAAAAAAAAGGTTTTAAACAGAATAAGCATAGAGTAAATAAGCATAGTTCAATGAACCCAAAGATTTAGGCTTATGTCAACAGCTTGGTCTGTTAAACATAGGTCAGTCACCTCTCCACAATAGGTCCTTTGTCTTTGATCCAATAACGGGACCCTTCTTTATGGGCTTCCACTGAGCCACAGGTGAAACTGCGGATATACTCCTCCAGCATCCTCTTCTGGTTGTCACTGGCTGCATAATCCTAAAACAAACAAACAAAAAAAACTTTACTCATGCTTTAAAAGGTCATCCTATTCATGTCACATCCAAAAGTACCAATGAATCAGTGTTTGTTTGTTTTTTTAGGTTGAATGTTCTCATACCTTGGCTTTTTCCAAGTTCTGACACACTTTTTCCATAAGAAAGGCATAATCGCCCCTCTTAACAGAGAACACAGCATCCTCAAATTCATGTTTGCCACAACAAACTTCACTCTTTCCCTCAACAGCACAGCTGTCTGCAGATGGGAAGGAAATAAAGGCAATGAGAAAACAAGACAAGAGAAGGAAAAAATGACATTAAGAATAATAGAATGAAAAGTTATTTATATCAAACTGGATTTAAACTGCTCGGTATACTCACCCTTCTCGGCAGATGCCAAGCGCACCTCATAGCACCGCTTCCCATCTATTTCAGTCTTGAACAGACGGGTGTTGTAGGCACTCAGGTTCTACAAGGACGATTATTATTGGTAAACTAGTCTACTAGAAATAGCTGCTGTCAGTAAGGATACAACAAGATAACGGGATCCAGAATTGATCAAATGTGTAACCTGAATGCAAAGCAAGTCACTTTGGATAAAAGGGTCTACCAAAATGCACAAATGTAAATGTAAATAAAATACGTTGCAATATGGTTCAACTGGTTAAAATTAGTTAATGCATTAGCTAACATGGACAATAATGTTACAATACTTTTACTGTATTTAAATCTAGCCTAATTTATTAATAAATGCTTATAATGTATTGTTAGCTCAGGACACCTACCTCTGGTTTCAAAGACAAGGTGTAAGCTAATCCCAGACTAAAATGCATGTTTGAGCTGTCTCAACCGAAAATATCTTGCTCTGACATATCTTAAAATATGTCAGTTCCATCGTTCTGTCTCAAGATGCACACTAGTAACATTTTCTTCTAAGGCATTTTTTTGCTAACTATTTCTTCAGTAAATTTCTCTAATTAATCGCAGTCTGACTCCTTGTCTTTGTTCATCATACCTGGTCCATGGGTTTTAACTGTGAATTCCCCAACAGGTGAACTATACATAATAAATAATGTTGCAGTTTTGTATTGCAATATATAGTGACATGATAAATTGTTACACCCCTAGTTAATATTGAAAACATTCTATATGTGCGGATTCCGCTGTGGCAGCCCCTAATAGGACAGGAGTAGCCGAAACAGACAGAGATAATATTCTATTTGTGTCATTAACTCCACACAGTTTTCTTATTACTCCAGTGAACTAGCTGGATCTCACAGACGTGCACTATACCTTGGAGTCCAGAAATTTTTGGGCAAACTCTGCGTCTTCTAAGCAGCAGTTCCCTGAGAAGTATGCCGAGATCCCCTAGGAGAAAGGCATTATTAGGTAAAACACCAACCCGAGACTGAGCTGTCCAAAAGTCAGATTGTTTAAAATTTTTACATTTATTTTACCTTCTCACCCAGACCGAGCTGTTTCTGCTTGTCTTCTAGGGAGTAGAGGGGCTCACAGCAGCAGCCCCACAGCGCCTCCATGTCACCAGGGCTCTGTTTAAAGGCCAGACTCTCCCACACCAGAGCCTTGAACTTCTCCTGCATATTAAAATAGGCAGAATTATCAAACACTTAAACCTTTGGGATATAACATTAAATTCTGATAGAGCACACATGGGACATGTTAAGAAGGGTATATGACCTTTGGTAGGTTGGGGATGAACTTGGTGTCCCCAAATGACTTGTAGTTTCCCATGTTTGCATAAAGCCCAGCAGCATATACAAGGAAGGCCTGGAAACAGACATAAAGTTGTTACGACAATGAACACACTGATGTTAACTTTGGTGTTTGTAACAGGTTGCTTCACCTGATACTCCTCTGCGCTCAGTCCAGCTGCAGTCGCCGCTGCCTCCAGCTGCTGTGGCACCTGTGCGCGGAACATTTTTTGCAGCAGTACGTAGATGTTGGCAGACTCAGGAGACGTCTGGATCAGCACGATCAGGCCACCGTACCAGGACGCCCGAGAGAGGTAGTGTGCATACATTTGCTCTTTGGGAGACAGCAGCCTGAAAGCCTCCCGGCAGTCCAGAGCAGAGATCCCAATGTCATTTGGGAGGTAGTACTGAGAGTCCACCATTTCAGTCTTTAGGCAGCTTGATCAATCTCCACTGAAAATTCACAAAAACATCAGTCTCTGATTAAATATCTTACTATGCAAAAGCACAAAATGACCTGGTTATAATTGGTGATTCACATCACATCTGAACTCATCTCTCTACACACATACACAGCTAATACAAGCCAATAGTTGAGTAGATACTTTTAAATATATAAAAATGTAAACATACACAGTCAAAAGTTTGGCTAGAAGGCTGAAAGGTGAATCAGCATTGACAAAGAGAGTTTCTCTTTCACTTCTGGGACTTCAGTGATCAGCTAATACTGTTAGCACACATGATAGTGCAGGAAATCAGACAATGAAATCCCGTAAATCTGTACCATGCAAACATGATATGTGCGATAATTCACTATACAATTATTTTACCATATATAATAGCGAACGCACGGTTTCTCTTTAAGCAATATCCAAGAAATTATTAACAACATGTAATACAACTTCTACCTGAATTTTGCGTTCAGTCCTGTCAAAATGAGCACAAGCGTCCGAATCTACTTCCGCTACTCATTCAATTGAATGACCCGCCCCTCAACCAATCAGACGGCGGAAAAGAAAACTGACTGGCGTGAGAACCAATAGGAACAGCAGGTGAAAAGGGTTCGCGTCGTAGAGATTGGAAATGAAATAGTAGTTTTGTCAAACGCAAATTTAGGAGGGGATTTTTTTTTGTGTGTGTGTGTGTGTAAAAATATTAACAAACAAATATATGTTCATTAAAAAGAAATAAAGCATCGATATAGATTATTTCTGGCATTAGTGGACTTTTAGCTAATGTTGTTGAAATCGAACGTTTATTGTTTATCACTTAAGTAGCCCACTTAAGTGGAATTCATTTCCCAGCACTCTAAAATAAACTTTCTGTCAACAGGAAATTGTCCATTTGCATGGTCTGAACAGCATCTGGACCACCCAGGATCATGTATTTGTTGTGCTGTGGTTTGCTTTCTCAACAGTCGCAGATGGGAATAGGTCACCACGCGAACATTTTAGGTGTGAAATAATGAAGGTGAAAAAGTTCAGCCCAAATAGAGTTTAAATAAATTAGAATAATGGTACAAATAAATCAATCAGTCAATTTATCTTTTAAACCTTGAAAACTACTTTACTACAATGAGGTAAGTAAATGAACTTAATTAATGATAAACAAGTTGTAAAAGTGTGAATTTTTGGAATTCAATTTCTGTTCACTATTTTTATAGTAGGCTATTTTATCATAAAAACTGAGCATAACTCCCAAACATTAAAATCAGCACAGTGTTTATTCCGGTTCTGGAAGATTGGCACACTTATAAAGGGTGGGAATGGTAATCAATGTGGAGTCAGGGCATCAAGATGATCCCAGTGGCGCCAGATGAGAAGATAGTAACCTCTTTTTTGGAGGTCTGAATGGGTCAAGCACCTGCTGATGAACCGTCACTGGCTTTATTACACATTACACTGGCCTCTTCTCTTTTCTTGGTTGGCTGATCTGATAGAGACGTAATACCAAATACACAGCTTTTAATAAAATATAATATAGTATATATAATACTTGAAAGAAAATACTATATTTTTCTTTATTGAGAAAATGTCTTTTAACATGAATATAAGCAGATTAAAGAGTGAAAAAAATATTGCTTTAGATGGTGGTGTTGTGTAAAAAAACAAATCAAAAAGAAAAACTGGTTAGCAGACTTTACAGACATATATATTTAACAAGTAGTCCGACCAGCATGCGTTATCTCAGCCAACAAAGATGTGGTTTAGAGCAAGCCAATCGCAGAAAGCAAATGTCAATAAATCACATAGATCCAACAGGTCACTGGGACGGCACATCCACTATTGCTATGTTCATTCTCCTTACTAGAGGACAAAGAGAACAGAGCAAGGAAATTATTCCTTGGAGTTTTTTACATTTGATTTGAATTTCTTTACGGATGCCTGTGATTCCAGCATGGTTCTATGCCACCCAAAATTTGCTTTGATCAAAAATGTATGCATGTATCTGCATTTCAGAGATAAAGTGAAGTGGGACCGACATGAAAATGAAGATCTCCTCTGCAGTGATACCACCTATGAAATGTATCCTTACAGGGCATTGAACAATGGACTACTATAACAAGCCCAGACTCAAACATGCTTCTCAGCTATCCATGTGGGGAACGTGTAACTTTAAGGTAATGTTTCAAGCATATCGAGGCAACAGAGTTGTTAGTTTTGTTATTTGATTTGGGTGTTAAAATTCACTGTCTTTGCTTCACCCGTTCACTTTTTAAATTGCACTAGTTGCACAATGTGTCATATTTGTTGTATTGATGGTAGTTACATATGTTTTTAGGAATGTTCAGAGATTAGTTCAAGTGTTTTTTTTTTCTAATTAAATATTTACTATGATCTCTGCATTTATTTTTGGGCTTTGTTTGAATTACTGGATTATGTAACTGTGTTTTGGTCTGTTGCCAGTGCCACAACCTCTTGACACTGTCTGTATTTGTATGATAGTGGCAATTATGTCTTTATCTTAGTTAAGAAAATATGATTTTTTTTTGTTTTTTTTTGCTATTAATTCATGTAGAATGTACACTCTTTTTTAAAAGCTGGTTGTAGTTTTCCTGGAATCATGAGTGGCAGTTATTATTCAAAACCAAATGATTATCTAAAAGATCTGAGTTCTCAGAAAAGTAAAAGACCATCTTGTTTTGACAGATGCAAACCTATCGGTGATTAATGGCCAACTATCACATGGAACATGAGGGCAGGGTCTAAAGGCCTCTACAGAGAAACTGGGTATAAACATGAACATGCCCAGAGATTACAACCAGTTATCTGTGAGTATGTCAATTGCTCATTTTTTGAACATGACCATACGCCACCTGGTAACATGCCTGACATGAGCACATGATCACTTTGAGTCATCTTACATTTTAAAATGACTGCAAAGCATTTGGAAACGGTTAGGGATCGACTAAGTTACGAGCGCCATGGAAAAGCTAGAAGAAAGCAAATATTCATTGAGCAGAAGAAAACGAGGTGAGTACAAAAACTAAACCTAGTTAATGATAGTCACATGGAAATACAAAACAAATACTGAATATAGATATACTGTGCATTCAGAGTCTGCCATTGTTTGAAATATCATTCATTGCTGATTCCATTGAAGCTGCATTTACAATGATATTTAAACAGTGCCATTGAATTCATTTGAACTATTCTGAGGATTTGGGACAAAACAAACATACTAAATTATTTAAATTTCATTTTAACTCATTTTAATCAGAAGAAAAACATAAAGTGCTTAAATTGGGAGTGGGTGGCATGCAAAATCCTTGCTATCATGCCATTTAGTATGTTTGCAAATTACTAAAATATTCAGATAATGCCCAAACAGCAAATCAGCACTATGCAAAAGTTATTAAAAAAAATTGACAATTATTTACATACCACCAGATAGTCCATAACTTTATTTAATTTACCAAAAACTAAACCTAGTCCATGAGAAATGCAAATAGTTTTGTACAAAACAAAAATTGCATGTAGACACATTTTCAGTCTGCTGTGTGGAACGATATAGCAAATAACTGAATGAATAAGACATTGTTTGTCTATCCCTGAAGCTGAATTTGCAATGAATGTTTTTTGCAAATAGTGCCATTACTTTCTTCAGAACTAAGAAGCTGGGACCAAATACACATATTAAAACTAATTTCATTTTTAACTAATTTGGATGATTTTAATTGTAGACAAAAATGGTTAAAAAGGGAAACAAGCATTTTTATAAAATAAATTGAAATCCCTCTGTTAACATGCCTTTTGCATAGTGCCATTTTGCAAATGCCTAAAATATTCAGATAATACTCAAACAACAAAACGGGCATTTGCAAAAAGCCATGCAAAAGTCGGGATACAGAAGAATTTTGACAATTATTTGCCTGCCATCAGATAGCCCATAACTATATTTACCTAAAAGTCCCTTCAGTTTTCTTGTTAATATAAATAAAATAAAATATAAATATAAAATAATTTTATAGATTCATGATGCAAAAATCAGCAATTGTTTTACCTTTATTTGCTTACCTTTTCAGGCAAAAAAAGAGACAGAGATTTCAAAGTGAGTGTAAAAAGCAAGTAAACGCACATGGGGATGTATTCTCAGAAGGCATGACATTGTATCAGAAGCTGCAGGCAACTACGCTTGGTAGTGATAAGACAAAGTGACGCAGTCATGACCTCTCTTTTTCCATCAGTACTGCTGCTGCTCTCTGTCTTCAGGGAACATGGTGACTTTAAAATGTTCTGTTCTCTGAATGATGCTAGTAGAGAATCAGCCCAATAGCAGCATGCTCATACAACCAAAACAATGTTATTTAAAATGTTTGCATCTTTATGGTAAAGACTAGTCCATGGAACATTTAAATACAAATGTTTTTGTACAAACTGAGTATTGCATGTAGATGCACTATGCATTCTGAGTCTGCCGTGCTGAAAGATATAGCAAAGAACTGATTCAGGAAACCAACTTAATTTAAAACGCATATGTTTTGTCGTTATTAAAATTCTCTCATTTTAAATACAGGGTCTGCACAGAATGGAGAAAAGCACATTCTCGTTTGGCGGCAAGGAGCAGGAGGAGGAAGGAGAGTCAGCTGTTCAAGGAGTTAAGTGCTCTTCTGCCTCTGGACCCCAGTATGGATGGCCAGCTAGACAAAGCGTCAGTCATACGTCTCACGAACGCTTACCTGCACCTGAGGGATCTTATGAACACCTTAGACACCTGTGCACTGTCCATGATGACACAGTCCTCTCCTCCTTCACCAGGTAGAAAGAAAAGGGGTTAAAAGTAGAAAAGGGGTTAAAAGAAAGCAAGTTTTCTAAAGGCCATTGTGATTGTAGGAGTATCGGCTAAATCTCCTGAGAGGGAGTTGCTAGATTCTGCCCTCGGAGGGTTTGTGGTTTTGTTGTCTTTGAATGGCAAGGTCATCTTCACCACTAAGGGCATAACTACACACACTGAAATTAACCAGGTGATGACACTAAAACTAAACGAATTGCATGTATTTGGAATCGCTTTACCAGCACTTTTAGGAAATCTCAGATGTTTCTCTTCCAGATGGATTTGATCGGAAGGAGTTTGTTTGAGTTCTTGCATCCATGTGATCAGATGGAGTTCAAAGACATTCTCACGAGACTGATCGGTGAGCATTTCTTGCTGAAAAAATCGATTTCGAAAATAAATTTTGGTTTACGATCTGATTGGCTTCTAATATTTCAGGAAACAGAGGACAGCAAGAATGTGAAGTGTTCCTCAGAATAAAAAGTGTTAAGAACCAGAAGTTCACTCCTTGGAAAGTAAGAATCTCTTTTTGTCTTTCCATTATTTGCAAAAGAGCACACAATCTTCTTTGTTTTCACATCTTTGCTTTCGCTGTCTGAAGACTATTCAGTGTACTGGAAAGAAAAAGTCATCGGCTACACCTGGATTCAGTTGTCTAGTTCTTCAGTGCAGGGTTCTGCCCATGCAGGAGGTCATTGAACTAAATGCAGCGCTGAATATTAGTACGTTTATGAGCGTACACAGCCCAGACATGAAGTTCACCTACTGTCCCTCAAGGTATGACCTTATATATGCTGCTCACAAATGCAAGAAGCTAAATGCTTTCACAATCTTCTTCATATTTGAAGCTCTTTTTTGGCTCAGGGTTGTGAAGTTGACAGGCTTTCATGACACAGAGCTATTGGGCCAATCCGTGTACCAGTACTATCATCCATCTGACTGCCAGCAAATCCGCAAGGCACACGTTTACTGTAAGAGGGATATCTTGTCAACTGTTTTCCACTTTGCATGCTTAATTTGACTTGTTTTATTATGCCTCATGTGTTAAATTAAAAGAAAAAAACCAACATCACCCATTCATTCCAAACCCATATGACTTTATTAATTCAAAGTCAAACTATTTACTACTTTTTTAGTAAACTCTTTTGTTTTCTATGGGAGAAAGAACGTCATACAGATTTGGAGTGAGATGAGAATGAGTAAATAACAGAATAATTTTTTTGATGAACTGTCTCTTTAATACTGTTCATGTATCTGTCTGAAACAGTGCTTTCCAAGGGCCAGGTGTCGACAGGTAAATATCGGCTGCTTCACGGACATGGTGGCTATGTGTGGGCAGAGACAGATGCGTCATTGGTGTGCAACAGTCGTACTGGTGTGCCAGAGAGTGTTGTCTGCATCAATTACATTCTTAGGTTAGAAAATTAGCACTAGCAATGCCAAGGTCATAGGTTCAATTCCAAGAAAGTTTTATTGAATTTTTTGTTCACTTTGTACCATTGTAGTGG
Source organism: Barbus barbus (assembly GCF_936440315.1). NCBI lineage: Eukaryota > Metazoa > Chordata > Actinopteri > Cypriniformes > Cyprinidae > Barbus > Barbus barbus. The sequence continues at coordinate 11,204,243 of NC_136721.1, forward strand.
AGTGGAGCAGCCCGAATTGACATATTTGCTGAAACAGACAGAACAACTTCTGAAAGCACGTGAATCCCTTCTCACAGAATCCCAGCCTGCCGCTTTTCCACTGACTCAACTAGACAAAAGCGGCATTAGAAGCAAATCAGATGAGCACAATTGTCCTACAACATCTCTAAACCAAAGAGGTAAAATTATCCAGGTGAAAATATCACAAGATATGATGTTTCAAATATTAAAACCAGTATATGATAATATTGAATTTTGTTTTTGCTCAGAGAGGGACATACAGGAAGTTCATGACTATACAGAGATCACGCATAACACAGAAGAGTGCTGCAATTTCAATTGCGTGAGTACCTGTGGTTTCAAATGTCAATACCATAGTACTTTGATATTTACCATGGGACTGAATTATTACTGTACTCATAGACCAAGCAGAGTTACACTGCTGTTCAAAAACTTGGTTTCGTACGAGACTTTGTTGCAAAAATACTTTTTTTATTTCATGAAAAATACAGTAACATTAATATTGTAAAATATTTCCATTTAAAATAACTTTTCTTTTTTAATATAATTTAAAATGTAATTTATTCCTGTGATGGCAAATCTGAATTTTCATCAGCCATTACTCGTCTTTAGTGCCACATGATCCTTTAGAAATCATTCTAATATGCTGATTTAGTGCTCACCATTTATTATCAGTTTTTAAAGCAGTCGGTCAGTAACACTTACTGACCCCAAATTTGTTTGGATTTTAGCATACATAGTTGTGAAAACCCTTCCTTTGTGCTGTGCTTTACTGCAGGATCTGTGTGAGTTAGACTTGGACAGTCTGGCTCCATACATTCCAATGCACGGAGAGGACTTCCCACTAACTCCCATTTTAGAGGGAACAGAGGACAGTGCCGAACTAAACATGTGTGGACCATCATTTAATAATCCACATCAAAAACTGGACCCTCAAAATTCAGAGGGAACGGTCTTTCTGCCTGTAAAGAGCCTTACACATGCCCAACAAAGTTTCGGTCATTCTTTTCTAACAAACAGGTGTGTCTAATAAAAGTCATTTCCTGTAATGCTTCTTTATACATTTTGTAAATCATTAATAAACACTACATTTATTATGTTATAGGATCAGAGATACTAACCTGATATCAACACAGCAGTGGAATGAGAGCCTAGATCGTGTGAACAGAATTTCAAAGGTACTGTGCTCATATGCATACAAAATATCTTTGTTACAGTTACTTCTGCTCCTGCAGTTTAGTCTGTACAATTCTGCTTAGACTTTATGGAACTATTTCCAAAAATGTACATATTAACAATACTGTGTTTAAATATAAAATAATATTTCAATATTGAATTTAAATATCTAAATAGTATTTTGAGAGTAAACATCCCTGAAAATACATTTGAACGAAGGCATTAAGTAACTGGACTCATTTCTTCTTCCAGGATTATAATTATAATAAACAGCATAATTATCAACTCTTCTCGACTGAAAGTGAGACATATCACCGGAGGGAGGATGCACTTAAAGTTTTGCAACATCCCAACAGAACACACTGGTGCTTTGGTAAGAGATCGGTTCCAGACTATTTTCTCAATTTACATGATACATTTGGAGACCCAAATCCACTTGGAATAAAGTTCAGATCGCTTCCAGAGAATCCTAAGCATCATCCTCAGAACAGAAGACACCATGCGGCTGTACAAGCGCTCCCAGCACCCTGGGCTTTGCCTGTGTTGAGCGGCTGGGAGTGTGAGGTCAACGCACCTCTTGACCCCACATCACATTTGCTCCAAGGGACAGAAATTACAGCTGTTCTGGACCAAGTGGCCTCAAGAGTGCCTTGGTGCTGATACAAAACTACATGCAACACTACGAATGTGCATCACTTACATATACCTTGGTCATTAATGCATCTTTATAATAACAGCACTTACCAGTAGTCAGCACCCGCGAGCATTGGCTTAGACTAGAGTACATTACTAAAGCCTGTGTGATTGTGGTAAATTCTGTTTTTATTCATCATAATATTGAGCTTTGCACTCTAAATGACTCCTTTCTGAGGAAACAGTGTTAAGGCCCATTCAACAAGGGATTTACAACAGGGGCAATAACTAACAATAAAGATCGACTTCTAAAACTTTCTAATTCTCCGACAATAGGGATGTTCACATCATAACTGTAACGACGACAAAGAGGAACAATATTGTTGGAATCACTTTCAGAGCGTTTTCAGTCAATAAACTTTTCAGAAGTAAAAAAAAAAATCTTGATCATTTAATCAAATTGCATGCACACATATAATACACAGAACTTTGTCCACTGGTGTGATGGCGTTGCATCTACCGTTGCGGAGTTGTATTTCAAAATATTCTAGAAACTTTTATGAATACAAAGATTTATTGTTTGCACCGTTACAAATTTGTCTCGATTCACTCTTTTTAATGTTACAGTTTTGTTTATTTTGCTTTTTTAAAATATTAACTCGTTTTAATATGACGTCAGAGTGTGTCTGGCACTAGTTTTTCCCTTTACATCTCGTTTCCATTTAACAAATGGTATATTATTAATATACCAACTAATAGTGCATAGTAGTTTCATGCTAATTTAAAGTTTTGCATTGTTCTTGCGAAGCGCCATTTGAATGGTGTGCACTCAACATGAGATTAAGACTACTTTAGTTTAACTAGTTTAATAGTTTTCCATAAAAAGTGTTTTAATTATACATGGTGTGGGTCACACACCCTCAAATGTGATTCGCCATGTTGAAATGACGTGACCCACAATGAAAATCCTTACGCTCACTGTTTACCACTTTTTAGATAAATGATTGTGATTGTCGTGTTTTACCGAGACGACGGGAGAATCAGCACCTGAGTTGACACGAATCAACAAAAATGAGCATAAGCATCGGTAAGGCTTAGAAAAGTTGGAAAGATTTAGTGACAAAGAAAATCCTTAGTATTGAACCCAAGTCGTTTCTTTTTCTGTTGGACAGGTAAGCGGATTCTTTGTTTAGACCGGCGTCTAAAACTCACTAGTATCAGCGTAAATCTCATTCTGATCCACGTTAAGAGTGCCATGCAGCGTCTAAAACCATATTGGTACTTAAAGTAACGTTACACCAAAAACGGTGGTGCAAATGCCAGCTAAAGAACTCCTGAATGTACCTAATGTCGAATACATCTTTTAAGCATATTCCTATTGTCATGTGTAATCCATATTAACAGTGCTAACATCTACGAAACAAACCCAAATGCTTGTAATACATAAATATTAGACCAGCTTCATCACAACAGTTTTTAATAGGGGGAAAAAAAAAAGCTAACAAAGAATACAGCGTTCTACAGAAAATTGCATGAATCAAGAAATCAAATCAAGGGGTATGAATTTACACACAAAACAATGTTTGAATATACACAACTAGTTGCAAATTTATTCATTTAAAAGATGGCTAAAATTAGTAGATTTTGTGTGAAAGACCTGTTGTTTGTTCCAGTATTCAGATTTATTTTGTAATGTTATTCCTGTGAAAACAAGATAAAACAATTAACAAACAAAACGTAGATTGAGCAAAATAGCTGGAATGGAGGTCGTGAATAAATACTTACGCATTCATGCTCTTCCCGCTGCCACTCAGCACGATATAAGGAGTTTTCTGGGACTTCTGCTTTTCCTGCAGAAGAGCAACGGTGCCCAGAGGAGTGTCACTGCTGCTCATCTTCTTCAGCAGCTGCAAGAAAACAAACACGCAAAAAGTCAAATGACTTTTATGTCCTATACTAGAATCATGAATTAAGACTTTATGATTTTAATGTGTCAGTTAATGGTGCTTTGTTTTAATATGCTTGGCGATCTAAAACAAAACATACCGCCTCTTCCTCAAGCTTTTTCATCCTCCGCTCCGTCTTCATCTTTCCAGAGCCCTTCCCATGGAAACGATGGGACAGCTGTCTGAAAGCCTGGAGGACAACAAAGGAGGCTGAGCACTTATACAGACTAGAGAGGTCACAGAAGTGTTTAAGTCACTCCTCAAAGGGTAAAGAAGAAAAAACGCCTACAAGCACACCAAAGAACTACACATGGAAGATGGCGATGATATATTATAAATATGATTGTGTGAGATTTAAACGAGAGCGCGCAGTTCTGAAAGCACGAGCGCTGCGCATGATCACGCACACACAACTGTCCGACAGCTTACAGCTTGTTCATTCATTGTGTATCCGTCCATGGATTATCCTTATTATTGGCTAATATTAGTCTACTGGTTTAAATAATTGTTGTTTATGGTAATGGTTTAAAAAAAAATTGTCAGTGAATTTAAACTAATGCTTGCATTCAGAGTATAGGTGTTGTGTGTGCATGAGAGCGTGTGTGTTATTTGAAGGCCAAGTGCCACTAATGTTGTGTTTTTGTAATGTTAAATAAAGTTAGTATTTAAGTACAGTTGTTATTTTTCCCGTGGTATCGACTTGGTATATCGAGTATCATATACTTTTAGTGGTATTAGTACCAACTACTAGATTTTTGGTATGGTGACATCCCTAACACAGACATTTCAGAAGGAGGAAGTTGTCTGATGTGACTGGTTGAGAACAACCACATGTGCAGACCTCTTTAGGGCAGAGCTTGCGACCAGATTCATCAACGTATTCGATCTTGATGTCTGGCTTGTAGTTATCCTTTTCTTTGAAATCCTGTGTGAAGCCTCTGTATTCCTCTCTCCTGCTATACTTATCATCAATATTCCTGTGGTGGACAGAACAGGAAATGGAAGCATCTTTGCTTTTTGTAATAATAAACAACCATTGGAGAAAGTTTTGTTACATCTACTTACATCTTGTCTTCGATGCAGTAGTTATCATTTGCCAGAACTGCTTTTGGGGCTTTGACACGAGCCACCTTCTGCATTTGTGTGTCCAGCAGTCCTGAAAAGGTTAAATGCATGTTTTTTTTAAGTTATATTTAAGGGCTTTTATGCCTTTATTGGATAGGACAGTAGAGAGCAGACAGGAAAGCATTGAGTGGAGAGAGGGGGGCGGGATCGGCAAAGGACCTCGAGATGTGAATCGAACTCGTGTCGCCGCGAGCACAGTTGCTCTATATGTGACCCTGGACCACAAAACCATTCTTAAGTCGCTGACTCGCTGTAGTATATTTGTAGCAATAGCCAAAAATACATTGTATGGGTCAAAATTGATTTTTCTTTCATGTCAAAAATCATTAGTAAAGATCAAGTTCCATGAAGATATTTTGTAAATTTCCTACTGTAAATAGGAAACTTAATTTTTGATTAGTAATATGCATTGCTAAGAACTTCATTTGGACAAATTTAAAGGCGATTTTCTCAATATTTAAATTTTTTTTGCACTCTCAGATTCCAGATTTTCAAATAGTTGTATCTCGGCCAAATATTGTCCTATCCTAACAAACCAGTTTTCAGATGATATATAAATCTCATTTTGAAAAATTGACTGTTATGACTGCTTTTATGGTCCAGGGTCACATATGCCGGCGCACTAATCGGAGCCAATTGTTTTGTTTTTTTAATAAATTTGATAGATACCATTCGGTTCAAAATCAGATTTGGTTGATCTCACCTTTATTTTTGCACAGAAGTAGAGCGGCAGCGAGACCAGATTTCACAATGGGCTCTTCATCCAGAATAGTCGTGGAGGTTGTTGAGAACTATAAAAAAGCAGAAAAATCATGTTAAAGTGAGGGCTTCACAGTCCAACCGAATTGCTGTCAGTTAGGCGAGCAGAACACTCACATCTGCCTGGTTTTTCTCCTCATCCAGGTTGACGGTGCTCCAGCCCACATTGTCATCCATATCAGAGTCTGACTGTCCACCTCCTTCTTTCTCATTGTCCTTTTCAAAGTCCTGTATGACCCAAACAAATTAGACATTTAATACCAGCAAGTGAAACAATATAGCTTAAGTGGGAATGGGTTGGAATAGTGCGTACCATAATATCCTCTTGGTCCTCTCGGTTGCCTGACAGCCCGTAGGTGGGGATGTCGCCAAGAGTGCGGCAAAATTCAGAGGTGGCATTAAAGACAATGTTGTTCCTTTTGTCTGGGTCGTTGTCATCATCTTCCGTCTTCACCAATTGATTCATGTGCTGAGCCACCTGAAAACACCAATAAAAGGAGAGATACAAAAGAAACAGTTGAATAAACAGTATTATTGTTAATTAGAGTTGCCCTCGGCTAAAGATTTTTCTGGTCGACTAGCAGTCGTTCATTTTAAGCATTAGTCGACTAATCGCACATTTATTAATAAACCATTTAAATCATTATAATGCGTCTTTAATTGCCTACATAGCCTATAAGCGCTATAAAGCTCGCCGCAACACACAGAAGCAATGATTATGAATGTGTCAGGGAAAAACAGCAAGGAGGCTGAATTAACATTTTAATAATGTATTGAGATACACTAGTGCTTTCTTTGTTTTCAGCATAAGAGATGAAATCGGCGACACTGACTCGTCATCCCTGCAGTAGTGATGCGCCTGTATGAATGTTTCATACGGATTACATGATCAGAGAATATTTGTCTGTCGTTTGAATTGGTTCATTTGAAAGTAGATATTTCACTCTCTATAGATATATTTTAATATCTGTAAGGCAAGTAAACACAGAGTTTCGCACTCAAGTTCACAGAGACAGAGATGGCAGAAAGCACATCCTGTTTGTTTTCATTATTTTACAAAAGCGCGTTGTTATTGTGAGTGCACTCAAATAAACAGTCTTTAATTACTTTTCTGAACTCAAGGACCATTGAGAGAAACAAAAAGAGAAACTTGAGTGTTGTACTCTATAAGCCTACTGTGTCATATTTAACGCATTTCTAAAGACTAAATTATCAACATGATCTAGACTTTTTTTTAATACATGAGCAAAATCATTATTATTAGAAAAATCATGTTAAAACGCATGTATCAATGAATGTTACAACAGGCTTATGAAGAACATTGTTCATCTCTCAATCATCATTTATATGCATCCTGAATTTCATAGTTTAAAAAAAAATTAAAATCACATTAATTTACATTTTTTGACCATATGAAGAATAACTGCACCAAATTGCTATTTTTGCTCAGTTTGGGCCTCCGAATAATATTGAGATGTTTCTCCCCGCCATATTTTCACTATACAGGCCATAAAAGCCTGATGTATCAAGTATGTCAAAACCAAGCGGCATATCTCACTTGAAACCAATACGGAAGTGACTTAAACTGCAATTCAGGCGGATTGCCGCTGCCGTCACCACTGGCGAGACAGGCGGGCGTGGTTTCAACTACCAGCTCCGCCCAAGTCCCGCCTCTTTGCCCATTTTCAATTATCCGGGAGTGACGCGCTTGTCAAGAGGGCTACGGCAGACTCCGCCTACTTTGGGCTTCAAAAATGCTCATCAGAAAACTACGGGTGACTTCACGGACACTACGTCCATGTTTTTTTACAGTCTATGGTCAAAACAAAACATCATACATTTTTTTTCCTTTTATATTTTGTCTAAAGTAAAAAAAAAAAAAAACAAAAAAAAAAAATTCTGACTTAATGAATTATTTCAAGCTTTACACGGCTAACAACAAGTTAATATTTTACAATATAACAAAGCTAACTTTAAACATCATGGTAATTTAGAAGAATACATAAAAAGTATTTAGTGGTTTGATAAATATCATAGCCAATACACAAATCTAAATGGCTATTTGAAAACTTTACTTACTTTCTTCTCCATGACCAGTGTGTCAGAAAGAGAAAGTAGCGCAGCCTGTTGTGGTTACAGGGCTAACCATGGAAACCGTACGATTTCTGTTGTCAGAGTGAATTTAAATTTTTATTCAGCATTTCCTTCACTAGTTCGGTCATGCTGCTCGTCCATTTTGGAGTGTGCGAGCCTCTTTTATGCAGCAAGCATACATGCAGTGTCGATAAACTGAGCCAGTAGATGGAAATGTCACTCAGCATGCACACTTCTGTGTGTGTGTTAGAGAGAATGCACGATCGATTCGAAGTGGGTTTTGGCTAAATGCATTTTGCGATGGCGTCACACAAGGCATCTAGGCCCAAAATCTGCAGCAAATTAGAAAAATTGCAAGCTCCACCGAATTACCTGAATTATTAGTGTGTTTGATTTTGCATTAAAATCCTGAAGGGACTGATATATACATGTGTACATATTATTCTGCATTGCCGGAGCAGTGCTTCGGGAATGAAAAGTGCTGACCTTTTCTCCTGAGTCTTTGAGCATTTTTTTTTGTCTGAGTTTCCTTTGTTTCTCAAGCTGTTTCTGGAGCTCCTGCTCAGCTTCATCCTCTTCTAATACAGCAGGCTCTGGAGGGGTGAAGTCCTCTGAGAGAGACAAGGAGAAAGCGCGTGAGTGCAGTGAATAGTGATGCAATTCATTTGAATTTCAAAGGGAAGAACAGATGCCTTGAGAACAAGAAAAAACAGGTTTTAACATTAAACATGAAAAAGTTCTCTCTAACCATCATCACTAATGTCCATGTCAGCCATTCTAATGTCATCTGACTGCTGGAGGACATCACTGGCCTTGCTGCTGGTTTCTATAGCAATATCTCCAGGCTCTGCCCCCTCCTCATCAGCTTTCTTTCTACCTCGACCGCGAACCCTGAGTGCCAGAACCAGTTTTGAGTTCAAATAAATGTGGTGTCGCTGGCGTTATCAACAGCAAATGAGTGAAGGCTTTACCTGGAGCCAAAATCTGAGCTTCGAGTTTCATCCACCAAGAGGTCATGAGCCTTGAGTATTTTCTCTTTCTTTCTGATTTTCTTGACTTTGCATTTAGTCTTCTTAAAGCCCACCTGGTGTCACGCATGCCATAAAAAAATGAACATCAGTCAAGAAAGAAATCAAATTCAAAACCCAGTGCACTTAAACAGATTATTCTCACCATCTCATTTGGCGTGTAGTATTCACTGGCGAGGCTGAGAGCAGGCATGTCCAGAGACTGGGCCTGATTGCGCAGGTTCTCTCTGATGGTCTGCAGCTCCCGTTCTCTCTCACCCCCTACAAAACCTCCAGCACTGAGCCTGAAACTCTTCTTCTTCTCCCCCTCGATCTCCTCATCGTACTTTGACAGCACAGATTTTGGCTTTAACTGGAAAGAATTCAAAGGAACATGTTGAATATTACGCAAAAAAGAGGAAATCACACAGCAGGTTTTTTAATTGGTTAATAACAAGTATCAGTGGTATTTTTGGCCATGTGTGGTTTTAATGCATTTGGAATTTGGGTTTAATGCATTTGGAATTTCCGATGAAATCTTACAATGACCATGTCATCCACACTCTCGTCTTCTTCGTAAGGTTTATAATCTGGCTTCTTCTTCTTTAGCTCCACATTTTTTTCTGCTCTCTCTTTGTCCACCAGACCCACATTCACCAACACATCCTCCTCCTCCTCCAGAACGCCTGTGAAAATCACCCACACAGAGAAACTTTGAGCGTGCCCATGAGAGTGTGTGTAGGTGGTGTCAGTGATTTAGCAGATGCTTGTTCATCTAAAGCAACAGTACATTTTATCCACATTCAGCATCATCATGTTAGCTCACCTTTGTCTTCTAGAGTTAAGATAATGGATTCCCCCTCTCTGAAAGACTCCATCTTGTGTTGAACCTTTAGCCCTTTGAGATTACGTGAGCCATATGAGTCCTGGTTAGTAAAAACAGATCAATCAAATCAACATCTAAATGAATATGCAGTACTATGATAATAATAGATAATACATTACTAAGAAATACAAACAAATAAAAAAAAAAGAAATCTTTCTACCAACAACTGTTACATGATCAAAGTTATTTCACTATTTTTAATCTTTTTTTTTTATCCCGATTAAAGCGGTGGTTCTCAACTAAGGGACCAGGGCCCATTAGGAATCTCAGCAAACTTTGAAGGGGGCCTAAAAATGACTTAAAATTATTTAAAATAAGGCAAAATGAGCTAAAACAGCCAAAAACCAAGATATTTCCTATTTTAATTCAGCCCTTAACAACTGTCTTTTTTTTTTTTTTTTTTTTTTTTTTTTAAGAAGCAGGTTTCCCACGGTCTCAGAAAACCCTGTATACGAGGAGGTCTAATTTTTAAAAAAAGTGTAATTTCTAAACATGGCAAACATTAGCAGGACTCGAACTCGGGACACCCTAAGCACAACGGCACTATGTCGGCGCGCTGCCCATGAGGCTATTGGCACTGACGGAAATTTTTATACTGAACACATTTTCTAGTTATGCCAATCTCTAAAATATTAGTTATTAGTCACAAATTGCTATTTGTGAGTAAAAAAAAAATATTTAATAAAATGTATGGAACTTAATTTTGATTATTGATAATTATTTATTAGTGCTGTCAATTGATTAAAAAAAAAAAAAAAAAAAAAAACTAAATCGCACATTTGTTTCTGAAATGAATCGTGATTAATCACCTAACATTAAAGTTTTTAAAAATACTTTTACATTGCAATAATTTGACATTTAATCTTCAAATTAATGTATAAACAACAAAGACAGTATTGTCTTTAATATTTGTATACTTTTTTTATGACTGAAGGCCAGTATCACTCTGATGCATCTATAAAATAGTTTTTTCCCTAATATTTAACCATTGATTAGCCATTCAACATTACAAAGCTATCAATTTTAACATTTATTAGACTACTTAAAACAACTTCTAATTTAAGTGAACTTAAAACAATCTTCACATAAACCCATTATAATAAATGTCATATTTACCCGTGCCCTTCAGCAAGTAGGAAACATAACGAAATTGAATAAATTTATCAAACACTAAATTCTAAATTAAATATAGATGAATCCTTAAAGCTACAAAAGTGATTGGTTTCCTCTTTTTCGTTTGATCTTTGATTTGCCAGACATCACAGCAGCTGGTTATTAGGTTTTTTGTCTGCTGTCCCTTTAAGAGCTGCCGCTGCTGAACATGACGCGAATCTGACACGCATCTCTTCACCTATTCTACCCCACTTCAGTTCTTTAACTACTTTAATTATTCATTTTATTATTTTAATATATTGCCCCTCCTAGTGTAAATAAAAAATATCTGAAAATCAATAATTGTGACATCACAGCAGGGCTTTGAATATTTTCTTGGTGGAAAAAAAGGATTGTGACTGGGGAAGAGGGGAACAAGAAATTAGGTCAATAAGGCCACACACCCTCTTTTCCTGTGCAAACTCCTGCTCGACCAGATTGCTCACACCAAACTCTTCATCCATCTCCTCCAGGAGCTTGGCCTGTTGAGAAAGGAATTGCACAGAAAACAAAATAAAATGACTGATAAAGGCCGAACGAAACAAAGCTAGTCATTTGGTTGTCTCTACAAGTGTCTCTTCTCTCTATCCTCACCCTCTTCTCCGCCATTTCCTTCTCCTTGGCTAGTTTGCGACTCCTCTCCACCCAGGCAGCTGTGTCATCCAACCATGGTTCTTCATCCCCAAGCACCTTCACCTTCCTGAAAACACACACAAAAAAAATCAGATAGTCTGATATTAGTCAGATTTAAAGTCTGATTTGGTGACAAACAGGGAATTGCAATAGTAGAAGTTCTGTTATCTTTCGCAGGTGGCAAAAATGTCCTACCCCAGTTTCTTATTGAGCAGACGCTTCTCTTTGAGAGCAGCCAGTTTCTCTCTCATCTCAGCCTGTTGTCTGATATGGACAGGATTGATGACCTCAGCCAGGAGGGGCTCCTCCTTAGTCCCAGTCTCTGAGAAACCACCAAACAATCATAGATTTAGGAAAGAAAGCTTCAAATAAGAGGTTGCATTCAAAGCAATTACACTAACATTAAAAAGTGTGAGGTCAGTATGACATTTTTTATGTTTTTAAAAGAAGTTATGCTCACAGGGCTACATTTATTTGAGAAAAAAAACTGCAATATAGTGAAATATTACAATTTAAAATAACTTTTCTATTTGAATATTATGTACTTTTAAATGAAATGTGTTCCTGTGATGTTAAGCTGTATTTTCAGCATCATTACTCCAGTCTTAAGTGTCACATGTTCCTTGTTGAAAACAGTTGTGACGCTTTATTTATTTGTTAATTAGTACAACTATCACAATCTTGTTGAATAAAATCATTAACGTATTTCTATAATTGGTTTTATCAACTTAAAACTTTTGAATGGTAGCATCTAAAATAGCCCTGTGATGTAACATGATCATCAAATTCTCACCTTTCTTGTTTTCATTGAGATCAAGGGGTTTCAAACCTAGTTTGGCCCTCAGTTTACTGCAAAACAGAGTAACAACATTTAGGAAAATATACAAATAGTAATATACATGTATATATTTCTTTCCCTCAAATTAATTATAAATAAAAGTATGCTACAAAACATACTTGGTCTCTTCGATGCTGAGTGAAGCATCACCACTGGCAGATTTGGGACCTGGCTCTGCAAAACAAGATGTTGACAAGCATAGTGTATACTTTTTAGTGTATATTTTGATGGGAGTGGTGCAGAAGAGCAAGTCAACAAAACATCTAGTAACAATTGAAGTTTGTGGTCAGGATGACTGACCGCTGTTGCCCTCGAAAGCTGGATCAAGTTTCTCTTTCTTGACTCTTGGTTCCGCATTGCTCCTCTCTGCTTTACCGCTCCTGTCTTTCTCTGCTCCCCGGCTGCTCCTCTCTCTGGAGCGGGATCTCTTTCTCTTCTCTCGCTCGCGGTCCTTATCCTTGTGACGGTGTTTCTTGTGCTCACGGTGCCGGTCCTCTGGATCCCGGTCCTTCTCCTTCTCTTTGTGTTTCTTTGATGAACCCATATCGGCTCTGTTCGCGAACTAAATGTACTATATGTGTCTTACTGCTCTCTACTGCACTTCAGTTGATTATAACACGACCAACCGGTTAATATTTACGTAATATTATCAGTACAAAGATATCAAAGCTAACTTATATTATGCGCGTTGTTATTAAGACATAATTTTGTATTCACTTGATCAGAAAAAATGCAAGTACTAAACAAACACAGCTAGCACTACTGCAACAACACAATCGTATGATGAACGCGGTGCTGCACTGACAACTTCCGGGTTAAATGGACAAAGATGGTGTTACAGCGCCACCTATTAGTATGGAGGTCGTTCAACTATTTTATTTTTTTTACTTCAGTATAAATGCAGCTATCCTCATTTATAAAACTCGGGTTTTTTGTTGTTGTTGTTACGCTATGTTGTTAAAAGTATTATTTCACAAAATAACTAAATAACTGACTTTTATATTTCATGTTGTTGAATGTAGCCTAGGCTATTAGTTTGCAAAATTAATAACTGGCTTTTATATTGTCATAGTAAAATATTTGTAAAAACTTACCTGGAAAATAATAATTTGTCATTATTAGACGTATGAACGCAAAGAGAATTATTTTCAGTTCAGCTCAGATATTTTTGTATAGCACTTTTCTTTTCACAATTAATATTCTTAAATAGCCGTAGTGCCTCACACTCCCTTGTGGGAAAGCTGAGGTGAGAAGACACTCCCTAGAAAGATACAAAACAAAAATACAGCCCTTTTCTGGGAACCACATATGTTCCAAAGAAGGAGATTTGAAAACAAGACTAAAAATCTCTAAAGATCAACTTGTTAACTTTTAAAATTAGTTTTACAAGCTTTCTAAGGGCTGCACCATAATTTAGAGGCTATGCTTAGGCCTAGTATAATTAAATTTGAAATTCAAACAAATTATATAACCACTGTAAGTGTAGTAATTATATATTAAGATATAAACAACCCAATAATTGTTTGCTTTGGAGAAATACAAAACACCAACAGTTGAAGTAATAGTGGTTAACAGATTTAATTGCAAAATCTGACTGTACATAACATAATTAAAAATACAAGCTTCATTTGGCGTGATTATTACTAACATAAATTTGGAGGACAAAAGTGAAATTAGTGAAAACATAAGTGAAAATATTTCCATTATTAATATTAAACACACTAACAAGAGATGCAAATGAAAACATTAAAACAAGTGAAACAAACAATGAAGCTCTGAGTTCATAAAACAGCTGTTACATTAAATCTCATGAAACAGATGAATGCACAAACATCTAAATAATAAGTCATGTAAATCAACTGTATGATAAATGATCAAATAAATCATCCATTGTTCATTATTGTCATTCATTATTTCCTATTATTATGTTTTGTTGTTGTAATTCAGATTATGCCACCACCAACAACACCAGGCTATAATTAGGCCCACAAGGCCTAAACCAGATGACAATGTCTATGGGGTTTTCAGGCATCCAGATCATTTTGCTGAGAAGCACTTGCACACGAAGATCTCCCAAATACACTCCAGATACTCCTGAATCATTTTTTCCAGCTGTTTTCACATCAGGAATTCTTACGCTAATGAGTGAAAATGACATGTGTGTGACAATGACACAGAGCAGAAAATGCATATACATTGTAAAGTATAAAAATATTGTCCAATAACAGATTTGGTTTTTTGAACCAGTAGTGTAGCTTTTTAATACAATGCTGAATTATGTTGATGACAATTTTTTGATTCATTCATTATGGGATAAATCCTGGTATTTGGACCACAAACTTTTAAATCCTTTAAAAGTTCAACAACAGCAACATGAGACTCTACAATTGTCCACTAGATATTCTATCACATTCTTATTCACATGGAACAAGAACCATTCTACCAAGAACCCCGTGTTACGAAATCAATGTTTTATGCTATTTTTAGCTTGTCTACTGTCTTGCCATTCCAAATTGATCTCCTTATAATAACCACTGCACACACAGCCCTGAGCACAGCCCAACATCACATAAAGACTAGGGCCTTTTATGCAAATTAACATGCCCAATTGGCTTGAAAATACCTTGTGGTAAAAATGAAAATAACTTTGAAGTCCAGGTCCCCGCGGCATCATTTACCTTCATTTGAATTCATGAACAAGTGTACACTAGCACTCCTGAGGAGGAACCTGTAGCTCCTTCCACAGGGTTAACATTTCTTTCGGGGTGCGTTTATGGACTAGGAGAACATTGTGATACGCACACGGCTTCTCCCTCAGGTCTTCTGGAAGATCAAAGGTAAGAAAACCTGAATGATGAGTGGGGGACACTCTGAGCCTGTGAAGGCACATTCCTAAGTAAACATCGTCAATAGGAAACAAGCTGACCCATCGAGAGACCTCCTGTAGACGTAAAGCCAAAGCACCCGTGTAAACCACCCCTCCGCCTCCTGCGTAGGCTGGATACATTCCTTTATAGAAGCTTTCAGGTATGTAATATTTAGTATTAGGATACCGATGGGGCCAGGCATTGGCAATAACATCCCCCACAAGAAAATCGTCCCGCTCTTTTGTTTTATTTCCATCCGTCTTTTGTACTCCAATGTGGTTTATGTAGTCCAGTAGAGCCTTAATCCTAACAAACACATCATCATCTCCCTTGAAAATGAAGTGGACATGAGAACAGTGCTTTGAAAGCCAGTCCCAGAAAAGTACATCCTTCAGGGTGAGGTTGAAGAAAGTGTCTTTGAAGTCCCACAGGAGGATATCCTTATGGGTGATGCTCTCCAACTTCAATAGGGCACTCAGGTCTGGATGAGGCCCTGTCTCTGTGTCCTGCCTCGCAAGCAAGAAGACAGTGCGTACTAACCAACTTCTTCCTCCACTGTCCCCTTGGATCCAGCCGCTCCTTCCCCATGTCTCTCGGATGGCCTGCCTGTTCTCAAAGTTCCCGACTTGCGATTTGATTGCCATGAGAAGCAACGGTGTCTTAGAGTCTTGCACGGCACACAGGTTGGGTTGGTTTACGAGGATAGTGTAATGCCTGCAGTGCATGGACAGGACAAAATCCTTCATTTGATTAGGAAGAGTGTTAAAGTCAGGAAGGTGAGATGCCCAAGCCGCATCTTGTTCACAGGCACCATTTTGTTCTGTCTCTTGGAGATGTATTGCATCAAGGCTCGGACCTTTGGACCTTGTTCCATTACCTCTCAATATGGGGTTGTGCTCTCTGTCCCAAATGTGCTGGAGGCGGTTCCACAGTGCCCCGTCGTCTAGTCTGAGATTCCAGAAGGGCCGAACTGGATGGGATGCAAGAGCTCCTGAGTTTGCGGAGGCTCCGGTGGCAATGAAATGGAGGGGCAGCTGCGGTAGAGGAGGGGAGTAGGAGACAGCAACAAATATGGATACCATGATGTACACCAACAGGTGACTTACCATCACACAAGGCAAGAGACACAGACATAGGATCTTTCCATTGCATCTGGAGCGTGCCATGGACTGGAAGAGAATGAAAGACATTGAGAGGAACAATATATTATGAAGCAGTGAAAATGGATATTTGATACATTCCATCAAATTTCTGTGAATTACAGATGAATTCAGTGAGAAATCTCAGAAAGGCCAAGCTGTTTTTATTGGAGGCAAATACTAGGACTTCTGCCACTAGGAGGAAGTCTCTGAAGAATTCCGTCTCCATGGTTTGGCCTCGTGAGACTCGTTATGTGCACCTAACCGGGCAACGTCCACAGCATCCTACCGCCCATGATATTTACATCATGTACTTTAAGACCACAACATTTACTCTAGATATAGACGAGCCTTGCTTACAGCACTGTTTCATTCATTTTCCCTCAGGCAACCAAAACACACTAATCTGGGATGGAAAAAGTATTTGCTTATATTTGTTTTCCCCAACAGGAAAAATATTTCTACAAAGAAAACTCTTTCCTACAACATTTCAGGATTTCATCATATTTCATAATTTTTCAGACATTCTCAGTACCAGTGCATGATTAATTTACTCAATAATTAAATAAAAAAATAAGAAGAACAAATTAATTACATTTAAAAGAAGTCACATTTCTAAGAACACCTTAAGCTTTTTAGCTGAACTGACATATAAAACACCGAAATATCTTATAAATAATAATATATCGTGGCAAATTCTTCTGTAATACTGTAGAGGAACCATTCACAGTACCTTCAAATTAGATGTTCAGTTGCTCTGATGGTTTTTGCAAAGTCTGACACTTATCTAGAATTTTCTCCCCATGCAGTCCCCATCCTTTCTTCAGAAGTCCTGAGAGGGCCCCAGTGTTTTTTCATGCTGATTCTGGTGTTTTTCAAGA